>NC_088810.1:18861595-19161595 GCF_011386835.1 Chrysemys picta bellii | reverse complement strand
TCTGGAGGCATGTGGTCAAATCAAGATTCCCTTTAGGAGTTGTTTGTGACCTTTTAAATGGCTGATTTTTTTCCCCCTAGATGCGAGCATGATATTTTAATCAGACATTAGAAGTTCAGCACTTTCCTCTGATACTGGCTTGTAGCTGACCACCATGTGCTGTGCTCAAGACAGATCTCTCACAAAGCAGAGATTAGCAAACTGAGTGAGGGCTGCTGTACATTGCGAATTTACATCAGTGAAGCTACATCTCTCAGGGGTGTGAAAAATCCACACCTCTGAGACATGTAGCTATACCGACCTACCCCCTGGTCTAGACACTGCAAGGTCAATGGAAGAATTCTTCCGTCGACTTCGCTACACACAGGTGATCCATCTTTCCAAGAGGCGTAGCTAGGTTGATGGAAGAATTCTTCCATTGACCTTGCACTGCTTGGATGTGAAAAATGCCGCATCGGCGCAGGTGCAGTGCTTAGGTGAGAACACTCCTATGCCAACGGAGAGAACCACCAGGCAAAGTTGTCTGCTGTTAAAACACCCGAGAAATAGCTGCATTTGAGCAGTGGGTAAAGTCACCCCTCTGTATAATTTATAAAGCTTTACACAGACACATAAAAAGTTATATCCAAGCCATTTTTATTGGTCAGAAGCGAAGTATATCTGGTATTTTACCCAAGTCTCTAACAAACACAATGCAAAAATCAGAATAGTTCTGTGGTCTCTTATGGGCCTCTGGAGAGATCAAGCCCTGATATAGGTTTATGCAAAATACTATATTGAGTTACACTACAGAACTTTTCTGCCAACAATGACAGAGTCCTTATGTCCACAGCCTACAATACTGGAGTCATTTGCCTTGTCAATACCACTTGTCAAATTAAAAAAAAAAAAAAGCTACACACCAAACTTTGTTTTTAAAAACCGTTCCCAGGTTTGCATTTGGCATTGAATCAGATCAATCTGCCAGTTGCTATATCGGTTGTACACAAATATGAAAGCAAAACATTACAGATTCTCAAATTGGCAACTGTACTTTCAGCACGACTGATAAGAGCCTCTTGCATTACAATTGTTTAAGAATTTTAATAATTTGGCTTCTATAATAAGTCGACCTTCAGAAAACCAGGCAATCTTATCAAAGCCAGTAGTACAGTATCCAATCTTGATTCTGGCACAACACTAGCAGACTGAACGGGGGGGGGGCAGGGGGGGGAAGGTTTGGTATTTATTTTTGCCCAACTTTAAGTAATTACTCATGAAAAGACTGAGTGCACACATGCACACATTGTTTTGTTTAAGGTTTCTCAAGGTTTAGGTTTCAAGAAAGAACATTCTTAAAGGATGCTAAAGGATTTTGAGCCTTTGGGTCAAATCCAGCAGCCCCGTGGAAGTCAACGAGACTGTTCATGCAGGTAAGTGTTGCAGGAACAGGCTCTTAAAAATGCCCAAGAAAGCATTTTTGTCTTAAAGTAACTATGAAAATCATAGTATGTGCACACCTGTTTGTTTACAGTACTTTGTGTCAATTTCCTATTCGCTCATGATCACACAGGTGACTTATTTATACAACACCCAGCACTTCATTGGGCATCTTTGTGATTTCAGCCCAAGAAATATATTTCATTTGCCAAAGAATTTAAAGTTGTTGATCTGACTTTGCCTTTTATTTTTAAAGGTGTTTTTACATGAAGAACAGCAGCCAAAGAAGATGTCTATCCTAACTTCAAGTACATTCAAACGTTTCCTGTGCTGTTTAAAATAAAAATATATACATTGAAATTGGAATGGGTATGTGCAGTTCCCAGCCAAGTTACAGAAGCCTGTTTTTAATAGGGCTTGGGTGTGTCAAATGTCAGAAAGACTATGTCATAAGATGGTCTAGGCTGTGAGGTAGAATGGAGGAATTTAATGCAGATGTACTTAACATTAGTAAATGTACACCAGGGATAGTGAGGCAAAAGCAGACTAAGTGGGTCCTAATCCATCTTTAGAGCCTATGATTCCAATTTAATTAATTACTAGTGCATTCTCTAACTTCACGATATAGGATTTTTTTTTTTAATATGGGGAACATTTTAGGCACAAAACCTATACCACGATATTTAAGTTATGATACAACTCTAATGCTAGCAACTTCAAAGCTAAGTAACCTTTAAGTTTCTCTCTTGCATTTTTACCCCTTCCTTCCCTTCACCCCAAATTGAGTGTGCAATATTTAACAAAACGATCACTACTTAAACATAGGGTTAGCAGCCATAAATTAAACTGTGGCTCAAAATGTTATTACATAGAAGCATTGGGAAAACAATATTAAGATTGCACTGTGCACTATGAGCCACACGTAGCTCTGATGTCTAATAAACCTTACATGAATAATACTCCTTGCTTGGCCACCACACCCACAGAAATACAGAAAACGAATGCCATAAGTACTAAGTCACATTAAGAACATCCATATTCATCACTACTAAGTTTAATTGCCTTCTTCTTAGCAGTGAAACGATAGATATGTAAATGCACAGAAAAGGAGGCATCACTTTTAGCTGTAACCATACCCTGATGGAGCCATTTGAGTGAGGAACTGGGCCAACCTATCAGGAAAACTCAGACAGGCCTAGTAGCTGCTAATCTCTGAACAGGAGGTGAAAAACAATTTGTATGAATCAGATTCAGAAAGCAGACCGCATTCAGTATGTAGTAACCATAGGGTTCCTCCCTGGACTCCTAAGTTGGTAGTGCAAGAGACAAGCCCACAGGACTGCCAAATAGGGTTGAATTGTATTTCAACTTTTAGTATGAACAAGGCTATATTGATAAGGTCAAGTATTTAAGTGTACAAAATCTTTAGATTATTCACGCAAAGCTTAAGCACACAAGACACTTACAGAAGTTAACAACCCACTTTTGCAGCCCCCCAGCAAAAGTTAACCATGTTGCAAAGACGGTTATAAATGTTGTAGTGCCCCGGGATGGTTAAAAAACAAGACACTGTTGAGTCTTACATACAGGACTGAACTACTGCAAAACTGTAGCATAATAGATGTAATCAGGCAATGTCTATACTAGACAAATTAGCAAAGCTGTACTGGCAAACCCTCCTAATGTAGAACGTCGACACAGGTTATGACAATATAAAAAAAGGGGTTTTGACAGCATACTGCATCTACACTATGACTTTTGCCAGTACAGAAATGTCATAAAAATATCACACCCCTAATCAAAATTATACTAGCAAAAGTTTTTAATAAAGATCTGGCCATAGACAAGTTTAAAAAACCCAAAATGAAAAAAAAAAAAAGCAATCCTGAACATCCATCCTTTGAAAAAAGAAGAACAGGAGTACTTGTGGCACCTTAGAGACTAACAAATTTATTAGAGCATAAGCTTTCGTGCTCTAATAAATTTGTTAGTCTCTAAGGTGCCACAAGTACTCCTGTTCTTCTTTTTGCGGATACAGACTAACACGGCTGTTACTCTGAAACCATCCATCCTTTGGGGTCCATGAGAGGAAAAAGCTGTTAATAGTTTGTATTAGGAACTTGCTGTCCTTAGGACAATCCTACCTTCAAACCAAACAAACTATTCACAAATATAAGTAACCCTTTAATCAGTGTGTTGTATATGAAGCTCATATTCCATTCGCTAATGTTTAGAGCCAGGTTTTCAGAAAGTATTGAACAGCATTCATACAAATACAGCCCCAAATATAAACCGAGGCTGATCTGTCAGTATCTTTCTGAGTTGCATCTGCCTTTCTGATCATTTATGAGACACATACCAGCCAAACTTTCTGAAAAAAGAAGGAGTTATTTTCCAAACCATCAAGCTACGCAACAGAATTACACTGTTAAGCACACATGGTATTCACTGGTTTCAGAGTAGCAGCCGTGTTAGTCTGTAGCCGCAAAAAGAACAGGAGTACTTGTGGCACCCAGATTGAATCTATTTCCCCATGTTAAGTATCCTCACACCTTGTCAACTGTCTGAAATGGGCCTTCTTGATTATCACCACAAAAGTGTTTTTTAATCCTGCTGATAATAGCTAATCTTAATTAACTAGCCTCTTCGAGTTGGTATGGCTACTTCCACCTTGGTATGTTCTGTGTATATATCTTCTTACTAATTACTATATGTTCCATTCTATCCATCTGATGAAGTAGGCTGTAGCCCACAAAAGCTTATGCTCAAATAAATTTGTTAGTCTCTAAGGTGCCACAAGTACTCCTGTTTTTATGGTACAGTGTCCACTGTTACCATAATGGTGGATACAAGTAGTACCTTGCAATTGTTTATGTAGCAAAGATAGTATCAGAATTTATTAATCTAATTAGCATGCTACAATCAAAAACAAACATAAGGAACCATAATTTTGCATGGCAGTTTACAGAGACTAGAGTCATGGTCCCTGCCCCAAAGATCTCAGTCTAAATTATACACACATTCAACATGAGAATAGACAAAGAGAAAGGGGAAAGAATAAAACTGCAACTGATGAAGTATGTTTATTCACTTACTGTAAGTTAAGCACATTAGATACATTCTTAAAGTCACTTGTGTCTTCCAGAGCATAATGAACGAAGTGTCAAATTTTACCAAGCATCTTACCAGAACACAAGTAAAAACCACCGTATCAAAGGAACTGTTCATGCCTCCACCCAATACACTAGTTCCAGGATTGAGAACTTGAGAGTTTTCACATGATCAAATATACACTTTAAAACGTAAAGAAAATGAAGTGAGATGAACAGCTGCTTTGTTAAAACTTTAAATTTTACTGGAAAGTAGTAGTTTATGATTTCATAAGGGCCACTGCCAAAGTTAAGCATTAACATTGATCTTAAATGCAACCCTGTGTAGTACATCTTAGGTAAATCCAGAAAAATATCTCCAAAGAAATACATTAGGAACATGAAACTTAAAACATATACACCCCTTCCCCAGCTTTACTGTGTGATCTTCTTGTGTGGGAGGAAGCACAGACTAGTGGATAGACCATGAGGCTGGGAGCCAGGACTTCAGGGCTGTAATCCCATTTCTGTTACGAATTCACTGTTTGTCCTCTGGGGCTCAATAGCCCCCCCAAACCATAAAACATGGATGAGAGCATTTTAAACAGGGGTACTGGGACGCTTAAAATGTTTGCAAAGTATTTGGAGATCCTCAAATGACACGTGACAGAAGATGCAACTTTTAAAAAAATTAAATAAATGTGAGCTATAACAAACACACCTACAAGAACAAGACCTACAATTTGGGAGAGCTTTGGAGGCTGACCAAGTTGAAAGCGCCCATCGTTTTTTAAAAAAATATTCAAACATTTTTAAATTCTGAAATAGGACTTGTGTCACCCATACCACAACCCTATTAGGAAGTCCCTGAACACGAGACAACACAACATGCCATTGGGAATCAATTTCATCAGTTAAAGAGCAAGGATGCATCTGGATACGAGCACTGTGCAATGTTTTCTTCCTCTCTTATCACAATACAGTTACACAGAAGGAATCACCCCAAAGAGGTGTATTGTGTCTTGTATTGTGAAACCCCATATGTGCTGCAATGCCCTGGCATACCTAAATCTTAACTTTACTGTCAAAACCTCAAACCCAGAAGCCCACTAAAAACCCTGAAGTGAAGTGGTACGTTTTCTTTTTGTTCCTCCTATAAATATGGCCTCCTTAGACTTGCACTGAAAACCTGCTTGAATGGAATATTCATGATAAAATCCTTAGGGTAGGCAGGAAAGACTGCCGTGCGTTAAGCAGTCCAACACCTGTTCTGATCAAACCCTGCTCCTTATCAAAATAGCTATTCGCAAAGCAAACTACACAATTGGCCTTGTTCCAGATACATGAGATCCAAAACACGAAGTCTTTCAGGGTGGTTTCTAACTTTTGTCACAGTTCGCTTTTAGACACCTCTCTTCCTTCCCAAGAACATTGCTGATCAGACATATGCAACGCTGGTTAGGTGTCTAATGTACTCTAAAATAGCCAACACACACCAAAGCCAGACTAGTAACACAATGCAGAGACGACAAACACAATGAGCCTGATGTGATCCAACACCTTTATTATATTTGCTAAGTGCTGACTATGTTTAGCATTGTATAAAAGACAACATACAAATAATTCCTGGTTATTGGGCAGCCTTGAGGAAGGATACCTATTCTCCTCCCATTGCCAAAAACCCATCAGTTGAGATAGCCCGAGTGAAGACCTGTCCCAGTCTGAGACATCCAAAAAGCCAAAATGTATTAAGTTTCAACTTGAATGACGATCCTTTGTAATGAGATGAGCTACTGCAGGATAGCAAATTGTATTCTCCCCCCAAGTGGGGTTTTCAGACACGGGAGGCAAGACATTTTTAACTGAAGATCCTGGGTCCAAAAGCTGTATGCACATTACAAAAACCAGCTGCTAAGCAAGGATAGTAATAATGCTAAAAGTAAGTAGTTTCAAAACATTTTGAAACAGAAGTGTGTCCCCTTTCTAAATTAAGGACGTTTTAACTTTTGTAAAAAACGGCAACTACACTTTTTATAAGTTGCATCTTCCTAATTAATTGTATTTTGTGCTAGCATTAAAATATGACCTAACCAATTTCAACATTAAGGCCGAGAGCTTAAGACGTTTCCAACCCGATTGGGTTTGAAGGAGTCTAGAGGTTAAACCTCAAAGTAGTATGAAATGCAAAGAGGTCTCTAGACAGAAAGGAGGCTGTCTGAGTAACACTGAGCTCCTACCCACTTCACCACTATCCAGTAAATGCATGACTGACTTCACCCTTCATTTTACATATTAGTTCTAAAGTGTTTCTCTCTCAGGTTAAATTAAAAACTCTAGTTTTCAGTTTCAGAGCGCCGCCAAGACAGAGTAACTGACCAAAATGCAGCAAGGGCTGAATCTTAAATAATATACATTATGTTAATATGCATTATTATTATTATTATTAAAGTACAGTGTTTCATACTAAAAGCAGTGAACTGTGTGTGTTCAGTGACTAATTTTCAAACAATGCTTGTGCCCATCTAAGTTTCAACAGTATTATTTAGCACCATTCATCCTTTAGGATAATTTCTATAGCATCAGCACTGAGATAGGTTGCCAAAATTCTGCACAAACTATATAGATACAGTACATATGTAATGCAGACATCTGTAGAGGAAAGGATGGCAACCAGTCATAACAGCAGCCTACAGGAGGCTGCACAACTTAAGGGAGGAGGAATGGTTGGCCTGAGATACCCAGAGTAAACCAGGAGTCTCATGAAGACTGCCATCGGATCTTTAATATCCATGCAAAGCAGACAAAATTCTGGATTGTAAGGTTTTGTCCTAAGGACCCCTATACTGTAACATTCACAGTGTTGCATTTAACCTCCTCATGAGGGTGAAGGGCTGTGCTGGCAATGGGAAGACAATGCAGAAAGTTTTACACAATTAAGCCTTTTTTATGCTAGAACTTGACAAAAAGAAAACACTGTAAAACCATGAAAAAAACTTCTTTAAAAACATTACCCTTCCAAGAACAGCTTAAGCAATGTATGCTCTCATGACATTTCTAAGCATGGGTAAGTACAGACTCACACGTGTTCTTACAGTGCCAGAGCCAGTTAGCTTCAAAGGCGCCAAACAATGTGTGAATGATCCCTATGCAACCCTAATACTGTTTCTTAGCCACACAGTCACATTACAGAAATTATAATACCTAATGAATCAAGTTAGAATCTTTCCCCCACTTCAGCCAAGTACGAGGCACTTATCTAATATAAACAAACACAAGTAGTTTTCTTATTGGCTATCTGCACGGATAGAAAGTTTGAGAAAACCGCACCTGCATAAAAGTCAGGGTTTAGGCTGGAAATACTTAGTGACCTGATTCTCAAAACTACTGAGCCATCTCGGTTCTCACTGACCTCCCATAGGAGCTGAGTGCACTCAGCACCTCTGAAAATAAGGCTGTAAGAGATTTAACTACACTATTAGGCACTGACTCTTACATATACTATCTTTGATTTAGTAAACTTCTGGACAGTATAGATATTTCTTCGGTTTTCATACAGCTTACAGGACACATTAAAGAGTAACTTATGGTCAACCTGTTTAAAGAACTTTTACAGCTGTGACACTTGAGGAAAAACACATTTAGGCAAAGAGATTTATTTGCCTGATATTCAGCATCTCTTTTTGCAACACTGACCAAAAAAGACAGCAATGCCATTTTAGACTGCAAAAGCATCATGTCAGGGAACAAAGATTAGATATTGCTTTATATATGGTTCTGGCAGTGGGATGCCCAGAACTTTAAGTGGTCTCATCAGAAAGATAGCAAACTCTGGAGAAGAGTAACAAAAATTAAGGCGCTGGAGAGACCAAGTCCGGAGGAAAGTTTACAGAGCTAAATATAACCCACTTATATTAAGTTTGGAGGAATTTCACATGCATAAAACACAAATGGTGAAATCCTGACTCAATTTATTTCAACAAAGTTAGGATTGCATCCATTGGTGGGAAAGCAGTTTAGGAGGATGGATAGAATTACAAATAAATAGGATGAAGTTAAACAAATGGAAGTTAATTCTGAGTATCTGGAAGTTCATTAAACTATGGAGCAGTCTCCCAAAGCAAGAGGACTCGACAATGCATCAGAAAACGTATTACGGGGCTCAAACCCGTGTTGATTAGGGGATGAGCTGGATGGGACCTAAAAGGTCCTCAACCCTAATTTCTATAATTGACTCCTTGTGCTTGTATAACTCTCCCCACCACGCAGTGTAGTGTTTCCTGTTGCTCCGTCCTGCAATGAAGTTATAACACTGTTTTTTGCAGCACCACAGTCTGGTGCTATGGCAATGTTGGGGAAACTGTAAATAGAGTCTATGACTTCATGGCAGGATCAACCAGAAGACAGGAAGGGAGGGAACAAGCCCTTAAAGATGTGCATGCATAACAGATTTCTTCCTTGGATTTACCTTTAAAATATATCAATTTAAATACACTACCAGCTGAATTCACCCACTCCCAGTATAAGTTGACTTCTTTAGTACATAAAAATGGAAAGACGTTTTAAAAAAAATTCTTCCAATCTGGCATTCCACAAAGGGAGATGCAAAAGGTGGCAGCTGTTCCAACTGCCACACAACTACTTTGCCAGTACATCCTATTTTTCATTAGCAACACACTCCTTTTTCACCATCAGATATCTCCCGAGCAAAGACTGCCATTCTTGCTAACCTGTGGTAGCATTTGGTTATTAGGACACAGGAGCTCATCACCAAACAAAAGCAAAAGGAAAGGTTTCACTCGTAGGAATGCTTAAGTATTATTCCCATTTTACAGACAGGTAAACTGATCATAAATTGTCACAGCAACTCAGTGGCAGACATCAGATAGAACCCAGCCGTCCTGTGTCTCTAGTGTAACCACTAGACAACACTGCCTCCTGAAAGCATACAGAATACCTGTCCCGTTATTGCATTCCTTACATAGTGACTCCCACTATCGAACATCAATGCAAGGACTGTTTCCCTTAAGCATGGGTTTGTCCGGGGTGCTCAATAGATGAAGTCGGTGAGTCATGAGCCCTCTCACCCACAGTGAAAGCACACAGAATCTACTGTTCTGCAGTGAGGTAACCTTTAATTATCAAGGCAAGAAACTCCCTTTCCTCATCAGATTAAGACTTGTAAACTCAGGTCTTGTTTTTAAGCCTGTCATTGCCTCACTACGCTCACTTCAAGGCAATGAATTTCTTCTAGCCTGTACACTCATACGCACACAGCGCATGCTGCACTGCAATATAAAGCCTTGCTTCCCAGCATTTATCAGCAGGACGCATCTCTAGCTCGTATTTGGCACCATTAAAAATAGCAGGCACATGACAGACAATAGGCTTCTAATAAAACGAAATCCTTAGTGCGACCAGGCAGGATGATAGCACAGTCCATTCTGATTTATATCAGAAAGTAGTATTTACATACAAAGATGGCATTTGCAAGCCACGTCGATTTCTAGTTTGTTAATATTAATCCTATTTGGTCCACATCAGAGTAGCCTAAACAGATTAAAATGATTAGTTATTACTCCCTTGCCAGTGAAAACATTTTAATAACCTCACGAGGAGGCAGGTGGCCAGAAGGAACCGGTGACATCACTGTCCCGCTTGTTTACCATTAAAAAGCAACCTTCAAACCTGAAAGTTCTGCACTACTTTCTGTCACTGCTGCCCTTATCCTCACTCACCCACCTGCATTTTATCTTAGCTATGAGCTCCTTGGGGCAGGATCTAGAAGTGCAATGGGTGCCTAGCACAACGGTGAACCATCGCACCCTGTGGGTGCCACTGTCACTCAAAAGTAGTATTTATTATTCATGACAAATGAGAAACGAACAACGCTCTTGGACTTCTCACAGTGGCTTTATCGCCACTCGATCTTTTCCTTAATATTAATATAATCGTGCAAAAACGTATTATTTCATTTCTATAGGACCATAAAACAAAATGACATCTTGTTTGACTTGGCTGCCATCTGCAGAAAATAAAAGTTGATTATTCTGTCCCAGAATCTAAACCTGCAAGGTGCCCCAACTTCCACTGACCACCGTGGGAACTGAGATTGTTCAGCACCACTCCAGGTCAGCTCCTTAGTGCTCTTTATTAAACTACTTTGGCCCTGATCCTGCAATAAGCTTGGCACAGGTAGACAGAGCCCTCTGCCTGCACAGAGCCCCAATGGCTTCACCAGGAGTCTGGCTAAGTGGAGCTCTTTGCAAGACCAGGGTCCTAGTCAAGACCAAGTTAGAAATCACTGACTGAGCAGCAAGACTTCAGACACAGACATTTATGCAGCTATTGACTTCCATTAGGATTAACATATGCACTAGCATTTCTGGCAGGACAAAATATTATAGTCGAATCTTGGGCTATTTCAGAGTATGCCCCAATTAGGAACTATTTTGCAGAGTGCAAACATGAAGGCTTGATTTTTTTGAAAGGTTCTCTTGGGTAGTATTTGGGAGGAAACCCATTAAATTTGCTAGAAGTTTGCTCCCACTTTATCCAGGTCATCTAATATATCTTTACCAAAAATAAAGCTGTTCAACTGCATACTTCTTTTCAACTTCAGGCCTTAACATAGGTAACATATCCCTGGAGTCATCATTAAAATTCTCAGGACAGGAACCTCACCTGCATCTTTGTTCATGAAAGCCCTAGCATACTGAAGGTGCCAATAATTACTGATGCATCATAAGAGTTAGAAACTTTGATGAAGTCCATCCCCCTGCCAGGGCAGTGCAAAGTCCCTAGTTGAGCGCATGTGACAAACTCTTTACTACATTGGAATTAGTCAAAAGATCAAGAGATAAATAGAACTGAAAGTAAAAGACACTTTACATCGTGAGTAAACACTGGGAGTAAACACCCATTTTTCTTTTGAATTCAAGAGAAGAACCAATGATGCAGATATAGGTGAATGCATGATCATTCACCTATAGCCTTGTGGATGCATGATAAGGTGCAGAAGACAGGGTTGGACTTGATGGTATAATATAGCTTTTCCATCTTTAACTGCTGTGAGCCACTGAGGGTAGCCAGTCTAAAAATACACAAGAGTAGTAAACAGATAGAGCTAGGAATCCCCATTATGTTCACCCCTATCCACAGTTAACCTATGAATTACAGACACAGGAAATCAGCCTTAGTCATCAGCATCTCCTAAAGTTTCTGTTTGCATTGCAACTTCAAGTTAACAGGTTTGTGTTACACACACACACACACACACAGAGCTTCACCAAATACTAACTTAGCAGTTGTATAGCATTCTAAAAACAAGAGGGCAGCTCATCACCCTTTCATACCAAGACTGAAAGGACACTGTACTAGAAAACCAAAACAACCCTCTGAGGACACAACAACAGCACTTAAGATAAAGCTGTTTCAAAGCTAATGACATTGTGACCAGTGTAGCCTAAGGAAGAGGTTACCCAATTTCAACCTCATTTATCAGAGCTGACTAGCCTAAGAGAGAAAGTTTAGTGAGACCAATTAAACAAATTAAACCTTGCATTGAGGCTTCAGACACATGGGTCCCTAACTGCTTATCACAGGAGAGAGAGTCCACAAAGCAAACACTGCCTGCAGCTGTTTGTCCAGCAAAGTCACCCTTAAGCGTAATGAAAAATAATAAGAGTCAAGGAGATAACACAGAAAAACAAAACTCGAGAAGGGGAAAATCATCAGCCAGAAAGGGGGCAGAGGTGAGGGAGAGTTGGCCCCTGCCTGGTGCTGAAGCAAAAGAGGAAAGAGGGAGGAAGCTGTAATGAGAGGTGCGAGGAGGAAAGGGAGAGTTGGAGCGAAGTGAGTGAGGGCGAGCAAGGACCTTTCTTAGGACTGCGTAGCCAGCTGGCCCGCTTGTGGGCACCGTGGGGAACAGCTGGGAGTGATGGGGGGATAGGGTGACCAGATGTCTCTATTTTATAGGGACAGTCCCAATATTTGGGGCATTTTCTTCTATAGGCGCCTATTACCCCCCACCCCCATCCCGATTTTCCACACTTGCTGTTTGGTCACCCTAAGGTGGGATATTGGGGAATAAGGCCGCGGGGGCAGGGAAGGGAGTTAAAGGGAGCAGTGGGGGAGTGCTGTCAGGAAGGAGGGGGCCAGGGCTAGGGGTCCTGGGATGAGGGGGAAGACCAGTGAGTAGGGACTCCTGGAAGGGGCTGAGGCCAGAGGTTCGTGAAAAGGGCTATGGGAGGGGAGCGGGGAGATGAGGCAGGGGGTCGTGGGGGCAGAGTTAAGGGCGAGAACGGGAAGAGGTTAGGGAGGGGCTGAGTCAGAGACCTGGGAGGGGTTGATGGGGGGTTATACATAGATCTCGGAGAGCGAGTTCGGGGGGAACCGGGAGAAGCCATTGAGGGGGGGCTCGGCAGGGGGGACCGAAGGGGGGGCGGCAGCGGACCCGGAGGCGGGTTCGTTGGGGGGGGACCGGGAGGAGCCATTGAGGGGGGGCGGCAGCGGACCCGGAGGGAGCATTGGGGGGGCTCGGCGGGGGGGGGCCGGGAGGAGCCATTGGGGGGGGGCTCGGCGGGGGGACCGAAGGGGGGGCGGCAGCGGACCCGGAGGCGGGTTCGGCGGGGGGGGACCGGGAGGAGCCATTGAGGGGGGGGGCGGCAGGGGACCCGGAGGCGGGTTCGGCGGGGGGGGGACCGGGAGGAGCCATTGAGGGGGGCGGCAGCGGACCCGGAGGGAGCATTGGGGGGGCTCGGCGGGGGGGGACCGGGAGGAGCCATTGGGGGGGGGCTCGGCAGGGGGGACCGAAGGGGGGGCGGCAGCGGACCCGGACGGGGTAAGTTACCCGTGGGCAGCTCCAGCTCCATCCCCGCGCTCGGGGTCCCCGGCCGGCCGGCGCTGAGGGGTCCCCGCCCGGGGGCGGGTGTCTGGCGGAGGCCGCTCCGGGACCCTCTCGCTGCGCCGCCGCCGCCTGCTCGCCGCTCGCCTCGCTCTCTCCCGTCTGGGGGAGGGGGGTGTGCGCCGCTCCGAACCCTCCGCCCCCCGGGTTTCCGCCCGGACGTCTTTCCCGGGGACACGGGACACTCGGGCACCGCCCACCCCCGGCCCGGGGCCAATCACAGCGCTGCGCCGCCACTCCCCCCCACTGCGCCTGCGCGGCCCTTGGAGGCGGGTGTGGGCTTGACGGGGAGGGGGCGCGCGCGCGCGCGGCGCCGGCGGCCCCTGCCCTGGCGCGCGACAGCAGCCGCCCCGCCTGCCCCCGCCCCGTGCACCACCTCGTGCGGCCCTTCCCCCGTGCAGTCACCCTGCCCCCTCGCCACGTGCCAACCCTCCCCCGTGCAATGCATCGCCTCCCTGGCAGCCTCCCGCCCCCAGCATCCCCGATACAACCCCTGCAGCCCCCACCACAACGCTGTCCAGTGCAGCCCAGGCACTCAGCCCGAGGCTAGAGGGCTATTACAGGAGCGGGTGGGTGAGGCTCTGTGGCCTGCCATGCGCAGGAGGGCAGACTAGATGATCATGATGGTCCCTTAAAAGTCTGGGTGTGCAAAAAGCTTTGCTGTATAGTGCATCCCCCACCCCCACCCCCAGAACATCCAAGGGCAGCAATTGCCAGGAGTATCGTTCTCCCACCCTGCCGACAGAAATACTTCCCCTGGCCTTTACAATCTGCTTGTTAGATCAGCTCCCTCACTCAAGCTGTCAAGGCCAAAAAGTATTTGTTGCTAATTTGAGATTTTATTACAAGTCTCATGATATTTGGTGTTCTCAAAGCCCCAGCTTCTGGAAGCATGTGATCTATGTGCATCCGAAGAAGTGGGCTGTAGTCCACGAAAGCTTATGCTCTAATAAATTTGTTAGTCTCTAAGGTGCCACAAGTACTCCTGTTCTTTTTGCGTGACTAGGTGAGTATCTCAGCTTTCATTAAAAATCAAACAAACAAACCAGTCAGTTTCTAGCCTTTATGGTTCTAGAGAAATGCTGGAAAATATGATCCCAACGGTAGCCTAAAAGTTCAGAAACCACCAAAGCAAAGGGAAAGACCCAAAAGTATTAATTTAAAAGATCATTTAAAAAGTAATGCTTATTTTTAAGCCAATTTCATAGTTTGCGGGGGGGGGGGGGGCTGATTCATGATTTTTGAATGGTTGGGGTTGGTGCAGAGACTGCATTTCTGAAAAAAACACTTGCTGAAACAGTAGAAATGAACAAATGAGGGGTTTTCTTTGGGTGTGATAAGGGAATAATGATGTCTAGGAGTTGTGAGGAAGACACAGACAGATGCAAAATGGTAGTGAATTTTACATCCTAGCACCTGTTCAGCAAAGACCTGATCTCTTGCCCCATGACTGTAGGTTCTAGGCAGAGGGGTTACTTGAATATTTCAGAGTGGTAGCCGTGTTAGTCTTTATCCATTTTAGTTCAGCAAATACATTTTAAAAAAATTAACCCTCTCTCCTCCCCCCCCAAAAATTCCACTGTTTCACTAACTCATTAATTGCTCTGTGGATTTGGCTCCAGTGTATAGCCTCTAGGTTGAGATCAACAGAGGGTCCTGTGGCACCTTTAAGACTAACAGAAGTATTGGGAGCATAAGCTTTCGTGGGTAAGAACCTCACTTCTTCAGATGCAAGTAAGTGAGGTTCTTACCCATGAAAGCTTATGCTCCCAATACTTCTATTAGTCTTAAAGGTGTCACAGGACCCTCTGTTGCTTTTTACAGATTCAGACTAACATGGCTACCCCTCTGATAGGTTGAGATCAAGCATGGAAAATTTCAGCCCGAAGGGAGAATTTGATAACCCGGATGGTCATGTGGGGTTACAATGCTGGGCTGGAACTCAGAAAATTTGGGTTCTGTTTCTGGCTCTGCCAAGAGCATCTCTCAGTGTGACTTCGGGGGAGTCACGTCATTTCTCAATTCCCCATCAGTAAAAAGGGGATAAGGCTTCATTTGCCTATTTAGATTTCAAGCTCTTTGCGGCAGGGATGTCTCTTGTTATGTGACTGTGCAGCACCTACCACAACGGGGCCCTGATGTTGGTTGTGGCCTCTAGGTAAGAGCAAGCAATTGCTACTTTTGGAGATTGGTAGTTGATGGTGCCTCTGTCTGTTGCACAAACAACACAGCGCTATCCTGAAGCCCCCACCCACTACGAAGAAGCTCCTCAGTGCAACCCTCCCCACAGCAGCTACATGGTGAGTTAGTGTGCAGCAAGCCAGGGTGTGAATGTACAGGGCCATGCACTAACGCACGGTGTGGTCACTTACCATCACTCCAGGACTTTCACTGCACAGTAGCAGTGTCCACATGGTGAGTTAGTGCGCAGCAAAGTGGCACGCTGTAGCTTCACGTCCTGGCTTTCTGTGCACTAACTCACCATGTGGATGAGCCCTGAGTAAGGTCTGCGTAATGGTCACTGAGATGCTGACGTACAGCAATGCAGGGAGAATGTTCCATATGGCAGGAGCTGCGGAGGAGAAGGCTCTTGCACCAGCAGCAGTGAAAATTCAGGGAAGGGGCTGGATCGAGCAGGGAAAGTGATTTGGGGCCCAATCCTGCTCCTCTTGAAATCACTGGGATTTTTGCTATGGATTTCATTGGGGGCAGGAGCAGGGCCTTAGGGCCAACCCATTGCAAAGCTAGTGGAAATGTCCGAGGCCCGGGGAATGTGGTTGCTCTTAAGTATGATATTGTATTATATGGACTAATGGCCTCATCTTGAGATCCTTCCTCTGGCAAGCAGTCTCACTGAAGTCAATAAGATTTGAAGGAAAACATAAGAACATAAGAACGGCCGTACTGGGTCAGACCAAAGGTCCATCTAGCCCAGTATCCTGTCTACCGACAGTGGCCAATGCCAGGTGCCCCAGAGGGAGTGAACCTAACAGGCAATGATCAAGTGATCTCTCTCCTGCCATCCATCTCCACCCTCTGACAAACAGAGGCTAGGGACACCATTCCTTACCCGTCCTGGCTACTAGCCATTAATGGACTTAACCACCATGAATTTATCCAGTTCTCTTTTAAACTCTGTTATAGTCCTAGCCTTCACAACCTCCTCAGACAAGGAGTTCCACAAGTTGACTGTGCGCTGCGTGAAAAAGAACTTCCTTTTATTTGTTTTAAACCTGCTGCCTATTAATTTCATTTGATGACCCCAAGTTCTTGTATTATGGGAATAAGTAAATAACTTTTCCTTATCCACTCAGCACCTGACAGGATCAGACCCTTAAGCAGGACCTTCCAAAAGGTCATTGACTCATACCCAGTATCCCTTGCCCCCTTCGCTCTGTCCTCTCTCCAGTCTGGAATCCTTTTAACCACTGGGGGAGGGGGGGGGAATGCCTAAGCCTTTGCCATGAAATCATAAAAGCTCCTTCTTCCTCCTCTGCAATCGTTTTGGCCTGGGTGCCCCAGGAAGTCTGGGGCATAGAAGATGAGGGAGCAGAGGGAACAATGCTCTGTGGGCTGCCCTGGCGCTCAGACCCTGAAAGGAAAGGGACGGCTTGTACCGTATGGGCTAAGGGGCACCAAGTGCTTTGCATTCCCCCGGCCGTAGGCTGCCAGCGCTCACAGGCGAGGCATGCTGAAAATGCACCGCATCAGCTGCCATTGATTTTATTTTTAAAGGCAGGGAGGATGCATCCTCCCAAAGCCAAGCAGAGGTTCCGATAGCCACGCCGCATGGGATTCTGCCGCCGGCCCAGAGTAACTCTAGTGGCCCCTGGCTTCGCACAGGCGCGACTGAGGTCAGGATCTGTCCTGCAGCGACGGGGAGTTATTCAGGGCTGAGAGAACCCTGCCAACGTAGGAAGGAGACCTCACTGCAACGCATGTGTAATAGGCCCACGTTTTCCCCGAGCTCTGGTGAGCGAGGGAGGAGGCAGCGCTGAGCGACTGGCCTGCAGCTACACATCAAAGTTTAAAATCAAACCAAAGCACCGAGGGCAACAGTACCCTGGAACCCATCACAGCATGTCAGCAGGGTGTAATCCATACAGCATGTGCTAGCTGCGCTTATTCTGCATGCCAGTGGGCAGGCGCTAACAGACACCAGGGTCTAGTGGTTAGAGCAGGATGCAGGAAAGCTGATTCTCCATTGCCCTGCACTTTGGGCGGTCCTTTACATCCACGCAAAATGTTACCGTTCCCCTGGGGTAGCTTTCTGCATGCACTTTGCCCTGCCAGAAATAACTCCCCAAGGAGCAAAGGACTCGGAGTCAGGACTAGTGTGAAATTTTTTTTGTGGGTTGAAAACCGTCTTTGATTGAAAATTGTCAACTAGAGGAAGGAGTTGTCAATCCAGAGTCTGGCTAAAGATGTGCCTCTCTGCACTGGGGTCACTGCTAACAGCAAACACGACAGGGAAGAGTGTTTGCAGCCATGGGACTGGCCTTCTAGCACCTACATTTATCTGATGCTCTTTTTTCTAGCCTCCGCTTCCCTAGAGCACCCACTCTCTGCTAACCAGGCCCTTTTCTGGGCGGGGGGCGTGTCTCATTTTGGGTCCCTAAAAATTGAGGTGCCCCACATTGCTGGATGCCTTAATTTTTGTTGGGTAGAATAACGTCTTAAAATCTCCAAAACATTTCTATTGCCAGCATTGTTTATAACCAAACCTATGTGCTAGGGTGCCCGTAACAATCCCAGCACAGCCACGGAGCCTGGGTCACCCCTGGTACTTTGGCTGGGTTTCTGACTGGTTTGATCAGGCCCAGGGGACAGCACAGCAAGGCTTCACACCGCCCCCTGCAGGCATCTGGTGGATGTGGTGCTGGGTTGGGACTCAGGAGAGAGATTTGGTTTCTGTTCCTGGCTCCAACCTGTTGTGACTAGAGGCAAGTCCCTTTCCCTGTCCGTGTGTCTGTTACCATCCACAGAGGGTGGGAGGGGAAAGAGACCTGAGGCAGGGCTTAGCAGACATTAGGGAGATGTGCAGTGCACAGCAGAGTGATCATAGCTGGGGCCTCTAGAGTCCAGGCATTACTAATACAAGTGATTTGCCAGGACTGATTCTCCAGATATCAGTTTTAGTTGCTTTGATGAGTTAGTTCTTATTTCTAGCCCCTCCATCAGCCAATAGTAATCAACATATCATTTGCATTAAGGGGCAATGTTGTGTCATGCTGAAGAGTTCCACCCCAGAAGTGGCTGCATTTCAGTAGCTATCCAGGTGTGTGATCCCAACATCTGGGGCTGAGCAGCATCGAGGTAGTTTATTTTTACAACTCCCCCTAGGGAACATCAGTAGGATTTCAACTGCAGAGCAGACCTTCAGCCCCAAAGCACAGATCCCTCCCCTTGAGCTAGAAGAGTAGCTGTAGTAACAGGTTGCTATCTTCTGTGCAAGATGAAGCCAAGCTTTGTACTTTGAGCCTGAATCCCACAGTACTACACACACCTCCCTTTCTTCCTCTCTTTACTAGCACCAGAGTGGGGAATAGCACCTTGGCTTCTGTCTATAATAATGCTTAGCTCTTATATCATTATTTTTATCCATAGGTTTCAAAGCATGTTACAAAAGAAAGCCAGTATCATCACCACTCTTTTACAGATGGGGAAACTGAGGCACAAGGTGACCTCCCTATAGTCACGCAGGAGGTGAGCAGCAGAGTGAAGAATCAAACCCAGCTGTCTTTACTCCTGGCTGAGCCCGGGAGCCACTGGGCCTCACCGCTCTGCCAATGTCAATGTCCCAGCCCAGTCATATTGCTGTAGAAAGCCAAAACTAAGCCACCGAACCCTGATGAATGGGCTTGTATTGCTCAGGGGGCTGGAAAGCCAGGATATGGAGGTCACCTAGTCCAATCCAGCTCACGTCAGTAGTGACGAGAGGCTGGAACCAGCTAACCCCTCAGGGATGCTTTGATGGGTTTCAGTTTCTATGGGCCAAAGAGCCAGCCCCCAAGGCACTGATCAGCTCCCTTGCTAGCCGCCTAACTGAGGACTGAAGGGACCTTTCATAACATTAATAAAGGGGAAAAGTCATTTTTCAGACAGAAAGGTCTATCCCGCACAGTTCCATTTTCTATTATATGAGGGTATGTCTACACTGCAAGGTAAACCCACGCCCAGACTCAGGTTTGAGCCCAACCAACCCCCCTCCCATTCCCACACAAATCTGTCTGACTCCGGTCAGCAAGCGCTCAGGACCCAGGTCTTAGGACCCACCCGGAGAGGGGAGTCCAAGCCCAAGTCTCGCTGAGACTCTGATCCAAACCCTGCCATTTTGCACCAGGGACACAGCTCAAGCCACAGCGCCCAATCAGAAGGTCTGGGTGGACGTGTTAGCACGGCTGCGAGATCTGGGTCCAGCAATTGTAAACCCAGATTTACGATGCAGGGTAGACGCTCACGCTTGAAAACACCAAGTCCTCATGGGCAGGTTCTCCCGGACCCAGCTTTGCGATGCAGCATCAAGGTACCCTTAGGTGCCCACTCATGGACTGGAGCCCCATTGCATTAGGCACCACATGCCCATGAGGCTTCTGGAGCTGAGCCCTTCGCCCAGGAAGAAGTGACACGATGCCCAGAACCTGGTGTGGGCCCTTTGCTTAGGGCTTCAGCTCTATTTCTTCTCATAGAACTAGCAGAGCACATCCGCCGCCCCTTCCCCAATCCAGGGCTTGCTGCAAATGACCACAAGGCCCAGAGGCTTTGCCCATGAGGACGCCTTTGCAGGATCGGGAGAGAAGCTTTGCTTCTTAGCTTTGTGCCATATATTTCCATCCACACTACCCTCTCAGTCTCCTTCGGTTTCAAGCCCACCAACATGTTATCCTCCGTGAGTTTATAAGGAGTCCCACTGTATGCAGAGTGGGGCCCCCTCCGCCAATCCAACGCTGCTCTTCTAATCAGAGGAGCTGTTGCTCTCAGGCCTGTTTCAGTGGCAACCGTCCACGTCAAGGCAGGATGGTGCTCGTCATGTGGACAGCTCAGCTGACCCAGGGAATGAATCGCGGCTTTTGTTCTTGTCCAGCAACCTGGTGTTGTTTGTGTCGGACACAAAAGGATTGTTTATCGTGTCGGAGGCATAGAAAAGTCCAGCAAAGAAAGGAAAGGCTGTGCCCTCAAGGTCGGCCCCTGTGAGGCCGGGCTTGATTTTCACTGCGGTGTTTAAGCAAAGATCTTTCTGAGTGACTGTGATTTTACAGAAATCAACCGAAACAGGATTTCAGATGGTCCCAGCTCCCTATCACTAGTGTGTTGTGTGTGATTTTCCTTTCTCAGCACTTGCAGGGTTTGCTTCTTTCCAGCAGCCTGGAGCACACAGATCAACGCGAGAGGCTCAGAGTGTAAGAAAAAATAAAAAGTCTGCTTGTCCCTTTTCTGCCAGTTCTTATTTAAGGCCCTCTGATTGCATAGCCCGGGAGAAATTATTTGTCAATGAACTCACCTCCGCCAACACCACAGCGGGAGCAGAGAAACGGGGCTTCCTCCCAGTTCAGATAACATCGGCTTACATTTCCACAGCCCCTTTCATTCCAAAGAGATTGACAAACCTAAAGGGGCCACGCAGAGGGACGTCTCTGCTCTGCCGCTGAAATGCGGCCACTTCTGGGCTGAAACGCAGCAGCTGCGGTGACGGCACACACATCATCATCATCATCATCATCATCAAAAAACCCCGATTCTCACTGATGGCAAGGCCATTTTACACATGGGGAACAAGCCCACCCTAGCTCAGCGTGTTGAGTCAGGTGGAATCACAAGAGGTGAGACAGCACCAGGCCAAGTGACACAGTGAATATGAGAGACCTTGAATTGGTTCCAGGAGGAGACACACAGAGAGATGCACACACTGCCGCTAAGCTTCCTCCATTTGCTTCCTAACAGCATGTGTCCCACTCTGGCGCTATCTAGCACGATGGGGCGGCAGGTCAATATTCCCGCCATATGTGGCAGCTGAAGCCAAGCTGCTGCTAATGCAGCTCTCTCCAATATATATGCAGCCGGGCTGTCAGCACAAGCATGGGAACCCTGCATGAACCTGCTTTATGCTGAACTTTCACTCGGCCAGCACAATTTTCACCTTGTCACTATCCCCGTTAGCGGATGGTTTGCAGGACTCTGGTTTTGTAGCACTGCCCGCCCCCGCCCAGTCTCTGGGTCACCAATCAAGCTTTAATAATAGCTGTTGAGAAACAAGGGCAAATTCATCCTCAGCTTCACTGGCCTGCACCTTGCACGGTCATTTGCACTGGTGTAAAGTGAGTGAAAGACGCTGCCCATTCTGACCTGGTAGCATTTAGAGCTCTTTTCCCCTGGCGTAAAGGATTGTGCAACATGCAAGGCAACAGAGAATCAGGCCCTCCGGTGACTCGAATGTGAGTCTGGCTAGATGCAAACGGTGTAAAGAGCTTCAGGATTTGAACAGCTGAGTGCAACACCGTCCCCAAGAAATGTACCTCTTTCAGATGGGCTGGCCCAAACCACTAACCCCAATCCACTTAAATTGGGGGTGACCGTGCAAACAAGCCCCTTTGTGGTTTCTCCCAGGCTGCCCCTCAAGCTCAAAAGGAGCTCCCCGTAGACACCCACAAAGTCACCTCTTTGTCCTCCTTAAAACTCTCCTTTTCCGTGATGCCTACAAAAAACTTGACAACAGTTAGCTTGCTGGTTTGCTGAAACTACAGCCCACCATGCTGGCCAATACTGTCTCATTGGTTCCTTGTGCTCCCCTGTCTGTTTCTAGCCACCTGTTGTCTCTTGTCTTCTCCTTGTCACTGTAAGCTGTTTGGGACAGAGACCATCTTTGCTCACCTAGCACACTGGGGTCCTGGTCCCTGGCTGGAGCTCCTAAACGCTACCCCAATGCAAATAACACCTGGCTCTTTTCATCTATCGATTTAAAAGCACTTTGCACAGGTCAGTATTATTGTCCCCATTTTACAGACGGGGAAACTGAGGCACCCAGCAACAGAGCAAGAACTAGAACCCAAGTCTCCTGAGTCTCTATCCACTAGACCACACTGCCTCCCATAACACAGAGTAATAAGGATATGCGCATCCAGGAGCCAACTTTGCAGCTCACCTCATGTCTAGCTCTAATAATCCGACTGCAGAGCGTTCGAAGACTAAGCTCAGGACGCAAAGCCAGAAGCTGCACCCCCCCCCCCCCCAGCAGCCGTGCACGTATTTCACCTACCCATGTGCATCTCAGTGCTGCTGCTCCAGTCAAGTGAATTTCGTCTGGAGCTCTGCAACTTTGTGGTCCTGTCACTGCAATTCAAGCCCTTCTGTGAAGTAGCCTCGTCCTGGGATCCGGGCAGACATCTAGCAATCCTAATCATTCCCGGCAGCGGCTGCTCTGGCAGTACCGAGGCCAAACCTGGAAGCAAAATGGTTCCTAAAATACATCTTGGCACCTTTGGTGGCTCGGCGGAAAAGGGGCCTGTTCGTAAATTTCAAGAGCCAGGGAACTAGTTTTTGGAATCCAAAACTAATAAGAGACGCCAGGTGAATTGGGCTGCCTGAGCAAGATGGGATGGCAGAGGAACAAAAGCGCAGGCACTGCGGTCCAATGTGCTGGAGGCAATATTCTCACTCGGGGCAGTCAATGCCCAGAGCCTCCAAGGGAGGTATTTTCAGGTGGTTCCCCTTTCAAAAATGGGTTGGCATCAATTCTGGGGTTGGAAACAGCTGACAAACCTGGAGACTGATTTCCATGGTTTCACCCAAGAAGCAGTGAGAGGGGGCAGTGGGACACGGTTAGGGTGACCAGATAGCAAATGTGAAAAATCGGGACATGGGGTGGGGGGTAATTGGAGCCTATATAAGAAAAAGACCCAAAAATCAGGACTGTGCCTATAAAATCGGGACATCTGGTCACCCTAGACACGGTGAGGGCAGGGCAGCACAGTACCCTGGCATGTTGCAGTCCTGGGGTCTAGTCACTTCCCCTCTCCCACCCTTTGTCCACTGACAGTGGAAGTTTCGTTGGGGCAGGGGGCGCAAACTTTCTTGGGGTATCTCGGTGGCAGTGCTACAGAAATATTAGTAACGATGAATAACGATGCTGTACTTACCAGACCTGCCTGTAACGGGTGCTACCAGCATCTCCCCCAATGAGAATTCAGCGAAGCAGATCAATGCCCTCATCAGTGGAGGCCAGTCTCTGACCACTGCATACATCATCCCACTATAAACCACACCCTCCCACTCAGCGTAGTGCTCTGCAAGGCTGTTGAGAGAGGCGTAAAGGGGGGACAACTGTACCGCCCCCCCCCCCCGACATCTCTGTAAGTAAAGTGAAATGGGAGGGGTTGGGGTGCCAGGCCCCAAATTTCTCTTGATGGGCTTGGCCCGCTGCTCCCTGCTGCTGCTCGCAGAAGTGCCACATTACAACAACCTCAAGTAACGAGACCCCTTCTTGGTGCAGAAGCAGGACCCTCTCATTAGCCAGCACAGTGGAGGCACCAACAGCGGGCGGGCTGGTGAACAGGGCTAGGCACGGTCATGCTCACAACTCTGGTGGAGTTGTGGGAGCGCCTGCTGTTGCTGCCACCAGAGATGGGAAATCGTAACCAAAAAAAAAAAAAAAAAGGGAGTGTTGGTGCAGCCCAACGGGGGACACTCATGAAGCACTAAACTCTCCAGGCCTGATGCTCAGTCACCCGTGGGTCCCTTTCTGCTCCGGCAGAATAAAGGGGCCTTGAAGTGAAAAGAGCCTTTTGAGGATCCCCCTAAGCAGGTGTGGCATTAATGTAAAGGCCTTGCTCCCAGCCCCCAATAAAAGGCTGGGTCAAGGACATGGCCAGAGAACACTATGCTATGACTATTCTCTGCTTCCTGGGGGCCATGGGGCACAAAGCATAAGTTAGAGCAGCCTCAGGGCTACCTTATCCCAGGGGCCTCCCAGAATACATGGAATGCAAGTGTGTCTTAAAACCACCTTCATCCCACCCCCCACACCAATCCCGGCCCCCAGTGTCAAAACAAAATAACTAAGACCAGGCCCTCCAGGTCAGCCCACCCCTCCGTGGACTCGAAACCAAGGTTGTGGGAAAGGGACAGCACAAACGAGGCTCCATGCCTGTCTCCCTACACTCCACCTAGGCAGGGAGCTGCCTTGAAAGATTATTGATATCAGGAAGCACAATGCAGTCTCTGATGACAGGCGCTGGAGTTCTCTAAGAGCTTGCATCGGTCGCTTCTTACCACACAACATGATGCCGTCAGTCGTGCCAGGCCAAATTCTGACCCGATGTAAGTCGGTGCAACTCCGTCGTCTTCAACAGTTTCGCTCACTAACACCAGCTCTGAACCGGCTGCTCCTTTCCTGCGGAGATTCTTTACGGATTTTTGTATTCAGATGAAAGCTTTTTTGGAGCTTCCTGGTTGGAAACGTCTCAGTAGCCACTGCGTGAGTTGCTCTTCAAAGGCCAAAGAGATCATAATACTTTGCACTTCTAAAGGGCCTTTCATCTGAGGAGCTCGCGCACTTTACACATGTTAATGGATTAACCCTCTCAGTGCTGCCTAAGTCCATTTTATTGTATCAATTTTACAGATGCAGGGGGAGGAACCTGCAGCACAGAGAGGATAAGTGACTTACCCAAGTTTACACAGTGAGTCAGTGGCATGGCTGGGAAGAGAACCCAGGCGTCCTGATTCCCAGTGCCCTGTTCTAAGCTCTACAAATTGGAAGAGTACAACCCTGATTCTCCAAATTCCACATACCCAGAGGCTGGTTGTGTCCCTTAGGTTTGCAAAGTCTGAGCATCACTCATGAAAATGAACTGTAAAGTAATCTCTGTAAGAGGAGCTCTGCATATGACATCGAGTCTCAGTCAAGAGGCAAAGAACGGGATATGCTGGAGCTTAGAGGCTAAATGTGCCAGTGTGCTGAAAAACAGGATTATTATTTGTATTATGGTAACACAGGAGTCCCAGTCACGAACAAGGACCCACAGTGCTAGGTGCTGTACAAAACACAGAACAAAAAGACTATCCTTACCCCCAAAGAGCTTACAATCTAAGTAAAAGATGAGAAACAACAGGTGGATACTGACAGATGGGGGATTACAGCGAAAGAATGAGACGATATTGGTTAGCATGATAGGCAGCCGTCTCAGCCCACCAGCTGTCCAACCGGTGTCAAGTTTTTTGCAGGCATCACAGCAAAGGAGAATTTGAGGGAGGACAATGAGCTGGTTTTGTGGCTGACCACAGGGAATTTGCTCCTGTTTCTCCCAAGCAGGGCACAAAGTACAGAAATGCTGCCCGAAGAACAGAGTGACCGCTGTTGGAAAAGGAGGTTTCAACCCCTTTGGAGAGTCGAGCTAAATGACGGAGCCAAGCAGCTGGTACTGAAAGCAACGCTCCATCTCCACTTGTCTCCAGTCCTTTGGAGTGAGATTGGACCCTTCATCTGGTTAGTTTTAACTGGATTGTCCTCACCGATTGTGACGGTGCATGACTCACCACTGCGGTGCCTCCTGCTGGTCGTCCAGGGAATCAGCGTTTCCAGCCTCCGGAGTGCCCTCTGCGGGCCGGTGTCCCGCTACCACTGGTCCGTCGCCATGTCCCTCCCAGGACCCAGTGCCCCTTGTCTTTGGGGTGCTGCCCCCTGGCAATACCCCTGCAGTCTCAGGGTCTCCCCACCCAAGGGAACCCCCCAACCCTCTATCCCCACCTTGCCTCAGTCATGGGTTACTGCCAATCACCATCTAGCCCCCACTCACTGGGGCAGACTGCAGTGTAAAAGCCACTCATCATAGGCAAGGAGGATTTGGACCTGTTGCCTCTGCCTGCCCCCTGCAATCCCAGTACCTAATTGGCCTTCCACTAGGCCACAGCCTGGGGGGGGGGGGGTTTCCAGGCTAGAGCTCCCCAGCTCCCTTGGCCTTCCCTCCAGCCCTGCTCCACTCCAGGTACCTTCTCTCAGCTCCCTGCAGCCAGGTCCCTCTCTCTCAAAATTAGAGAGAGTCTATGGCCCCAGCCCTCTTATAAGGGCCCAGCTGGGCCCTCATTAAGCCAGCCTCGGCCTGATTGGGGCATGGCCCCCAACTGAGGCTGCTTTCCCCAATCAGCCCGCTTTTCCTTCTCTGCCACAGCACTCTCCCTGGGCTGTTTTAAGCCTTTTAAGGCAGGAGCGGGTGACCATCCTGCTACACCGATCAAAAGAGAAAGATGGGAAATGCACGGGTGTGGCTACCCTGGCAAATGCCAGATATACAGTTCCCCAAGGTGGCTGCTCCACCTGGGGGAAGCCCAGGAGTGGTTTTGCCAGAGCAGGTGCACCCTGGCATATGACCCTTTCTTTGCAACCCCCTTCCCCCCCAAAGGAGGAGCAAATATTAGACTAGAGTGGATCGATTTGGATAAATCTCGCTCACCTGTGAACTGTTAAGTTTAACTAGGCTACAGCTGGTGCTGTTTGTCTGGGTTTTAATGCCTTGGAAGCAAAAAAAATGAAGAACTCACAAGAACAGTATGTTCTTTGAACTAAAACACCAAGTTTGCGTTTATTTGGGTATATTGGACCTATTGTCTTCATCTGCTATAAGCTATAGCTAGACAAAAAGAGAAGATGCGATGCATGAAGTTAATAACTTCTTGGGTCAGATCCTCAGCTGATGTAAATCAGCATAGCTCTATGGACATCCATTGGTTTACTCCAGTTGAGAATCTAGTCTCTTGTCTGTCTGTCTGCATACGGACTTTCCCCTTTGGGTCACTGCAGGTCTCAGGGAATTAAGGAAATAAAACTGAGAATCCCCTGTGTTCACATATGGTGCATTACGTAGTGGACTTGAATTTTATAACAGCAGGTTAAAACGTTCGCCTGGATGAATTCAGGGGGTGGGTATCTGGATGTAGAGCCTTTTCATCTCCATGGTGCCAGTTCAACTACAACCCAGGTTGGTATTTACTAAAGATTGTTCCCATCGGATGTGAAACAAGTTGTAGATTTCAGTTAATTTCTGAGAGGGCTATATCTCTGTCCCTAAGAGGGGGTCTTTGTGGCTTTGCAGCTGAGGCAGGAGATTAAGTAACAGTGCAGTTCCAATTAGCAGAGTATTTGGGACCTTAGCCACTTTCTGGGACTCTAGGTCAGCTACGCAATATAGTTAAATTCCCATCTACACTAAACATTGTAACTGGGCCAGGGGGTAATTGTATTATTTTTTTTAGTAGTTCTGCAGCACTGTAGATCTCTATGTATGGCACTAAATAAAGCAGATGACAATGGAATCCCTGCTCCAAATTGTTTGCAATCTATATTGAGAATACTATGGGGTGGAGAAGGAAGTGCAGGAGGCCCCAACAAGATGGTCACTTCAGAGACTAATGAATGCGGCTTGACGGTAACTATGTCTGTTTCATTTATAAGAGAGATAAATGTAGTTCATAAGGCTCCTTGAAGAAATGGGGTTTGAGAATGGACTCGAATGAGGAGTGAGTTATAAGGGATAACCAATGACAACTGAGTCAGTAATGTAGATACAGAAGAAGCAAGGCAAATAAAGATGATGATTATTATATTATTATTGGTCAGTATCAGTAAAATACTTTTTGCTTATATTGTAGGGTTCAGTATTTCAAGTGACCTAGGGGATTTAGAATGCCCCATTCCTCTTAATATTAATGAGAGCTGAGGCCCAGATCCTCAAACGTATTTAGGCTCTTAACTGCCATTAAAATCAACTGCAGTTAGGGGCCTACATACCTTTGTGGATCTGACCCTGAATATCCAAATCTCAACCCAGCTTTCCCCCTGCCACCCCCGCTATTTTTTATTGCAGTCAAGCTTTTTAGCTCGAGTCTCCCAGTTACTAAGACGCTATGTAAACAGGCTCTGCTCGATAACAATATTCCATGGCTCCACAGGCAATAAAAACCTCAAAGCTCAGGTTCCACGGAACAGGCCCAGCATAGAGATTTTCCGCTTCCTTTGGAAGCATCAGGCATTGCCCATTGGCAGAAGTCCTGTACTGTTTCAGGGCTTGGTGTTTCTGCCCTTACCACCTTCACAACAGGCTGACACCAAGGCAAACAGGAACCTTTATGGAAATTTACATCAGTGATATTAAGGGAGATTAAGATGCAGGTCCTGAGTCAATGCTATGACTAGTGGGAGATCACATGGATATGTTAGGGGACATTAGTGTAAGAAGAGCACAATGAAGAGGATAAGGGATTGGAATAAAAGGGGATAAAGACACAGGAACAGATGGCCTGCGTGCCAACATACTACCGTAGGTGAGGGAAGACATTTGTTAAGCTAGGACTGCTATTGTCTGCGCTTTGGATAGAAAATATTTCAGTGGAGAGAAAAAGATCACAACAAAGCACCGGGGTTTGGAGCATAAAGCCTTTTCAGCTTGAATTAGAATCGAGCAGTTAATACTGGACTGATTTGTGAAGGAGACAATGAGAAGTGACTTTGATGATAAGGGCCTTAGCTAACCGGAAGGCACTGGGGTTAGTGAAAGCTTTTCTTGCCTTAAAACTTACTTGACTTTTTCCCAAACAGCTCATAGAGTGGGTAATTAAATTGATACAATTGACATATCTATGCAGCTTCCAAAGGGCATTTGATAACGTTCTGGATAGAAAAAGACCTTTTGTTTGTTTGTTTTTCCTCTCTGTAAGACAGGAAGCAAGAATTAGATTATGAAAAAAAAATAATGAAGTGATGCAGCCCATTCCAGATAATGAATATGCACATTTTCCAAATGACCAGCAGGAAACCATAAAACACACTTTACTGTAGGTCTGTTCAATAAATACAGACTATCCCCAAGGCAGTTGAATACAGCTATTCATATTTACTAATGACATAACTGGGTAGAAAAAAAGACATGCATACTCATGGTACGACGGATGGATTTACTAGATAAGAAAATGAGAGGTTTAAATGGCAGATGACATCTCATATATCATATCAAGTCAAATCAAGTTATGGCTTTATGGACCATCAGCTCTCCAAAGATGGGGTTTGATCTAAGTCCCATTGTAGTGAACAGGAGTCTTGTCACTGACATTAATGGGAGTTGGATCAGCCTTGTGATGAGGAGCTCAGTAGAGAAATAAGTATGGTCCGATGGTAATGGCACTACCTGAGAACTGGGTTCAAATCCTTTCTTTGCCACAGACTTCCTCTGTGACCTTGGACAAATCACTTAGCCACTGTGTCTCGGTTTCCCATCTGGAAAATGGGAATAATAGTAATCATTCTCTCCCCCGGGTGCTGTGAGGATAAATACATTAATGATTGAGAGGTGACAGACATTACACCACTGGGGGCCATGTAATAATATCTAGCACTTTTCATCAATGGATCTCAAAGCAATTTACAAAGGAAGTCAGTATCATTATCCTCATTTTACAGATGGAGAAACTGTGGAATCCGGCAGCAGAGCCAGGACTAGAACCTATGTCTCCGGAGTCCCAGTCCAGTGCACTATCCCATTGGAGTACCTTAGATAGCAAAGGAAAATGAACCCATTAAATATACTAGAATGTTTCCTAGTAAATATTCCAGACAACCAGAGGAAGGAGAAATATCACAAAGAAGGGGACATAGACGCATTACTGTCGCTAAGCACCTACTATATTTATCAGTTTTTCATGAGCTCCATTCCACTAGCAGCTCTTTAAACAAGTTGTTACTTTTGCTGGTGATCTAATGATCCACTGTAGCTTATTACCCCTTTAGTGATAGGATAGGAAAATAGTTTTGTTTGTGCATTGAAAATATTAATTTACGGGACCAGATCCAGACCTGGTGTGTGAGTGGAATCCCAGAGCCATATCCTGTTACACAAAAGATGAATTTGGCCCAGGATGTCAAACTAAGAAGTACAAGAGAGGCAATAGATTTTCTGATGACATGCAGAGACCTGCACATTTAGAATGTGGTTAGTCTCCCATGACACACACAGACAGGCAGGAATGAGATCCAAGGAAACATTTCCAACATGCATTTCTCATCATAAGACTCCGCTGCTTTTAAAAATTATTCTATCCCTCACAGAGATGAAACTGACCTCATTTCACTCCTAATGTCTGACAAGAGGGTTAACATGCTGGGTGTGGCATGATTATACACAGATCTGATCCTGCAATCCTTTCACATGCAGTGCTGTCATTGCTTTCAACAGAAGCTTTGCACATGAAACAATGACAGAATGTATAGAAGGATTATCTTCTATGGCTTGATATCTGATCATGTGTCTCACTGCAGTTCTGGTACTTCCCACCCGCAGGCATGGGAGCTTTATAACTGAAATGTTGTAATTTGCTAACCAGTTCATCATGCAGATCTGATATTAGCGGAAAACAGACACTGATGTCAGAACAACTGAGACAGCTGGTTCAAGTGGACACATCCAAATTTTTTTCTCAAAAAGAACAGGAGTATTTGTGGCACCTTAGAGACTAACAAATTTATTTCAGACACAATTAACTTAGGCCTAAACAGAGACTGGGAATGGTTGGGTCATTACACTAATTGAATTTTTTCCCCCCATGTTAAGTTCTCCTCACACCTTCTATGGGCCATCTCGATTATCACTTCAAAGTTTCTTCTTCTGCTGTTACTGATAGCTCATCTCAATTGATTGGCCTTTTACAATTGGTATGCGTACTTCCACCTTTTCATGTTCTCTGTATGTATAAATATCTTCTGTCTGTGTGTTCCATTCTATGCATCCGATGAAGTGGGCTGTAGCCCGCGAAAGCTTATGCTGAAATAAATGTGTTAGTCTCTAAGGTGCCACAAGGACTCCTGTTCTTTTTGCAGATACAGACTAACACGGCTGCTACTTAGAAAAATTTTTACAAACAGTGAATCTCAGTGTTTATAACATCTCAAGCGGCAACATGTAAACATAACATGAAAAGTTATTCCGTAACTCTGTTTTTGTTTTGTGCAGGATGGTTTCTTGTCCTCCCAGATATAGTTTGCAGTACTACTTCTTCTCTTTGGGAATTCATTTATAGATTTCTGATTAAACAAGCCAACTGGAGCAGCTATATATGAATGTCACAAGTAAAGGTATGATAGAAATCTATGGCATAAATTTTATAGCTGCAGGAAGCTACTTGATACAGGTCAAGTAAGTTACTCAAAGAGAATGAATGTCATGTAAAGAATGACTTTGTGGAGTCTCACTCTTATCAGGAGAAACCACCCCCAAGCCAATCCCTTAGGCTTTGCTGTGTCAGTATCTGGAAACTTGTTGCTCTGAATGGTTGGCATAGAAATCTGTAACCTGACGAGACGGGCCAGCTATACAAATTGGACCAGGATTATATGCTAAGGTACAACTAGTGGAAGGTGGTTATTTTAAGTGAGAATTTAATAAAATTATTTTGAAGAAAATGACAGTAAACCCCCTTATCCATGCAGAATCTGCCTCTGTCATCCTTCCTTTTGAAATGAGAAAAGGAAAATCTATTTAGTTTTAAATGACAAGGGCCAGATTCTGATCCGTTTACTCACACTGAATAGCATTTTACTGCTCCAGAAATCTCATTGACTTCACTGGGATTGGAGTAGGGAGCCATTCAAAATAAGGGTACACAATCTGGCTCCAAGAAATCCTTTTGTCATCAGAATGTTTTAAAAATAACTGAACTAAAATAAAGAATCAGTGGGATTAGAATAGGTTTTTATTTTTAATATATATATTTGAATAATTTGTTCAATAAGAGTTAAATGTGAAACAATGTCAAATATGTTGTCCAGCAGCCAGACTAATTAAAGTGAAATTGTTCTTCTACCATTCAGACTCATCCTGTGAAGAGAAGGCAAGATGGTTACCATTTCCTTGAAATACAAAACAGTTGCTGGAAATGTCTTTTCTAAACATAACATATTAACTTCCTATAAGGGTACATGAAAATTTTCATTCTGCATGTTTAATAAAAGAACCATCTGAGCTATTTTTAATTTGAACCACTTCATTTCTGGTAGCGGTGGAAAATTTTTATCATATTCTTTATTAACTAATTTGGAAAAAAAAAATCAGTAGATCAGAATAAACCAATTCCAGTTAATAAAACGTGCTTCGTTTTTATGCCGCGGAAGTCTAAGCACGACTTCAGTTTATCCCAAAAGCTAGATAATGTTTTTGTTGATTCTTCCTCAAAGCAATAGTGGCATTAAGATATCAGTCTTCTGCAGTTAGAAAAATGCCACAGTGAAAAAGTATTTAAGGAAAACCCTGGGCCTGATCTTGCAATTCTTTTCTAAGAAATCTTTAGTGCCTACAGTAGGCCTGTTGGTTTCAATGGGCCTGTATGTGAGAGCGAGTATGGGTTGCAGCACTGACCCTACCAAAGCAGCCTTGAAGTTCTGGTGATCTCAGTTCAAATCCCAGTTAAGATGGCAAAGGAATCAATTTTGTGGTCTCGCTCTAGTTCCCGTATGTTCACAGTTACTTTGGCCTGACTGATGCTGTCTGAACAGCACAGGGTCAGGAGTGAGGGGCATTGACAAAACTCGGTAGGAGGAAGTTTGCATAGCACCTGCCTACAGTCTGCTGGATTCAAATGAGGCAAAGCCAAGAGATCTTGATTACCTGTGCCAATGACTCTTCAACTATGCAGCTGCGTTTAGAAGAAAAACAACAAATAAACGAGATATCAATATCTCCAGCATGAGATCTACGCCACCTTTTTATTCAACTACTAAACTCTTTTATTGAACAACTACTACACCACTCCTTTCAAAGCACTATAGTTTTTGCTACCGTATCTTACATTTTTCAATAAGACTAATCTATAATCGATATGACTATGCATTTGTATTGCACCAAGAGGGTGCTAGATGCTTTAAAATATTTTTATTGTACTGCAGTAGCATGGAGGAGCCCCAGCGCCCCATTTACTAAGTGCTGTACAACACAGAAAACAAAAAGGCATTCCCTGACCAAAGAGCTTTCAAGACACGTAAAAAACCACAATCCTGCTACCGTTGATTTATAAGCTAGGCTCAAGGCTCAGGCCACAATTTAAAACTCATTTGGGGTGTCTCCATTTTTGAGTGCCTGACTTTAAACATATAGGGTGAAATCCTGGCTTCACTGAAGTGAATGGGAGCTTTGCCAGCGATTTCAGCAGAGCCAAGGTTTCACCCTTAGGCTTGATTTTCAGAGGTGCTGAACACCTGCAGCTCCTATTGCGTTCAAGTGGAGTTATGGATGCTTAATGCTTCTGAAAAACTGGCCCTATGTGTCTCAAGTTGGCCATCCAAACATACAAAGAGGCAGCCAAATCCTTTGATACCAATGAAGTGGTTACATAAGAACAGCCATACTGGGTCAGGTCAATGGTCCACTGAGCCCAGGATCTTGCCTTCTGACAGTGGCCAGTGTCAGATGCTTCAGAGGGAATGGACAGAACAGGGCAATTACTGAGTGATCATCCCATGTCGTCCAGCCCCAGATTATAGATACTTTAACAGCAAACACTTGAACTTGAGTTTTTGGGTGTATTTTGCATCTTTTAAATGTGAAATTAAGTAAAAACCTATGTACAATGAGCTTAGAAACAAAGTGCTTTGCTAACACCTGAAGTGCAATGTTTTTAAGAAACATTCAGTGTCATCATATGGTACCTTGAGCTATCTTCACCAGTCTGAGTTGCAACAGTCCTGTGTTGCAAAAACAAACAAAAGCAGATTAATTACATGTCTTTTGCATCCTTCTTAAGTACGATATTAGTTTTAAGATCAGAAAATTAAATCTACTTTAAGCTTTTAAAATTCACTTTGGCAAATCCAACACAATACAAGCTGGTGAATGAACAAAAAGACATTTCTTATTCTTTCAAGGACGATTACAAAGATGAATTTCTAAAGAGGAGACAACATACTACGCTTATTTAGTCAAAAGTCACATCACTGACATCATTACAAAAGCATTTCCACAGAAACAGAACAAATAATTAAATAAGTGCTTTCCAGACATTATCAAAGCATTTTAAACCAAAACAGGCCCAGAAAACAACAAAATGCAATTAAGCCCTAATTCAAGACCTGATTTTACAATCTGATGCTACGATGAGTAGTACTTTATGCTATGTGCAGTGCAGTCCCATTGACTCCTAGAGTAAGGGAATATGACTGGTAAAATTTGGTCTTTAGAAAATACCTTCTTATGGATCTTTTAAAAACATACAAAACAGTACAGTATAAAGATCTCTAAGTGTGTGTAGCTTCTTGGCCTACAATAGTTCTTATAGGAATATATCTGAGAGCTCATAAATTAGCAAAGTGAAATAAAACACAGTCACACCTGTGATCAAAAAGGCAACCAATACATATTTTACAAGATGAAGATAAGGAGAATTGCTTAATTTGAGCTGAAAGGCAGGATTTATCCATTCAAAATTATTCTATAAATAGTGACATTATAATGGAGGTGCACTGGATTGACTATGTTTAACCTCTTTTCTTAGCTCTCTCATGCTAGGAATAGCTTCTAATCCCAAATGCTATTCTTACTGAGATTAACAGGACCAAGAGCTGTTCTCTGTTCTTCAATATTAATGAATCAGAGCTGATATTCTTTAAAAGAAGTATTAGCTCCTTTCCTGTAAAAACAGAAACCTTTCTGGTACTCCAAACCAAGGGCTACAACAGTCTGATTTGCCAGGCGCTGACTTCCATGTTTAGTTCTGAGTAACAGAGACACTTGGTTCTTAGGCAGTTATAAAAGCCTGTAATACAGAAGTTACAATGCTGAAGACGCCGCTTCCCCGTACAAAACAATCTGATCACTCAGATTTGATACAAACCGCTTTGGTGACAGTTTGAAGCCAAAGCCACTTCCCGGGGTTGGAAGGAAAATATCTCTGCAGCTGTTTGAATGCACCACTCTCAAATTAGGGGCAGAAGCAACAGAGAAGTTGGAGGAGGTGAGGAAGGGAAGCACAGAAAAGAAGCGAGTGAGAAAGCTTTTAAAATATGAATTATAAAAAAAAAAAAAAAAAAACCAGGTGGCTTAGAAAAACAAAGTTGTAATGCCATCTTTCTTATGGTCAGCGTTATGACCAGGAACCACTGAACAGATGAGATGCAATAGGTAGCACAGGACAAAAAGAGGCATCCTTGAATACTAGAATCTGACAAAGGAAAGAAATAAGTGGACCAGTCAGTATAATACTCCCTTGCCACCTATAAAAACTGGACTTAGGCCCAGATCCTCAAAAGGTATTTAGCCACCTAACTCCCATTGATTTTAAAGTACAAGTTTCTGTTTGACAGGGATTTATTCATATAGGTTGTATGCCTAATGGCCAAAAGGAAACGTCATAGCTTTTTGAAACAATAGAATGCTCCCAGAAATCTGCTTTTTAACAACACTGAAGAGAAAAGCTGCAAGGGATTTCAGGATGTCTCTACTCTACTCAAAATACATTTGGATTTCTTCCACTCTGTTCCTTGAGAGACTCCTCCTATTACATGGTAACCAATCTTGCATATATGCTGGCTGCCTGACCAGTTCCAGCGGTGGCGAGTTTTCCTTTGTTCCACATGTCTCAAGGCCCATCCTTCTCACACTAGGTTTAATGTTCGCTTTTGGTTTCGAGATAAGTCTCTGCTCACTGCCTCTTATGAAAAACCTTTATTCACTAGCTGAATTACTCATTAGGCATGACGTCCCAATAACTGGTTATACAAGACATCTGAGCAAATTGATAAGCCCTCTCCATCTGTGGAGTCCTATTTATTACCTGTATCCTCAGCACAGGAAATACCTAACTAGAATGGCATTTGGGCTTGTGTCACACCTATAGCTGCTCCCACATTTACACTCTTGAAGAATTAATTAGGAAAGTAGCAGGTGGCAACTCTCAATGCCAAATGCTTAGAGAAGGTTGCCAGCCAATGCCTTTGCCACTTGACACCCGGGGTGTATGCTCAATGGTTACTCCCACTCCCTTCACTGATTCACATTCATTTTAAGGACAAATGTAGCTGCAAATAACTCCACTGAGACCAAGCATAGCTGTAGCAATTAGATAAAGCAAGTAATAAAAGCTAGGGATGCTTCCAAACACACTCCTTAAATAAGATCCATAGAAAAGAACAGAAATGATACCAATAGTTAGAAAAACTGAGGTCCTGAGCAACTGTGGTCATTATTTATTTATCACACATTTAGCAAAGCACCCATCCCTGCTTACAAAAATGAAGAGCTATGTCTGTCTGTCATAGGTACTTACATGAGCCCCACCTGAGCACCACAGTCTTTAATGCAATATCCTTGCAATTCTCCTGAGAGGCAGGGAAGTGCTATTAACCCCATTTTACAGATGGGGAACTGAAGCACAGAGACATTAAGTGACTTGTCCAAGGTCACACAAGGAGTCTGTGGCAGAGCAGGGAACTGAACTCGAGTCTCCCAAGTCTTAAGTATTTGCAGGTATGAACCCTGCCAAAACCTGAATCTGTGTTGACAGGGAGTTTGGTAACTGCAAATCAGATGTTCAGACCACTAAACCATCCCCATTTATTTAATAAAGGTCTCTCAGGTCAATGCAACTGAGATATTTTTAATTTAGATCTAATTCTGGATATACATTTTCTATTGCACATCCATGCGGAGGCAAAGAGGTTGGATGCTGATAAATCTGGATAATTCACTAGATGTCTTAGTGACAAATTAACAATAAAGACATGTATATAGCAATTTTCTTCAGAGGATCTCAAAGCACTTTAGAAAAGTGTCTTAGTATTATTCCTATTTTGTAGATAGGAAAAACAAGGCATGAGATAGTTAAGTGTGTTGACCAGTGTCACATACTGAGTGGGTGGCAGAGTCAGGGGGAGAAATAAGAACTCCTGAATCCCAGTGCCAGGTTCTAATCTATAGACCACTCTCATACTGAGAACTGGTTGCACAAACATTTTTAGCAAGATACACAGAGATTTAGCTATGCAACTTTCAAACAGTAAAGGCAGACGGAAGGTTGGACTCCCAACGCACCACACTGAAAGTTCACGCCTTAAGGAATCAAAGACTATAGTTGGCTGCAGAATCCTTCACAAGTTATTGCTATTTCAATGCACACACAGATTTAGGGACCCATGTATCACAGCTATATACAAAGGACTCTGAGACTGGCTAATCCTGTCCAAACATTTCCAAAAGATGCTGTCTAGCAGATCTTCTCATTATATTTACCAACTTGTAATTCACCTTTTCTTATTATTCCCTCCTATGGATCTTCACTAAACCAGGTGCAAGGGGAGATGAAAGTGACACATCCTCTCTTTCAGAAGAGATTTACCCCAAGGGAGGGGCATGGTAGTGACACTGCTTGCGGTATTTACTAGTTTTAAATCCCACTGGGAGTTCCTCACCAATCCTCCCAAAAGCTAAGAGGATGCCCTGCCAGCATCATCCACACTTCGGGCAGTGCTGGCCCTTTACAGCATCCCTACAGTCGATGGAAGACTGTGGCCACTTAATTCAACATGGAAACCATCCCACTAGTGTAAGTACCACAAAAAACACAACATTTACGTGAGTTTATATCTATCTAATGAATTAATAGAAAGAACAGCTGTTACCTTTTCTCCGATCCAAGGGCGCCCTCTGTCTGAGTGCTGTAGAAGTTCAAATGCAAGTACAATCATTTCAACAAGACATCGATCATTCAGGATTAGCCCTTTAAACTGCAGCTTTTGGGTATTTATAATATTAAAACCCCCAGACTGTTTATGTTTAACTTCCTATTTGCCCTCAGCTCCTACAAATTTAATGCTAAATGTAGGTACTTCAAAATTAAAATGTATAGTTAAATAATGTTGAAGTGGCATTGCAACTTTCTTTGAAAGATTTTCCTTTAAGACACAAAATGCATTTTACATTTGAACATTTTAAAGCCAAAGACAAAAGGTTCAACAGTGACTACCAATTTGGGGTGTTGGTCCTGAGACAGTATAGACCTGACCTACAGTGATGCTCATCACCCAGCACTTAATTGAAGTCCATGGGAGTTGTGAGTGCTCGGCACCTCTGCAAATCAGACACGATCTATTTTCAGAAAGTTCACCTGAGAGTTATTCAGCTCAAACTCCACAATATGCGGAGCGATGACATCATGGTATTATCTCGTTATCATTTCCTTTCAAATGGTAGCTAGTAAATGCCACCTGCTCCATTGCTCACCTCACATGTTTGGTCGATTCCCTCGGTGCTCTCTTATCTGTTAAATGTACAAATGTATTATGGTCTCTCTAATGTTAGAATTTCCCGATTAAGGCTTGATTTCTCAGCCTTAACACCACATTCACATTATTTGCTTTGTGATATATTTTAAATTAGCATGCTGCTGTTCATGCTCGAATATTGGATCAATGTTTTCAGTACAAACCAGTGAAAATTATGGCAGGGTATAAGACAGCTGAGGTACACACTTGTAGCCTTGTAACAAACAAAAAAACATGACAGCCAGACAGAGAAAAGTACTTTTATAACTATCTTAAATGTTCTTCGCGATCTCTAAAAATAACATACCTGGGCCATTCAAAAGCTCTGACTCTTCATACTAAAGAAGAGAGACAGTTCATTTCAGTCAATCAGAAAAAGTTAAGTATCAGAGGGGTAGCCGTGTTAGTCTGAATCTGTAAAAAGCAACAGAGGGTCCTGTGGCACCTTTAAGACTAACAGAAGTATTGGGAGCATAAGCTTTCGTGGGTAAGAAAAAGTTAGGCATTTTTGTGAAAAAAATCCACTTTGGGACATAACCAGAAGTACTCCATTCCTAAATGCATCACTTGCATCTGTTTCCCTAATGCAGGTAGAGGAGATAAAACAAAGATTTATAATTGGTCTTTCTTTGCTTCATTTTGGGATTCATACTTTTTCTGTCTCTGATAGTCTTCTAATCCCGCTAAACAAATGGAATGAACTCCAATCAATGGTAGAATTAATGTCCCTGGGCTTTTTTTCTTGGGTCTGACTATTTTTATATCACACTAGCTGATAGCACAACAACATACTCCAGAGAGGTAATCCCATCAACCACCTCCCCCAGAACTGTTAGTAATACAGATATACTCACCCAGAAATTGGTGACATTTAAGTAATTAGATATCTCGCCAGAAAGCCTCTCAATCTCACTTTGAAAACAAAGCAAAATGCAAGTAGACGTGTCACTCACCAGAACTATTTTAACTTACAAAACTGATGAAGACATCAGTTTATCCTCAAATCATAGCAGCTAGAAGTTGGAAAAAATTATTTATCTAGCTGAAATTCATTCACCCCTGGGCAGCGGAATTACAAGTCCATTTAAGTTTCATGCTACGGGCTTAAATGCACTCTAGAACTTTAGCTGGCTCATCTGTACTGGGGGAATTTCACCCCAGCCAATGTAGAGATGTTCCCAATGGCCCTAATTTATCAGAGCACTTCACGACATTCTTAATTTTAAGCATGTGCTTAAGTCCCAATTAAGTCAGATGGGCTTATGTTCTCTAGTGGTTTCTCATTTCAAGTTTTCAGTGACTTAAACAATGGCCTTAGTTGTTCCATGGTATACCAGAACACATTGTTGAGAAGTTTTCCTGCTATTCAGCCTAAATTTGCATTTGTTTAATTTCATCTCATGTAGGAAAAAGGAAAACAAGCAAAAACTGTGGTTCAAGGGGAATTCAGATGCAAAACAGGCACAAAAGTGAGCCGATTTTTCTAAATGACCTCTGATAGGAAAGAATCCATCTTTTGCAAAATTTGGAAGTGCTATTGAAAACAAATACATTTTAGCACAGTTGTGGACCATTTTAAACCCTGTGTAAGAAAATGCTAGTGCATCAACCTTACTTTTCATATTCTTCTTTCTTTAATGCCCAATCTAGGAAGAGAAGGGAGAAAAAAGGAGTAATTAATTTTTCCACCAAAAAAACCCGGTGAAGTTCTGTTTATCAAACTCCGTACAAGTCCCCATTATTTTCCAACATTAAAAGATCTATGCAAATTTTTCCACAGATAATTTTTTTGTGTGTGGACGTTTTTGTCTTTCACTAAGTCTGTTCACAAACAATTTAAGGCCTGATCCTGTAAAATGTGGTGTGCAACATGTTGTTTTCTACGTGGTTCCATGCAGGTGCAGTCCTCTGTCAACATGCTACATGTTGCAGGATTGGGGTCTAAGACAGCCATACCTTACCCATGGATTTATAGGCAAAGTTCTATTGACTTAAAGGTGAAATGTGGGTGCTCAGCACCTCTGAAGCTCAGGACACATATTAGGTGCTAAATTTAAGGCATCTAAGTTTAAACATTTTGGCCAGAGTATATACCTGAAAGTCTAATTCATTTTTATCAGTGGTTAATTTTAAAATACATATCCAATTTTTTCATTTTCATCATTTTTCTACCATAATTTTGCATCTAAACCTTTTCAAACCCACACATTTCATCTTCAATTTCTGTTTCTAATCCAGCTGGGAAACTTCTAGGTTCTTTTTAGATTACGTACCTTTAGTTTTATAACGCAGCCTTGAGTTCTAATGAAAACGAAACAGAATGAAAATGGTATTAGGCACAAATATAGAAACATTAATATTGAAATCTCTCTATATTGAAAAAACAGAATTAGCTAAAGTGATTTCTGTAATTATTCCCTGAGCAACTGCAGAGAGCTGTCATTCATTTAACCACTTAAAAATTGAAATATATTATGTAAAAATATATACCGCATTTTTTAGCTTCCTATTTTCTGTCCTCAAAGCATCAATTTCTTGGACCTAAGAAAGAAAAATAAATATATCAATAATTGTGTTGGGAAAATTTTAACATCTGGGTCACCTTTGTAGCTCTTGAAATTAATGTCAGCTTTTTCAGGGCTTATTACAATATACTTGCCAAATTTTAAAACACCTGTAATATTGTTCTTAATTCTATAGTTAGGTATATGCTGTAAACAACTTTAAGAAAGTTAATTCGTTTACTGATGCTGAATAAATATGATAATCACATTGGGTTAATAAATAGTGTAATCACACAGGCTCTGATCCTGTGACATGACTTCATTGGTGCTCCATGCAAGAGCAGGATTCTACACAGAGAGTATATTCCAGGAACAGGGCCATTGTTTTAAAAGTATAATGTAATTAGCAGAATGTTACTACCCAGATGGATCACAAAAATGAAGCCAGCAAAGAAATGTAATGACTGTTGTGAGGTTTACTCCTTCCTCAATGTCACACACACAGTCATGCCATGTTAAAAACAAATCCAGATTTCATAGAGTTTATGACCAAAAGGGACCATTGGATCATCTTGTCCGACCTCCTGTGTACCATGGGCCATTCAGTTTCACCCGGCTACCCCTCTATTGAGCCCAATAACTTGAGTTAGACTAAACAGTTGTGTGCCACAGGCAGAGAACAGGTGACACCGAGGTCAGGGGCGGTGGAACAAAGGGAAGTAGGGGGGACTAGCACCCCTGCAATGGAAATATTGTGGGAGCTCCACCCCTGTGTAAACTTGCATGCATCTAGGGCAGCGGGGGGAGAGCTAGATCCACAGGGGCTGGAGCTGTTGCCGCAGGACCCCGGGTCAGGCTAGGTAGGGAGTGGAGAATGGGACCCAGAGGTGCTGGAACAGGCTTGGGAGAAGTTTGCAATCCCTGGAACCCACCTTCCCAGCCAAGAGCTGGCTCTCAATACCGCCCCTCACTCCCCCTCCTATCCCTTGACCCCATCGCAGGGAACTTCAGCACCCCCTGACTCCCAACTGAGGTGCCCTCGTCTGATTCAGTTGGTTGTTCAAACTATAAACTGGGATTTTAAGACTGTTACAGTCTGTCTCACTCTGGAGATACTATTGGATTCCCTTCTCCTATCCGCTCCCTGTGCATCTAAGTGGAATATGCCATGTTTACAGAAGGAGAATGGGGAAGGAGACTTTTTTGGCTTGAGCACTGTGTCCCTTCACATGTAGGAAAATTACTTTCTTGCTGGTTCTGTTGGTTTATGTTGTGTTATCTGGTGAACAGAGGAGTCATTTTTAGCAAAAGAAGGCCTTGCCTACACACAGAAGTTGTACTACTTTATTATTAATTATTATTATTATTTTAACAGTTACACCAGTATAGCTCCTTCCCCTTCCATATGGGAAGGGGAATAAGTTATAGCAATATAAGGCACCTTTACACTAGTATAAGAGCATTCACACTAGTGATTGTACAATATAACTATATTAGTAAAAAAACAACACAACACGACTAATAGACATAGTTATACCAATCTGAAAACAGTGTGTGGACCAGACCTCACAGAGTCTCAGCTGCATACACGAACCTTGGTTTTCACAGGCTGAACATTAATAACGCATATGTAAATGTCTTCAGAAATCTTTTTTTTTGGTTTTGTATTACTTACAGACTGACTGCTGTCTAAAAACGAACAGATTTCATGGACAAGTCTCTTTCTCTGATCCTTATTTTTCCTACAAAATACAGGAATTTTAGACTATATTCATGTTTTTAAATGTATTTTGATGTACATTAAGTGTAAATCAAACAGAATAAAAAGTGAACTAGAAGTACAAAGGCACAGCATATGAAAGAGCTCAGCTTCTCAGAAAAGGTACTTACAAGATTTGCAAATAGGTTTCATTTTTCACCAGCACCTGCTCACCATTTTCTGTATGAAACATGCATGCATTATATTATTAGACTTGAATGAACATCATAGCCCTGTTCCAAAAATGTCATAATCAGGAATAACAATAGTAGCAGAATAAGTGTCACACAGACCCAGGGCTTTAAAGCAAAAACTATATAGGGCTCAATCCTGCAAGTTTTTCAATGCAGGCGGACCCCTGCACCCTCACATTCACTTCAGTGGGGCGCCATGTGGGAACAGAGATCTGCCCATGCGGCTCAATTTATGGGAGCAGGGCTGCAGTTTGCAGTAAAACAATGTTAAGTCCTAGCAGTATAATGAACTGCTTGTTTTAAACTTGTCTTTCGACTGACCTGGAGACTTATGTAGCCAAGGGCCTGAGTTTGGATTTCACTCACACTGATGTAACCCCAATGATTTAAATGCAATCATTCCTGATTTACAACAACGTGAGTGAATGGAGAATCAGGTCTAAGGCTTCTTAAGGGCCTGATCCTTTGAGATGTTGAATACCTCTTCTGAGACTGCCTTCAGTGGGAGTTGAGGATGCTCAGCACCTTGCAGAATTGGACCTTACATTCTCATCCGTAGTTGCTTGTTGGCTAATATTAGGTCGGAAATAAATTATTGATTGGAAAGGTTGATCTGATTATTTTGTCATTCCTGAAGAGTGATTTTTAACAACTATCATTTTGGCCTCATACCTTACCGTGTGAGACACTTCACATAAATAGATCCAAGGATTAGAACGTACCATGTTTTTCAAGTAATGGCATTTTGAGAGTGGAACCTGAAATCAGAAACAGAGATGAGTTTAGGCTACAATCTACAGTTATTCCTTCCTTGTAGGGATGCTACCATTTTTAACCTTCATACCCTATCAGGTCTGTTTCTAAGAGCTAAGTAAAACAAAATCCACAGATCAGCTTTGGTGCAGGATGTACAAACCCTCCTGGACCCTTGGATAAGTACTTGTGGGGGTAGCCCATAGCTTCACTTTCCAGGAGATGAGCTAGATGACCAGAACTCCCCACGAATTTGGGGAGGGGGTGCTAAAGGGAGAACCCCAATTCCCCCCCTTGCTCTTCATCCTGGAATTTGGGGTGGAGGACGCTGTAAGAGAAAGTCCACCCCATCCTTCTTTACCTCCCTGTAATTTGTGGGGTGGCAACGGGAGGCTCTCACACGAATTCCTCCCATGTAATGGGTGGGGATGAAACATCCCCAATCTCCCCCTTAATCACACTCAGAGATTTGGGAGGGGCACAGCAAAACATTCACAGCCCCCCCCATTCATAACCAGGAATCTGGGGAGTGGCTTAAGGAAAACCCCACTGCACCCCAAGAATTTGAGGGGCTATAGTAAGGCTCCCTCACAACCTCCACTTTAGTTATCTCCCGGGGGCTATAGTGAAACCCGCACACTGCCCCACTCACCCCAGGAATTTCAGGGGCTCCCCATATGCCCCCAATGAATTTGGGAGGCACAAACAGCTCCCCCATTCACCCATGAATTTGGGGTTATAGTGAAACCCCCACAGCCACCAGGCACCCCAGGAATGTGGGGGCTCCCCAGACACCCCCATGCACCCCAGGGCCTTGGGTGGCTCCCCAGACACCCCCATGCACCCCATGGACTTGGGGGGCTCCCCAGACACCCCCATGCACCCCAGGGACTTGGGGGGCTTCCCACAGCTCCCTCATTCACCCCAGGGACTTGGGGGCTCCCCAGACACCCCCATGCACCCCAGGGACTTGGGGGGCTTCCCACAGCTCCCTCATTCACCCCAGGGATTTGGGGGGCTCCCCAGACACCCCCATGCACCCCAGGGACTTGGGGTGCACAGTGAAAATCCCTATATCCACCCCCCGGGCCTGTCTCTCCCCGCCCCGCACCCACCCGGCCCTGGCGGCGGCCTCCCGGTCTGCAACGGCCGCTCCGCGCTCGAGCCGCGCGTTCCAACGGCCCGGGCTGGAACGGGGGGAGCGCGAGGCCGCTGCGGGGAGGGGGCTGTAGCTGGGGCGGGGGGAGGGCTTGGCACTGGGGGGCAGGAGCAGCCTATGGGGGGGCAGGAGCAGCAAGGGGGATTGCATGGGAGGGCAGGAGCAGCCTATGGGGGGGCTTGGCACTGGGGGGCAGGAGCAGCCTATGGGGGGGCTTGGCACTGGGGGGCAGGAGCAGCAGGGAGGATTGGCACTGGGGGGCAGGAGCAGTCGGGGGGTTGGCACTGGGGGGCAGGAGCAGCCTATGGGGGGGCAGGAGCAGCAAGGGGGATTGCATGGGAGGGCAGGAGCAGCCTATGGGGGGGCTTGGCACTGGGGGGCAGGAGCAGCCTATGGGGGGGCTTGGCACTGGGGGGCAGGAGCAGTCGGGGGATTGGCACTGGGGGGCAGGAGCAGCAGGGAGGATTGGCACTGGGGGGCAGGAGCAGTCGGGGGGTTGGCACTGGGGGGCAGGAGCAGCCTATGGGGGGGCTTGGCACTGGGGGGCAGGAGCAGTAGGGAGGATTGGCACTGGGGGGCAGGAGCAGTTGGGGGGTTTGGCACTGGGGGGCAGGAGCAGCCTATGGGGGGGCTTGGCACAGGGGGGAAGTGCAAGAGTAGCGTTGGGGAGGCTTGGCACTGCGGGGGATTGGCACGGGGGGGGCAGGAGAAGCAGGGGGGATTGGCACTGCCAGGCGAGGACAGGAGAAGCCTGGGAGGGTAGGGGATTGGCATTGAGGGGGCAGGGAGGAGCAGCCTGTGGGGGGATTGGCATTGCAGGGCAGGCAGGAGTGGCATGCGTGCGAATTGGCCTCTGGGGGCAGAAGCAGCCTTTGGGGCTGGGGGATTAGCACTGCAGGGGAGGACAGGAACAGCTGGGAGGGACTGAAACGGGGGAAAGACTAGGTATTAGGGGGAGGATAAGAACACTTGGGGGGATTGGCACTGGGGGCGCAGGTGCAGCCTGGAGAGGGCATGACCCTGGGAACACAGGAGCAAGCATGAAGGGGAATGGCACACTGTGGGGCACAAGCAACTGGTGGCATAGGAAGAGCTGGGGGAGAAAATGGCACATTGAGGGCAGGAGCAGCTAATGGAGCATCCCTACTGGGAGCTGGCTCACTTGGGTAGCTGAATGGGGCAGGGTGGAGGGCAGGTTGGCACTGCGGGTGCAGTGAAGCCCTTTCAGGTCAGCCCTGCCCAAGGCTCCGAGGCAACAACCAGCGTTTCCTGCACAAAGCCAAACAAAATGGTCAGCAGAGGAACGATTGTTCTGAAGCTCTAAACTGGGCAGAAGACGCTGCAGCCAGCAGCCAGGAAACCAAATAACTCGGCCATGGCACCTTCAAACTGACACAGCATTTGGAAACGGACCCTTTTAATTCCAGTATTTCACAGGGGATTCCTTTCTACGGCAAAATATGACTCAGACTTACACCCCACCCCCTCCATCTTTCCCCAGTGGGGGGTAAATTGAGTGTACGGGGGGGAGGGGCCTTAAGGAGAGGTCCTGTATCTCTAAGATCTTGTGGTTTCATTAGCGGAGAGGGGGTTGCCCATTTATTCTTGGCAGAAATTCACACCGTTATTGTCAGCATGTGGCACAGTTGACTGCTGCCCTCCATCTGAGAGATGATCCGTACAGCCAAAGGCTGCCCTCAGTTATACCCCCAAGTGCCCCAAATTTTGAGCTTTCAGGCCAAATTTGGCTTATAGAACTTGGCACTGGGGTGTGTGCTCAAGAGCAGCAGAGGGGGTTGGCATGGGGGGGCAGGAGCAGCGTAGGGGGGCTTGGCACTGCGGGGGTGCAGAAGCAGCTGGGAGGATTGGCACGGGGGGGCAGGAGCAGTCAGGGGGCTTGACACTGGGGGGGCAGGAGCAGCATATGGGGGGTTTTACTCTCCTCAGTGTGAGTCAACAGAAGTTCAAGGTTGTTGCTCAACCTTTACACAACCCCCTTTGGCCCAAGCACCTAGTCAATATTTGGGACTTTGGCAGATTGTTTCTGTCAAGAGGAGAAATTAGGAGTCAGATATTTCTTTGGTGCTATCCTGTTTATTTACAAAGAACGTACACAAAGTCTTGTTTCCCTAAACACAATAGAAACAAACAATAGCAGGCAGTTTCCTTGCTCAGAAATGTAGGTCTGCTTTTCCCTGTGTCCAAAAGAACCTCCGTCTCTTGGCTTTGTCCCAGGGCCACGCTCATCACAGCGTCTCTTGCTTTCTGCCTTTCATACACAGACCCACTGCAACGCCTAGCCCCAGTGTTTGCAATCTTTCCCCAGGAAAGTTTCCGTCATCCTTGCCATGCAGCCCATTGTCTTGGGATGTGGCTTCCCACCATTTCCAGCTATCACTATCCAAAGGGGCGTTTAATTGCTCCTGAAAGAAGGGTGGTTAGCCCACCCATCAGCTTTAATGAGGTCTGCAATTGTCCATAGCATAACCCAGCTCTTTTTTCCTCTCTCCAGGTCTTAGGCATGCCCTTGTTTTCTCGCAGGTTGAGCGTCAAAATTGTGCAGGCTCTCAGGGTTCAGGCTAGAGCTTTAGGCCAAAAATAAATAGAATTAAGGGTTGTGGGAGAATTGTCATTTGGGATTCTGTGCAACTGTTTGTCTTGTCGTTCAATGGCTGCAACAGCCTCCGCACTGTTTGTTTGGAAGGTTTTCTTTGCAGCCTAAATAAAGTTTAGCTCCTGATGATCTGCAGGGGCAAAAGGGAACAAAATCTCCCCAGGTGTCAAGCAGTGATAACAACATTGAGGGTGATTTGCTGCATCTCAGGGAATCCTGCAGGAAAATGCTTCATTGCAAGAGGGTGCTCCTTTAAGCACTGTTCCAAAATGAATCCCCAGTGGGGTATTCCCCCTTCCACAGGAGAAAGACTTGACAGCTCCACAGCGTAAAGTACATTGAAAACACACCCACGCTGCAGGAAACTGACTGCATTTATGCTGAGGCTGCTGGGAGTTGTAGTTGCAACCCCTTCCTACGAAAGAGGATGGGTGTTGCCTGGCAGTACATTCCTCCGCCTTGTGAACTACAACTCCCAGTGCTGCAATAGGAGGAAACAAGGAAGGAAGCAACTGGCTGCACAGGAGAAAGGAGGAGTTGGTTGCTCCGTGCCTAGTCTAGTATTACCCACTGCAGAAGGGACGGGGAGGGGAAAGCCAATCGCTTGCAAAAATGAACGTGGTCTTTGCAGTGAAGCAATATGTGTCCAAGATGATTGAAGACAGCGGGCCTGGGATGAAGGTCCTCCTGATGGATAAAGAAACGGTGAGCTAGGCCGCTATGGCTTCTGTATTTACAATGGCATCTCCTACTGCCTCTGTCATTTTGTCTTTCGTGAGCTATTGGGGTCACACTGGCTTTTACCCCGACCACAGGCTGCAATCTTCCTCTTGTGATGGTGTGCATGCCCTGCCCAGGGAGTAGAGGGAGCGTATGGCTTCCTAGACCCTCCTTCTTTCCTCATCTTGGCTCTAATAATTTGCAGACTTGGTGTCCTTTCCTAAGCAATTTGCTCCTGGGGGAGTATCCCGCCAGTGCTGGACGAGGGAGCAGGCTGCAAGCAGTTCTGCTCTGTATCCTTAGTGGGACGAGGAGGAGGTTGGAGAATGGGGTATCAAGGAATGGTGTGAGATGGCTGCTCTCAAACACCAATAAATCTTCTGCCGCGCCCGCTCCATGAACACTGCGGAGACCATGCTTTGCAGTGTTAGCCCAGTGCACCGAGGGCTGCCGCACACCTGCATATTGACATAAAATTGCAATGAACTATCCAGGGAAACTGAGGTACAAGAGGTGAAATGATCTATCCAGGGTCACACAGCAAATCAGCGGCAGAGCCAGGGGGAATGAACCCAGGAAGCCTGACTCCCAATCCTGTGCACTAACCATTAGTCAACACTCCCTTGTCTCAGTATCTCATGAGCCTGCCCCAGCAAGTCCAGCATAACTTGGCTTCTCCTTCTTTCTCCCTGCAGACCAGTATCGTGAGCATGGTGTATACACAGTCAGAAATCCTTCAGAAGGAAGTTTACCTCTTTGAGCGCATCGATTCTTTGAACAGAGAGACTATGAAACACTTGAAAGCAATCTGTTTTTTGCGACCGACAAAGGTAAGCTTCTTTTGTAAAAGCAACTGCTGTCTGCATTGGCATTTGTTCTGCCCCGGTCCTATGTACAAGTTGAGCAGATAATGCTGGTATCTAAGGCTCTGATCCTGCAAATACTTTCCCACATGCTTAGAGTTATGCTTCTGAGCAGTGCCAATGAATTCATCAGGACGTCTAATGTGTATAAAATTAAGAACAAGTTTGTGTTTCACAATCAATGCCTTAGTTTGATAGCTGTACAAACTTTACCTTGTCCACTTTCCTGGAGTGAATAATTAAACAAACAAACAAAAACCTTTAATCCTCCCCTTCTCCCCCCAACCCCTAAATGGCCCCATTATACAGTGTGGGCAAGTTGATGTTGTACCTGGGCTGGTAAATTTCCTGGTAGTTTTTGCAAAGATGAAAACTATTTCATTCATGAAATAAATTAGATAATGAAAGCCACCAACAATTCCCTGTAACTTCTTACTGAGAATGCTCAGCCTTTAGTCTAAGTTGAAGGAACTTTGGATTTGGAGTAGTATTGCTAACTCAAAATGGAAAAATATCATGATTGATGTTTGAACATCTGATTTTAGATCCTGTAAGGTTCATGCTTTCAAGCTATTTTCTTCAACCACAAGGGGATAGAACCTTACTCTTTCCTTCTTTTCTTTTAATTGATAATGGAATTTTCATGTAGTCACATGACTCCAGGAGCTGGGGCTGTAAGAAAAATGCAGAATTGTGAGAGGTGGCATCATGTTGGAGCAGTATTCTTATGAAACAGAATTTTGTGGGTCACGACCCACCATGCAAAATGGCACATTTATTTAGTCTATAATACGTGTCTATAATACTCACTGTAGTAGCTGGGGGTCTGTCTGCTGAACTTGCAGGATGGGTTCAATGATCCTGTAGGCTTTTTCCCATGTCTAATTCCCAGAGGGAGAGAGACATCTGCCTCATGGCTTAATTTTTCTTTCTTATTAATACTGCTTAGCACAAATGTAGGTCAGAATATTGAAAAGAGCCCAGTTCCGAGCCAGGCTGTAAATAAATGGCCAGTTTTTCAGATGAGCTCAGCAGTCAGTCATATCAGGGGCTGAACTCTTGAAAATCTGCTCTTAACTGTGTCCCTGGAAGCTACTGAGGATTCAGGAGAATCTGGCCCCGCTTTAGGTGCCTAAATGGGACCTCTTGAAAATTTGGTTCCAGTTGTGGCGCTGAGCACATGGAAATCTGGCCGTGAGTTCCTTTGAAAATCAGGCCGATAGTCAAGCCTCAAAGGGCGGGTCCTGGAGGGTTTGTACCTTCTGAGGGAGGCCAGAGGATTGGAGCCACGAGCTCTGATGCATGGCCACTGTGGAGGACATGGGCCTAGCAGCCAAGGCCTGGGCTACACTAGCTGCGGCGGGGGTCGAACTAAGATACGCAACTTCAGCTACGCTATTCGTGTAGCTGAGGTCGAAGTATCTTAGTTCGACTTACCTGGCTGTCCTCATGGTGGCGAGTCGACCGCCGCGGCTCCCCTGTCAACTCCGCTTACTCCTCCTGCCGAGGTGGATACGGGTGTTGATTTTGGGATCGATTTATCGCGTCTAGACGACTTATCGCGTCTAGATAAATCGATCCCCAATCCGGCGGGTAGTATAGACGTACCCCAAGTCAGCTGCGTCCAGGGCTGCATGCAGGGAGATCCTTCCTGTAGATTTTCCCTCTTCTACGAGTGAGGAGAATTCCAGTCTGGCCTCTTGCCGGAGCAAATCCTTAAATATTGAGAAGAGCTGGTTTTTTCAAACTTTTTTGATCTGAAAATGCCAATTAGTCAAAACCAAAACCTTTAGCAGTGAAGGGTCAGTTTTGATGAATTCTCTTACTTGCAATTTTTTTGAAAAATAAGTTTAGAAATTGTTGAAACATTTAGTTTTGACTAGTTTCAATGAAAAATCCCAGGTTGAAATGCCTCCATTAAAAAATTGAAGCGAATTATAGTTTGAAAGTCCATTTCAATTGCCCCAAACTGAATTTTTTTTTTCCCCTGGAATTTCAGTTTGGGAAGATTCTCAGAATTTTGGCTTTTTGTCCTGATTCGGGAGGGGAAAAATTCTCAATATCTTGAAAATATTCAAAGGACCGGCAAACCAATTTCCACCCGGCTCCGGTATTGAGTGCGCCCAGAATGGTGGTGCTGCTGCAAAACCCTGGCCTCCAGTGATTTTTAGCAAGAGCACAGTGATTTGCAGAATCAGGTCCAGAGTGCTGCCAGCTTAGAAGCATTAGTCTAATCACCTATTGCATAATTATTGGGACATTTTCTGATTTTTCTCCGTCTGGGTTTTCCTCTTATCCAGGAGAATGTGGAATACCTCATTCAGGAGCTACGGAGGCCCAAGTACAGCATCTATTATATTTGTACGTATGTCCTGGTTCACCAAGTATTTCAGACCCTCTAGGCAGACTCTGATATAATGCAAATATTTTCTTCTAAATGTGAAGCATTCTTAAAGTCCTTGTTTCTGTACTCATTCAGTAGCCTTCTGATGCTCAGTCTCACCTCGGGAACGCCTGATCTACATAGAGATTTTTGTACCAATTTAACTCTTTTGGTGTGGGTTGTTTTTGTTTCCATTTTATCAAGAGAGTCAAATCTGTACAACCCTAAGTATAGATACAGCTATACCATAAATGAACTTTATACAGGGTTAGCATATTCCCTCCCCCCCCCCCCAATTGATGGGAATAAGCTATACTAGTTTAAGCACCAGTATAACTGTGCCCACACTAGGGGGTTGTACCACTTCAATTAGACTGGTTTGAAACCATATAGTTAAAGCATTACATAGACACAAGCCCTTGGATGTTACTTCCCCTCCTGCGTGCCACTAGTCTTGAGTTTTTTGCAATATGTCCCTCCTCTCCCCCCTCCAAGTAACCTCATGCTGAGCTACTCGTCCTTCCAGGCTTTACTTCGGGCACTGAAAAATGCATTGTCCTTCAAAGTTCTTTCATCCAAGGATCTCAAAGCAATTGGGCAGTGGGTCGCTCTTATTCTCCAGTGGGAGAACTGAGACACAGAAAGGTGAATCCGCTTACTGGAAGGTCACACAAGAAGCACGTGTCATGTTCAGAAACAGCGTCCAGGGGTTGTGATTCCTAGTACCACAATCTTACAACCAGATCTCGTTCTCAGCTGCCCACATCAGCAATGCTCATAAGCTGTGCAGAGCAGTCTCTTGTAAAATTATGAGAGATTCTTGTCCTCTTCCTCGGCATTTTCTCTTCTCTGACACGACCAAACCGGCTGCCCTAGGATTGAGGGAGTGGGCTGACAACATGAACGCTGACCCCAGTTGGCAGTATATTCCACAACCAGCAATAACACTTCACACTCCTAGGGCTTTACATCTTCACAACACTTTACAGGCGTGAATTTAACCTCCCACCGGCGGGAAAAGTAGGCCATTTCCATCCCTATATTACAGATGGGGAAACTGAGGTAGGTAGGCTGAGAGAGTGACATTATTTCACTTTGGATTTGAACCAGAGCCAAGGTTAGAATTTAGTGGAATGTATTGGTCCATGGGTGCCTAGAACAACTAGACGGAACCTTTCACTGACTACTGGCCCAGCCTGGTGTTTCTCAAGTATTGTGTTCATGCTGTGTAATTCTAGAACTTCTAGTCACACTTAGTATTGGGTTTAAATTCTCTTGAAAAAACAGGTTCCCAACCCTTTTTCTTTCTGCCTTGTGAGATTCATGGGAGTGGGCTCAACCAGCCACTAGATGTCATTGTTGATCTGTACGAACACAATGAAGCCGGAGAAGAAACACTTGTCTAGATTGAAAAAAATGCAGTAAAAGGTGATGGTGGCTCAATACAGATTAGAAATAAATGAACACCGTGGTGCCTAGATGCCCCAGCTGAGATCGAGGCCACATTGTGCTGGGTGCTGTACAAACACGTTGCAAGAGATGCTGTTATTGATTTTACTGAGTATATCATGGGCTTGGTGCTGCTGCTGTAGTTCAAAGTGCCCTAGCTGGACACATGTTAGATTGGGAGCAACATAAAGAGGAAACATCCTGTGCCACTATCCATGCTGTACCCGCTCTGTGTCTAAACACAGGAAAGCTTCAGTCTCCATGGCCATCAACCCAGCACCCTGAATCATCACGTGATGTTCGTGTGGGGGAAATCGGGTTACAATAATTATCACCGCCATTATTGACCTGCTGTGTCTCGCGTGTCTCCTTTCAGATTTCAGTAACGTGATCAGTAAGAGTGATGTAAAGTCACTGGCTGAGGCTGACGAGCAGGAAGTTGTGGCGGAAATTCAGGTGTGTGTAATATTATTTAATATTTTACATGACTCTCCCCATCGCAAAGTACTTTCAGAACTGATCAACAGGCTACATATACTTGTCACTGCAGCCACCTCTGGGGAATAACCTCAGCAGCCGTTGAACAGTACACGCACAACAACACTATGCAGCAATTTAGGGCTAGAAGAATGTACACACTGTCTAAAAATAATCTGCCCCAAGCTGCCAGAGCTCCTCTGCCATAGCAGGGTTGGTACGTGTCTCCCATAGCGGTGACTGACAGGCATACACGCAAAAGGTGGAGTAAAAGCCATATATCGGGAACAGAGTGGAAATGCCAGCAGAGATAGGAACTCTGAGAGTTGTAGGGGGAGGAGTGAGGACGCTGTGAGTCAGTGGGGCTGTGAATCACTTACAACTTTAAGGACGTGTCCCTCTGTTCAGGTGTTCGGGCTGAATTGCTGGTGTTGAAACATTTGCTCGCATAGGAGGTGTAAGTGTTGGTGGGACGCTAACTGTATTTACTTGTGTTTCTTGGCAGGAGTTCTACGGAGATTATATTGCCGTGAATCCACACGTGTTTTCCCTCAACCTCCTGGGCTGCTGCCAGGTATGGAAAAGGCTAATGCTCCTCTAGGGTCTCAGTTTGGTTGATAGCTGGGATTAAAGGACACCAGAACATGGTCACAACTAACTGGACACCCTGGGAAGCTAGGATGTTCTAGCTAGCAGCCCTTACTGTGGAGCGGATCACTTTGTCAATAAATGAAAGGCGATGGATTGGAGGTGCTATGTAGATCGTCCTCCCCCTTAGTGTTAAATGGACTCCCTGAGGGGCAGGGATGGGTTACTTTGAGCCTGAATTGCTGCCCATGTTGCACCTGCTCTGTGGACTTCAAACCCCACAGCTGTCAAGCCAACACCTTCATCTCTCAAGTGTCACGGAGCTTGTCTTCTGTGCAGCCGCCTGGACGGTTTCAATAAGAAACCGTTCAAAGCCATTCCATAAGGCAACGACCAAGCAGAAAGAATGAGTGAAGATGCACATAGGGCTACTTGGAAACCTCCTAGATCATTTCCTGGAGGAGGCAAGGAACCTGAAAGAGAGAGAAGTCAATTAAGAAAATACTAAGGTCCTCATGCTTATAAAACCTCATGCTTCAGGGTATAAGCCAGTAGAGGTCAGGATGATTCCTAATGTGGGTTTCTTGTGCCTTCCTCTAAATCACCTGGTGCTGGCCACTGTCTGAGACAGGACACTGGGCTAGATGGACCTTCAGTCTGGCAATTCCTATGTTCCTCCAGCAGTCCTCACTCAGGAAGAACTCCCATTGAAATCGACAGAGATTATACACAAGCAAAAACAGCAGGGTTGAGGCCTGTGTGACACCTTTGAAATAAAATTCTTCAGAAGATCCAAATTAATTAATCCTAAATACTTTTTTTTTTTTTTTTTTTTTTTTTTTGCTGTGTCCAGTAAATATCTAATAGTGCTGCTGCTCTGCCTTTGAATATAGGCTCTGGGAACTGTATATATGACTAGATAGCTTTGAAAAGCATCCATTAATTTGTGTTGTGTATCACATTTTGGACACTCAATTTGAGACCCCCTTCATCCTGAACTCCGAGGTATCAGCACCTTCGGCTTCCTTTGACTTCAGTTTGGATTGCTCAGGACCTCTGAAAATCTGGCCTCAGGTTGAGCACCCCAAAAACCACGACACCCCAAATTAGCAGCTGCTTCAGCAAATGGTGGCTGCGGTCCCTCTTTCCTGACGCAGTTGCCAGGAATCAAAAGTATTCTTCATTTTCAGGGTCGCAGCTGGGACCTGGCCCAGCTGTCCAGAACAGCCCAAGGGCTGACCGCTTTGCTCCTGTCTCTGAAGAAGTGCCCCATGATTCGTTACCAGCTCTCCTCTGATCCTGCAAAGAGGCTCGCTGAATGCGTCAAGGTATGGAATTGCCCTGCACTGATCCTGGCAATCTACTTGTACTTCCTGTCACAAATCTGCAGCGTTTAAGAGGAGAAAAATATTCTTTTGGGGGCTGTTTTTTGAGATTCCTGGCTGTGCCACTGATCTGCTGCATGACCTTGGCAGGTCGCTTCCCTTTTCTGTGCCTCAGTTTCCCCATCTGTGGAACAGGTAGAATGCTTGTTCCCCCAACTCTTAGGGGTGTTGTGGAGATTAACGAATAGATTCTTGTCCAGCGTTTTGAGAACCCTGGCAAAATGCAAGGTATTCCATTAGCAGTGCTTACTTATAACAGCACACTCTCTCTTGCGCTCTCTGTTTGCTTCTCACTGCCTAGCACCCAGGCTGTAGGGAATTCTTCCCCTCTGCAGTTAGGACTGACTGACTTATCTGCCTTTCTCTCCTCCAGCAAGTGATTACTAAAGAATACGAGCTGTTTGATTTCCGGCGCACCGAAGTTCCTCCGTTACTGCTTATTCTGGACCGGTCTGATGATGCCATCACCCCACTTCTGAACCAGGTGAAAGTAGCTCTTGCTCGGCTGGAAGTGATGGGGAGGATGGGAACGTGGGATGCTGAAGTGCCCATGGCGCTCTGGCACTAGCTCAGGGTCCTGGGGTTTGGTTCAGAGCACTCAAGGGAAAGATTTAAAGTAAAGCACTTCCTTAAAAAAATTCTCACCGTCTCTGGCCTAGTTTTCAGCATCGCCAGATCCAGGTGGCCTCCGGAAACGCCAGCCATTTGTGTATCGTAAAACACGCTTTAAATGCAGGTCCTAAACGTCTTAGCCGTGCCCCTCTTAACGGATTATTTGCAGCGCCTCCTTGGCAGCACATCTATCAAATGACCTTGCATCAGCGTGTTCTCCCTGCTGCGTTATGGATGAGCACTAGCATGGATTGTGTGGCGGGTGGTGGGTTTTTGAGCAGTACCGTGGCTGTGCTGCAGACTTTGGCATCGAACAGCCCATTATTTGTCTCCTTTGATTTCATCTGGATGTGTTCGGGCGCCAGTCGGCCTGATGGGTGGGTAATAGCTGTCTCTAGAGCAATGCTTTCTCACAGGGCAGCCAGGGCATCTGGATTGATGGTGGGACACACGCTGGGAGCTGAAACATCTCTTCAGTTTTCATCCAGTACTTTTTCTCCTTCTGGCCGGGGGAATTTTCTCAGGTGACTGGATGGTTCAGTGGTTTGGGAAAGGAGCCTCTGTTCCCTGCATGGGCACTGATTTAAATCCAGCACAGGTCAGTGAGGGCAGTAAACGCTTAGCCTCTTCGGCCTGTGTAAAATCAATTCATTGAGTCTCAGTCCAGTTCAACAGGCCAATGCCCCAGCCACAAAAGCCACCATCACCGCTGGCACTGAACTTTAGCAGAGAGGCCAAGGACTGAGCGGGCCATGGAGACTGACCTCCCCTTTTACCGGTAAGGCCCCATCTATGCTACAAACACAACTGTGTCGGGAGACCTGGTTACAGCACGGCTACTCCTTGGCCCACTCCTGCTGTTCCAGTTTGTAGCATAGATGGGACTCTGTCACCTAAAGCCTGGGACATGCACTAGTTATGGAATGTGGGAGTAACCTGGTCCCTGATGCAGTTGTGTTTAGCGTAGCTGGATTCTAAAGGTCTCTCTAGACACATTCCTGTGCTCGTTCAGCACGTAGACAGCTTCCCGCCCCCCCTCCCACTAGATGCTAAATGTGCCTGTAGGGTGACTTCATCTGCTACTCAGATCAAAAGGTAGGGAAGAATTTCTCTACTGCCCTGGGCCCTTCTGGCTCATCGACCAGAGTGATCTGGCAGTGTCAGAAGCCCAGTGGAGCCCTGGTTTGTAGGGCTAAGGACTGCAGGCAGGAGAGGTCCCAGGAGAACGTTACCTGTGGTACAGAGACTTCTTTAGACCCAGGGCAGAGATTCAGATGAGAGTAAATGGGGTGGCAAACGTGTCAACGCTTTGATCAGCTCGCAAACTTCCCTTCCGATAACATTAGGCTTCTCGGGCTAAATATATAACGCACTGATCTCCAAAACCACACATTCCTCCTCCTCCTCCTCCTGCAGAAGAGCAAGCGGGAGACGGTACAGCTTGTAAGAGCAGTGGCTCTGCAGCCAAAAATACACTCCTGTTCACGGGCAGAGATGACAGTAGTAAGCAAATGGGTTCCAACAGGAATATTAATCCCCCATTGTCACGTCTTGGTGTCTTTACTTTGCTGTACATGGGTTGCTTTTGAATACAAATACAACAAGCTGTCCGGAGCCGTGACTGTGTTCCTGGGTGTCAGTCCAGTGGGGCCCTGATCCTGGATTGGGGGCCCCAGGTGCTAACTTATCAGCAATAATAAATGTGATATCTGTTACAAGATGCTGGCAGTCGGCCTGGGGAGTTTCCAGTTTACAAGGTGTAAGGCATCGGGAATGTTGTCAGTTTCGTTTTAAAAAACGTTGGTCTTGATTCTCATTTACGCTACGTCTCTGGCAGTGCAGAGGTGCTTTAAAGTAGGTACAACCATAATTCACTTTAAGGGTCTCCTTGGGGTCCGATTACTTGCGCATGGCCGCTCGTGTAGACGTTCCATGCTAGCTCTACTCTTGCTAGCTCGCTAAAAATAGCAGTGAGCGAGTGCCATGGGACAGGCTTCAGCGTGGGCTGCAGCACCCTGCCTCCCACGTCGCAGCGTCCTCACTGCAATTTTTAGCAAGCTGGCTAGAGCGCAGCTAGAACAGGTACGTCTACATGAGCTAACAGCCCGCTCCCAGCTGCCATGGAGGTGGGCCCTTATATGTCAGAGTGGTATAAAGGGGCCTTACTGTAAATACAAATTAGGTCCTTTATATTTTAGTCTTGATTTAAATTGGTTGTGATTTAAGTCAAATGTTTGTCTCTCCTTCCCCGCCACCCCCCAACCCTTCTTAGTGGACGTACCAGGCCATGGTCCATGAGCTGCTGGGGATTAACAACAACCGAATCGACCTCTCTCGAGTACCCGGCATCAGCAAGGATCTCAGGGAGGTGGTTCTGTCTGCTGAGAACGACGAGTTTTACGCCAACGTAGGTAGCTGGGTGCTGTGATGGGAGGGAGAGCTCTCAGGCGGTCTAAATTGGGGGTTCTATTCCTGATTCTGCCACTGAGTCGCTATGTGACCTTGGCAGGATCTGTCCCTGCTCTGTGCCTCAGTTTCCCCATTTGTAGATGATGATGATGATGATGACCGATGTCCCAGGTAAATTCATAATTCTAAGCAAGCAGTGTCCCAGGCGGGCTTTAGTGCCCATTCATATTGCCTAAATGAAACCATTTTGTATCCCAGAGCTCGTCGCTCGCCCTCAGAGCGCAGCATGGGAGTATGCAATAGACCCTCTTCGAGCTTTGGGAGCTGGGGGCGGTGATTTCCAAAGAGACCCGCTCTCCTGGGAGCCGCCTTCCCTACCATCCCCCTGTCTGTCGTCCACAGAACATGTACCTGAACTTTGCAGAGATCGGGAGCAATATCAAGAACCTAATGGAGGATTTCCAGCGGAGGAAACCGAAGGAGCAGCAGAAGCTGGAGTCCATAGCGGATATGAAGGTAAAGAGGACATATGTGATTGACCAGGCATCTTAGAAACAATCCACTGCAGGACATTGCAAATCACCAGCGTTTACCACATCCCTGCTTCGTGCTCTGATACTGGTGACTCAGTCTTCTGTGGCATGTAGGCTCCTGGGGGTGGAAGCCGTCTCTCTGGGCTGTGTTGGTTTGTACAGCCCTCGCACAACGGGGTCCTGGTCAAGGACTAGAGTTTCTAGGTGCTACTGCAACACAAATAACTATCCCAGTACTATGCAGCCGAAGAAGTGAGGTTTTTACCCACGAAAGCTTATGCCCAAATAAATCTGTTAGTCTTTAAGGTGCCACCAGACTCCTTGTTTTTATCCCAGTACTCTGCGCCTGCACCCTCCTCCCTGCTTAATAAGATCCTCTTCAGCACAGCCACCCACCTCCAATGAACCATGCAACGGGGGCTTCTCCAGCCCCCAGTCTGCCAGGGTTCAGGATTTGAAGTAGCAGCAACACCTGGGTGGATTTCCACTAGGAAACCCTCCGGACGCCAAGAGAGTGAGCTGCTGAGAGCAGCTGCTCCCTGTAAAGATTCCTTCCAGCTGCAGAGCTCCCCTGCAGGGCACACCATGCAGAGATTCTCTGGGGAGACCTGGAGTACCCGCCCTGCAGCACTGATCTCATCAGGCCGGTGTACATCAGGAGGTAAGTTCCACTGAAGCCAGTGGAAATGCACTGATGCAAACCCGGTGCAAGTCTTGGTTACTATATTCTGCTCGCCGTTTTCAAGAGGTTTGAGTTTCAACTTCCCCGTTGCAGGCGTTTGTGGAGAACTACCCGCAGTTCAAGAAGATGTCGGGCACGGTATCGAAGCATGTGACTGTGGTGGGGGAGCTCTCCCGGCTGGCCAGCGAGCGGAACCTGCTGGAGGTGTCGGAGGTCGAGCAGGAACTGGCCTGCCAGAATGACCACTCCAGTGCTCACCAGGTAACCCAAAGCCCAGAAACCAAACCTCCTTTATCTGTTTCCAGCAGGGTGGATCCTGCAGCCCTTCTGCTTGTGGAACTAGTGCTAACGTCAGTGGGAGTTGTGCACGTGGAGCCTACGGGGCTGGGACCTCGGATGGTAGAACTAGCTTCTCCACTGCCATCCATATAATTCAGACGGGAATGAATCCTGAGTAATGATAACTAACACAAATGGTTGTCACAGTTTGCAAGCCCCAATCAGTTGAACATGCTCTGTTGCTATATTTGGGGAGCGTCTGAATCATGCCTGAAGAGTAGGACCCTGGAATACAACTATCCTTCGCCTGTCTGTTCATCATGTGCAGCCCCCGTCTCATGGCAAGTTGCCAGTGCAGCCATCGGTCGGATGAAATTTGAGCATCCCTCTATGGTGGGACCTTTGGTGCTTACAGACGCTAGTAGGGGTGCTTTGCTGGGGGACTTGGGTTGATTTTGCTAGCGCTCCAACTATTCCTATTGGTGTTCACTCTGTGACAGCTATGCCCAAGCGTCCTTATTGGGCATGTATATTTTTGGAGTGCGAGTCCCACGTCACATTTACTAGGCTAGAGACAAGAATGTTATTTCTCAATCCCTGGGGGTCGCTTCTGAGCTCCTTTTGAGACAGTTGCTAAGTGTGAGCAAGGGCATGTATGATTTGCTATGTTCACGTAAAGCAGGTGGTGAGAGAAGTGTCAGTTGCCTTGACTTAAAATTAGTCATCTGATGAATGCCCCATGCATAGTTGATTAAAAAGGGACGCTGTCAGTAGCAGTCCTTCCCTGGGTTACTAATACTCCAGAGGATGATTAGAATAGAAAGGATTCTGACAGTTTTCTTTTCCTCATTTGGGCTGTTTGCTCGCATTTTGCACTTCACTCGCCTTCACATGTGAAACCGAGATTGCTTCTATAGCACTGTAGGTGTGCGTGGTACTTTGACCTAACTAGACTGGTTGGTTTCACATTGTGGTTTGCAGGCCGGGATCATGCAATGAGCTCTGTGCGAGTGAACACGTGCGCGCACACACATTTTGCAGGTGACTAGATTAGTCAGTTTCACAGTAGGATTCGCAGGCCTCTATGACACAATGAACTCCCATTTGGGTGGAACCCTCTGTCCATGAAAAGCCCCAGTGGTGTCCATGAGGCTGCACGTGATCTATGGGGTCCAGCTACAGAATTGCAACTGACTAAGGTCCCATTGATTCTCCTGGACTAGCACCATGCTTCTGTGTTTGGGTTTCCAAAGCCACAAGGAAATGACTTAAGACAAAATCAAGAGATTTTTCATTAACAAATTGGAGAATTGGTCTGAAATTCAGTAAAGATAAGTGCAAAATACTACACTTAGAGAGAAAAAAAAATGAAATGCACAGCTACAAATAGGGAATAATTGGCTAGTTGGAAGTACCGCTGAAAAGGACCTGGGGATTATAGTGCATCACAAATTGAATACAAGTCAAAAATGTGATGGTGTTGTGGAAAAGGCTAATATTCTGGGGTGTATTAGCGGGAGTGTTGTATGTAAGCTGCGGGAGGTCATTGTCCCACTCTGCTCGGCACTGGTGAAGTCTCAGCTGGAGTACTGTGTCCAGTTCTGGGCGCCGCTCTGTAAGAGGGATGTGGACAAACTGGAGAGAGTCCAGAGGAGAGCCACAGAAATGAGAAAAGGTTTAGAAAACTTGATCTCTGAAGAAAGATTAAAAAAAACTAGACATGTTTAGTCTTGAGAAGAGAAGACTGAGGGAGACCTGATAACAGTCCTTAACATATTTGAAGACTTCTCAAGAAGACAGTGATCAATTGTTCTCCATGTCTCCTGAGGAGAAGACAAGAAGTAGTGGGCTTAATCTGCAGCAAGGGAGATTTAAATTAGGAATTTAGATTATATTAGGAAAAAAACTCCCAGGCTAGTTCAGCTCTGGAACAGGCGACCAAGGGAGGTTGTGGAATCCCCGTCCCTGGAGGTTTTAAAGAACAGGTTTGACAAACCCCTGCAGGGACGGTCTAGGTTTACTTGGTCCTGCCTCAGCACATGGAGCTGGACTAGATGACCTCTCGAGGTTCCTTCCACTACATTACTATGATTAACATTCACCAAAAAAAAAAATCCCAAGCATTTTTATTCCTGTTCGATGTTGTAAAATCCCAATTCCTCTTCTTTATATTTGAAACCAGCCTAAATGGAGCAAAACTATAGGGCTAGTGTGTCTCTGCCACTCTTCCCTGTACACACAGTACTGGTAAAATAGCATTAACAAACTTCGTAATTTATGACTATGTCACTGAAAGAATGAACCGGCCTTACAGCTTTGAAACTGAAAAGAATCAACCATCTAAAACATGAAATCCAATTGTGATCAGATTGTGTTTGGGAAAAGCCCTTGCCTGTGAGCCCTGCCCTTATTTGGGGTTTGGGTGTTTTTTACACAGGATGGAGCTGCTTAAATAAAGGATTTCTTTGGCAAAAGGCTCAGAAAGCCTTGAAAAGGGACTTCTGTTTGACAGCTGAGTGTGTAGACTGATGCTCTGACCCCTTGATGGCTCATATAATTCCATGACCTGCCCCAGAATCTGACAGTACGTCAATAATGATCTGTTGAGGCTGTTGACTAAACAATGCTGCTGGTTTGTTTTTTTTCCTGAGGGGGACTGTGTTATGACACACACAGAATGCAGCCACAGACTCCGTATTTATCGTTTTTAAAACGCTGCCGGTCTATGTCCTGAAAATGTGACTTTCAAAAAGAGATTTCACTAAAAGGAAAGCTCTATAGTGTGATGAATGCTGTCCCACAGTAGGAAAGTATTACGTTAGCGATCAGCATTTGCAAAGAATTTGAAAGGCATTTCTTTCTAATCTGTGGTGGTCAGTGCTCCAAGAGGGTGGCTATGTGATATTAGCTGTCCAGATAGTCTAATCTGTAGGCCAGAGCCTCGGATGTGCACGTACAGAGCCCAGCATAGCCGTGTTGCTGGCATAAATCAGCATCATGCGGTTGAAGTCAATGCAGATTTATGCCAGCTGTGAATCTGGTTGACTTGTGTTCATTTGCTGTGTTCTGATAAGGATGTACTAATGTGACGTCTTAGCCATAAAAGGGACTTGCTAAAACACCCCCTTGGAGTCCTTGGCTTATGCTGTCTCATGGAGCAAACGTGATCTAGGAGCTGTTTATAAATCAGTGTTTGAATTCTCATTGCCAGCACCACATTGCACCTGCTGCCATCTTTCAGCCTCTCACATCAGCAGTAACAGAGATTCTGCAAAGTGCCCAGCACGTAGTGCTAACAAAAAATGCAAAATAAATCCTGTTAACTGGTGATGCGCTCCGTGATGGAGGAGGCAGAAGAGACTCCATCTTCCTCTCTTGTAGCCGTATCAGCCCTTGCAGGGGAAATGGGAGTAAGAACTTGTTAGGTAGCAATGATGGGGCTGGAAAACACAGATGCTAAGAGCCCAGTTCTCGCCTCTGTCTTGTCTACACACCGTTTTTGTATCAGCGTAACTACGTTGGTTAGAAGTGTGTGTACAGTTGTTTTCCCCAAGAGAGCCCTTACTGTGGATGCAGGTACAGAGATATAAGAACATAATAGTAACCATACTGGATCAGACTAAAGGTCCATCTAGCCCAATATCCTGTCTTCCCACAGTGGCCAATGCCAGGTGCCCCAGAGGGAATGAACAGAACAGGTGATCATCAAGTGATCCATCCCCTGTCGCCCATTCTGGCAAACAGAGGCTAGGGACACTGTCCCTGCCCATCCTGGCTAATAGCCATTGATGGACCTATCCTCCATGAATGTATCGAGTTCTTTTTTGAACCCTGTTAGTGTCTTGGCCTTCACAACATCCTCTGGCAAAGAGCTCCACAATAAAAATGCCTTATAGCAGGATAACTGGTTTTCATTCCCATGTGAGAATAAGCTGTACTGGTATAAGCACATTTATATTGGTGTAACTGGGCTCCGCTAGGGGAATATACTGTTTTAACTATACTGCTACAGTTAAGATGGCATAATGTTTTGTGTGTAGACAAGGACTTGCACTAAAATCCATGTATACCGCCATGGCAGTGTGAAGGGATTATGAGGGAATTAATGCTGCTGGCAAGAAGAAATGTAAACGTTTGAGATGTGGTATCTTGTGCATATCTTCTGGACTCAGAACAAGATGAAAGCTTGTTAGAAGCATTATTGGAGAGAAGCTGATCCTGCTGTTGGAAATGAACAGGCGCAAACTAGTGTACTTTGGTCACATCAGGCCTAGAAATGGAAATAACCTCGAGAAAGTTAGCATGGAAGGAATGGTGGTGGGACGACCAGCGAGGAGGTGGATAGGTGGTGTGCGGGCAGATCACGCTGGAAGTGTTTTGAAGCCAGCAACAGGTTGAGAGAGCTTCTGAAAATTCTGCTATGATGTCACCAATATCCCAACGTGAATAAATGGGTTTTACTTCCATAGTATGAAAGGGATTCAAGGCGAGTGCAAAGGGTGAGGTGCACCCACCCTAAGAACCCTTGATGCACTCAGAGTGGTGTAAACGCGCTTTATTGTAACTGAGAACTTAGGGCCCGAGCGCACACAAAGAACGTGCCGTGTTTTCTGACAACAGATGCACTCTTTGGAAGATCTGCTGTGACTTTTTTTTTTTTAAAGTGGCCTCTAATCAAGGATGCTTCAGTGTTTGGGTGCCCATCTTCAGACGGATAGAGCCATTTGTATCCCAGGGCTGAGCAGTTCCAATGGAAGCCAACCGGAGCTGCAGGCTCTTGGCGCCTTTGAAAAATCTATGCCTAGGTGGCACTTGGAATCAAGGCCCACTCGTGAAAATATAGGTCTCACCTCTTAATGTTCTACCATTAATGGAATCCCCCCTTGGCCCTAATCCTGGCAGGACCGAGATGCACCTTTACGAGCAATGGGGCAGCTGCATTATGAACTGCACACCTGAGAAACCTTTCGGAGTATTGCTCCAACTTCCACTGCACAAGCTCTCCTGGAGTGTGCTGCGGCCACTTGGCTAAAGGAGATTATGGTACAGCCAGTGCCTGACTGGACCTTTGTGGAGCTGCTAGAAAATAAATACGTGCAAACCATTCAGTTGGCTTTTTTTTTTAACATGGAAATGCCTGTGATCGGTATATCTTTAGCTGTGTTGCCCCAGGCTGTTCTCTGTCACAGTCTCCTACTGGTAGCGTAGGGGAAAGGCCACAGAAACGATGAAGAATAACCCAGTGCACCAAAGAAAGAAGGAATTGTTCTCCCTCTAATGTCACTTCAGCAATGGCTAATTTCACTTGCGCCCTAGGCCCCTGGAGTACAGTACGTTTCGGTTATTCCTGTCCTGGTCTCTTAGTAAGTGTGACATTGTACATGAGTCTTTGAAGAGACGACTGCCTGGAAGCTTTTGAATCCCATTTTCTCCTGAGTGGACAATTGCTTTTCTGTTTCATCTGCTGCCCACTTTCTTACATGGACGTTGTCACGACGCACCCAGCCAGGGATCCAAAATCCGCAAGCAAACATCCCTGCAGGATCCATGCTGCGGGTGAAAGCCCGTTGACATGAACCGCAGTTTGGCTGTTGACTTCAGTGGAGCCAGGATTTCCCCCTACGTTTTCATGGCTGCCACCTAATCCAGTTACAGCAACTTGTGTCCGAAGACGGGAACCCGTTCGCAATTCGACTCAACCAGATTTGTGCTTCCGCTTTGCCTGACTGTGTCTGCGCTAGTGCGTTCTGGGGGATATCCCATAGCGCCTTAGCAAGGGCTAGAACACTCGGAGGTCTGGCCTTTCCCTTTAGGAGGTGAGACCACGTTCTCTAGTTCATCACAAAGACGGAGCCTCCTTCGTTTCTGTGCCTTTGAGGTGACACAGGCTGGCTTTTCTTTTGAATCTGTGGCAGATTTGTAGTGTCTGGAGGATCCTCCAGAAGCTATCAGCCCCTAACAGGAGGACTGCAGGCTCGTTCAGTCCTTGACGCCTGTTCTCTGGCATCCAGCACAAAGGAGAGAGTTAAGAGGTTTATTCGTCCCCATGCTCCCTTAAGCTTCTGCCAACTTGGCTGCGCTGTTTGCACCGTTATCTCGACTGTACAACTTTGCAGAGTCCGACAGCAAGTGCACACTGATGGGGGGGGGGGAGGGGGGGGAGGAGAGAAGTAATGGTGCTGTTTCTTGTAATGGGAAGGAATAACATTGGGCTGGTAGATCCTGGTCAAAGGCCAATTTGCACAGAATATAATTGCCCATCTCAACCCCCTAGGCAGCTAATGCAATGGTCCCCCCCCCCCCCTTTTACCCATAATGGAATCTGTCTGGGCCCCCGGGGAGCCACGGTTGGGATCTGGGAGCAGGGCCAGGACCACAGCTGGGAGCAGAGCCGCAGTCGTGGCCGGGAGTGGGGCCTGAGGCTGGAGCTGCGGCTGGGGCAGGGCCAGGGGTGGGGCCGGAGCAGAGCTGGGGGCAGAGCGGGGCTGGGTGGCATGCCCCACCCTCCCATGGGGGCTGGCCCAGGCCCTGCTGTGTCCCCGTAGGGGGGAATACCCCACAGTTTGGGGGCCACTGAGCTAGTGGGATACAGCAGGGGTACTGAAACTTTTTATAACGTGGACCACATCTTTAGCCTGGCCTACACTAGAGTTAGGACGACGCAAGGCATCTTACATCAACCTAACTATGGAAGTGTCTGCACTTCATGTTGGCGGGAGTGAAACTGACTGCCCAGCGACAGTGATTTAATAATCCCACCTCCACAAGCGGCGTGGAGTCACAGTCGATGTACTCAGGACAGTGCAGTGTCAGTGCAGTTGCTGTGTTGCCTACGTCAACTGTCACTGGCTTTCAGGAGCCTTCCCACAATGCCCCACGCTGACAGTACAATCGATACTAGCGCTCCTGGTGAGGCCGCGCAACACCGGCACAAGGAGAAAGTGTGCGCACACACACGCACGGGCAATGTCATTACTGCCACGACCGTCTGCTGACGTAAGTTAGGTTGACTTCATTTTGTAGTGTAGACAAGCCCTTAATAGGCAGACTCCCTAGTGGACACCTCCCGTTCTGTTTGCAGTTTCATGTCCCTGTAGCAGCTAAAGCGATGGATTGCCTGGGAACGTAATGTTGGAAACGGGATGGCAGTACGTTTTTGTTGCCTCTGGTGCAAAAACCATCTTTCCTTTAGTGCTTCATTTCCTCCCTCTCTTCTCTTCCTATCACGTACTTCTGATGCCCTCTCACTTTCTCCTCCTCTCCCCTCTGCATGCTTCCTCCTGCCCAAAAATTGCCCGAGACTTTGCCTTCTACACACGCGGCTTTGTTGTCCTTACGCAGCAGGTTTGAGACGGGATTTACCCAATTGCTCTAGAAATGCAGGTCTAATGCGCAGGGCCAAAAAAACAACCCAGCCCTTGAATGCTGCGTTCGGGGCACCCCCTTCTATCATTGCAGAACGTGCGGCGGCTCCTGCAGAATCCCAAGGTGACCGAGTTCGATGCCGCGCGGCTGGTGATGCTCTACGCCCTGCACTATGAGCGACACAGCAGCAACAGTCTGCCCGGCCTGATGATGGACCTCAAGAACAAAGGGGTTTCCGAGAAGTATCGGAAGGTAGCTGCAGCTGTTGTCCTGGTTCTGGAAGGATGGGTTAAATAGGCAGCGGATAGGAAAACACCGCGGGTCGGGGGGAGGGGGGGTTATATCCTCAGCTAGTATAAATTGTCATAGCTTCATCGGAGTCAATGGATCTGTCCCCGGGTGGGAGCGAATATCTGAATTACTACGAGATGTTGTCTGCGTACCTCTCCTCCATCCTTCGTGTTCCTTGTGAGCTTTCCTGGGGCGGGCACCGTATCCGCCTCACACATTGTACAGCACCTAGCACAACGGGGCCCTGGTCTGGACATTACTGTAAAATATACAATTAATGATCTGGGAGAACGTCTCTGCTTCTGGAGTTTGTCCCCGTCTCTCTGGATACTGCTGACTTCTCCCCGCCCGAGGCGACTCTTCCCCTGGCTCAGATGGGTGATCAGATGCTGGGGTGACGAGAGCCTTATAATTAGAAGGACAATCCTGGTATTGCCTTTTGAAATGCCCCCAACGGCCTTGGTTGACGTCTGCAAAGCGCTTTGAGAGCCGCTGTGAGAATGGAGCTATAGACTGGCGGCATCCTCCTAAGTCCATGTCCCAGGTCCTCCCTCCACTCCCACCTCCCAAGTAAACCACTCATTTCGAACAATTCAAACCCAACTCAAAATCCCTATCCCTGCTGTTCGTATTTATTACAGTAGTGCCTGGGGCCCTGATCCATGCCTGGGCTCCGTTGTGCGAGGCGCTGTACGAACTCTCACGGGGGTAGGCTGGATTTGCTAACCCACTTAGGAGTTCTGGCCCCATGGCCTATTCGGTTCTCTGCTGCGGTGTTCTGCTTGTAATTTCTACTGGTCTCCGACCCAACACCAAGAGAGGCTTGGTTGGGGGTGGGTCCCCATTTGGCAGAGAAGTTGTGGCTTGAATAGACCATGGAGATTAAACTCCCTTCTTAACCCTTTGAAGGCACCCCACCAAGGTAGGCCAGGGGTACTTTGCTGGGAGTATATGGGGGACACTTCCCTGCACCTCTCCATGGTGTGTGTCGGGTGGGGGCTAGCTGGAGTCCCTTTTAGCTCCTTGGGCATCGCTTCAGCACCTTCATCAATGTTAAATCCCCATAAGCCTTCCTGAAGCTAGTTCCCCATGTTAATTGGTCGCCGGTCTCCACTCTCTCTCTGGACAGCTGGTGTCAGCGGTTGTGGAATACGGTGGGAAGCGGGTCCGGGGCAGCGATCTCTTCAGCCCCAAGGATGCTGTCGCCATCACCAAGCAGTTCCTCAAAGGACTGAAGGTATTAAGAGCTCTGCCACGTGGTCCCTGGCAAAGCCCAGACAAGGACAGGGAGCAGGCAGGGGACCCCAGGGGCTCCGTGTAGCATTGCCGTGTGGCCGTCGCATGAGAGCCAGCACCACTCGAGAGCTGTCCCTAACGCAGCGCAGGGCGGATGGATTGCATGCAGGTCGATGAGCGGGCAATGCCAGGGGGCAGTGGCACCTTTAGTCGGCTTGTGTATATTTCAGCCAAGGCTGCCCTTTAATAAACAATCTCCAGTGGCTCTTGCCAGCTCTGGGCATGGAGCTAAGGTTGCGGGGTGGGGCCGGTGTACACCTTCTTTCCTGGCTTCCAGAGGTTGAAGTATTTGTGCGCTCAGCGCACTGCGAGGGCACGAGGCAGTTGGTCTGGGCCAACAATCGCTGCGTCCGTTGGCTGCTGTTGGTTCTGGATCGTGGTTTCGCTGGCCCACTCTCTCTGCTTCCTGCCTTGTGGCATCGGAATTCAAAGCACTTTCCTTCTGTATTGCAGGGCGTTGAGAACGTGTATACACAGCATCAGCCCTTCCTGCACGAGACTCTAGATCAGCTCATCAAAGGAAAACTTAAGGATGGCCAGTACCCCTACCTGGGTCCCAGCACGCTCCGGGACAGGTACGGAGGGGGCGGGTTGGGGACAGGAGAACCCCTTTGGGGTAAATAAGGGATCGTTAATACCCATGTCCATACGCTCAGGAAACATCGTGCTGTTTTGTTTAATGACCACTATATGATGTGGAGGGGACTCCATAGCACTTGGTCTTGGCCTATCAACGGTAAAAGTAATAACAGCAGAGTTAGTCCATTGCTGAGCGTTTCTGGAAATCGTCCCCCCATATTTTTCCCTTTGCCTTCAGACAGCCGCATGCATGGAATTGCCCTGTAGCTCTGCTTTAAGAGTATTCGCCTGTTTGTCAGTTTGATTCCTTCCAGTTGCCTTGAGAGAGCAGCGCTCTCTAGAGGCGAAGCAGGGAACTGAAACTTGGTCTCTCTTTCCCAGCTCTGCCACTGGCTTGCTGTTTGATCATAGGCAAGTCGCTTAACATCTCGGTGTCTCAATTTGACCAAGGGCAAGTCATGCCTGACCGCTCTGATTGCCTTCTATGACGAGATAACTGGATATGGGGAAAGCGGTGGACGTGATATATCTTGACTTTAGCAAAGCTTTTGATACGGTCTCCCAGAACATTCTTGCCAGCAAGTTAAAGAAGTATGGGGTGGATGAATGGACTATAAGGTGGATAGAAAGCTGGCTAAATCGTTGGGCTCAACAGGTAGTGATCAATGGCTCGATGTCTAGTTGGCAGCCAGTATCAAGCAGAGTGCCCCAGGGGTCGGTCCTGGGGCCGGTTTTGTTCAACATCTTCATTAATGATCTGGATGATGGTATGGATTGCATCCTCAGCAGGTTCGCGGATGACACTAAGCTGTGGGGGGAGAGGTAGATATGCTGGAGGGTAGGGATAGGGTCCAGAGTGACCTAGACAAATTGGAGGATTGGGCTAAAAGAAATCTGATATGGTTCACCAAGGACAAGTGGAGAGTCCTGCACTTAGGAAGGAAGAATCCCATGCACTGCTACAGGCTGGGGACCGACTGGCTAAGCGGCAGTTCTGCAGAAAAGGACCTGGGGATTACAGTGGATGAGAAGCTGGATATGAGTCAGCAGTGTGCCCTCGTTGCCAAGAAGGCCAACGGCATATTGGGCTGTATTTGTAGGAGCATTGCCAGCAGATCGAGGGAAGTGATTATTCCCCTCTATTCGGCACTGGTGAGGCCACACCTGGAGTATTGCGTCCAGTTTTGGGCCCCCCACTACAGAAGGGATGTGGACAAATTTGGAGAGAGTCCAGCGGAGGGCAATGAAAATGATTAGGGGGCTGGGGCATGTGGCTTATGAGAAGAGGCTGAGGGAACTGGGCTTATTTGGTCTGCAGAAGAGAAGAGTTGGGGGGGAGGGGATTTGATAGCAGCCTTCAATTACCCGAAGAGGGGTTCCAAAGAGGATGGAGCTCGGCTGTTCTCAGTGGTACCAGATGACAGAACAAGGAGTAATGGTCTCAAGTTGCAGTGGGGGAGGTTTAGGTTGGATATTAGGAAAAACTATTTCACTAGGAGGATGGTGAAGCACTGGAATGGGTTACCTAGGGAGGTGGTAGAATCTCCATCCTTAGAGGCTTTTAAGGCCCGGCTTGACAAAGCCCTGGCTGGGATGATTTCATTGGGGTTGGTCCTGCTTTGAGCAGGGGGTTGGACTAGATGACGTCCTGAGGTCCCTTCCAACCCTGATCGTCTATGATTTCCCTGCCTGTAGATTGGGGAGAACGCCTGGCGTAGCTCACAAGGTGGTGGTGAGGCTTCATTGCAATATTCGAGAGCCTCCCTTGAGAGCCGCTAGCATTGCAAGTGTAAAGTGTGATTATTCCAGCTTTTTGTGCGGCTACTGATGGATCAGATCTCTGGCCAGTGGAGTCAGGGCTTGCTGGAAGAGTTAGAATTTAGTACCGCTCTTCCCAGGATGGTGTAGTCATGAAGGGGCATGGGGACAGACTGGTGACACACACAGATGGATGGACAAACCCGGCTGCACTCCCTCCCTCTCCGGCTGCCCTCCTCTGCCTTGGCACGAAGAGAACAAGAGTCCTTGGAACTGCCGGGGAAATGTCTCGAGCGCTCTCTTGATCACACAGCTTCTCTCTGACCTGCTGGATTGGCTGAGCAGGGTGAAGGCTTGAAATGACCTGCTCTGTTCTTTGTCAGCCTGGTATTTGCTAGGCCACGTGCTAGGCTGTACCGCACTCAGGTGCTTCTAGAGAGCCTGGATGAGATGCGTAGACCACTGCCCCACGCCTCCAGGGTGTTCATCTGCTGAAGTCACCGTGCGCTCTAACCCCATTCCAAGGCACCGGGGCCTTATTTGGAGAGAACCAAAAAGAGCCCAATGGCTAACGCCCTCCTGAGCTGGTGGTGGTTATTTCGGGTGAGAATCTGACCTTGCCCAGTGTGGCTAGTAAGCTGGCTAGTAGTCCTAACAGAAAAAGAATGCGTCTGCCCTTTTAGGGCTGAGCTGGTCCATTGTCAATATAGCCATTAAAGGCAGGTATAGGTTCCAATGATTTAATGACATCTGAGAGGAAGTCATGGCCTTGTGGTTTAAGGCACAGGATTGGGAGGCTGGAGACCTGGTTTCTATTCCCAGCTCTTGGACCAGTTACGTAGGGAAACTAAGGCATGGAGGGGTTATCTGTAAATCAGAGTTTCTGCTTCTATAATATACTGGTTCAGGGTGTTCAAGCCACTTCTAATGAGCGATCTGCTTAGAGGATACGAGCCTACCATTGCTGCAAGCTTAGAGTTATTCCTTTGGCTCCAATAGTAGACACCTGTGCCTCTGATGCTGAATACCCCAGGTTCACTTCCCGGTGATGAGCTCCGGTGGGTTGGCACAGTGAAGCGCTCAGCTGCCCTCTGGGGAAGGCGCTTTACATGCAGAGCGTTGCAACGATCATCACTCCCCTCGCACGCTGGATCCTGCCAGCTTTTATCAGCAGCTGCCACATTTTGCGAGCTAAAACGTTTTCAACAAATTGGGTGGCTGTTGCAGGGCAGGCTGGGTTAAATTAAAACTGCACACCGCTTTAGAGCAGAAGGGACGCAGACTTCGGGACCGAGGTTCAGTGGGAGGGGAGGACGTGCTCGTTAATTTCTCTGGCTCTAGGAGGTACACCCTGCACGGCTTTCGCTTCCTTCCTTACCCCCACCATAGGGCGTCGCGATCCAGCTGATACAAGTGAAAACATATTTCAGACCGGAAAGGCGTCCAGATTCCAGCCTGACAGCCAGGCCCATTAACCACTTTATTTCTGAGTGAGAAAAGAATTATGGGCATCAGAGATGAATTGTTTGTCTACGTGCCAGGAAATCTCTGCCTCATGCCAGATGCTCCTTGAAAAATCCAGCAGTGGATTTTGGGGCTTGTGGGAGGGGCTGCTGGAAAGGGAAAGGCATCTGATTGTCCCAGGATGGGGATGAAGGCAGCAGAAATGCAAGATGAGGTCAGAGGGTGGCAGTGTATTTTTCCCCCAGTGCCACTGTGGCATGAGGTTCAGCAGCACTGGCTCGGGGCGGAGCGCCCCCTGGAGATTCATGCACCGATCTCTGGTTCCAGGCCCACCTTGCCTCATGAGGCTGGCTCAGAGCACTAGATGGTCTGGCTGCAGGCACTGATGGGGGAGAACGTACCCCAGTGAGTTTAAGGTGCTGGGGCACTGGAAATCCAGGGCTCAATGTACAGATGGCCCAGTGGTTATGCTACTAGCCTGGGACTCAGGAGACCTGCATTCAGTTCTCTGCTCCTGTCTGACCTGGGGCAAGTCGCTTAGGGTACGTCTACACTTCAAGCTGGGGATGATTCCCGGCCCAAGGAGACCTAAGCATGCTAGCTCTGATCAAGTTAGCGCACTGAAAATAGACGTGTCGGTGGGGTGGCGGGACAAGCTAGCCACCCCAAGTCCAGTCCCAGCCGAGAACCTAGCGATGTACTTGAGCGGCGAGCCCCGGCGGCCCATGCACTCAATCAGACCTAGTGCAGGAATTATAAACACAGCTCACTCTGTCTGTACCATGGGGATCGCAGTCCAGCTCTCCCATAGAGGATAAATATCTTAGATCGTGAGGTACTTAGGTTCCAGGGTCATGGGGGCCACAGACGTACCTTAGATAGATTGATGGAAAATTAATTAGGTCTTAAAATCTATCCTGAAACGTTCCAAAGGAACTGAGAGAGGAGCCACCTTAAACTTATTATAAACTTGACAACATTGATCATACATGTCAGGGAATCCCGTAAAACCCAGCCCAGGGCAAACGGGACTAGACTGTGTTGCTGCTTGTGGTTTCAGCGGACGGCGTTACAGTGATTGACGCGAGTTCAGCTAAAGGGCAGGATGAAACGCTTTGGATTTCACCATCAAAGGGAGGCAACCGCTTGAACGGTGAAGAATTTCTAAAGGCCTCTCCGTGTGAGTGGACGAGTCTTTCCGTAATAAATATTATGCTCTTGTGGGGGAGGAGAAGCTTCTGGTCCAAATTAGCAGCAAAGGGGGGAGGGGAATCTCTGTAAAGTATTGAGCAGAGTTCCAAGCGATTCCACTTAATCTTTCGCTTCCAGCTCTCCTCCTCCTGCTGTTTAAATGTCATTCTCCTCCTATTTGCCATACAAATGCAGGCCCATCGACACTACTGCTTGAGTCATGCTAGCTACAGCTCTCCAAAAGCTCATTGTTTGTATTACAGTAGCTCATAGACGCTTCAGCTGAGATCAGGGCCCCATTGTGTTAAACGCTGTACGTGCATGTAGTCCGAGACGGTCTGTTCCCCAAAGGGCTCTCAGTCTAAATAGACAAGACACACAGGGTGGGAGAAAGGAAGGATGATTATCCCTGTTTTACAGGTGGGGAGCTGAGTCCGAGAGAGATGAAGTGACTTGCCCAAGGTCAGAGAGCATCTGTAGCAGGGCTACGATCCCACATGTCCCAGCCCAGCAGCTTACCCACAAGACCATCTTTCCTCTTAAAATGCTTGTCAGGCTCGATTCTGCCACACTTTTGTCTGACAATGGCTTTGCTGTGCAGCTGTTCAGCTTACTGTGTTAGCTAGAGCTGCGCTATGGGGTGCCAGTTGCGGTGGCTTCTGTGACCTGGACTCCACTCAAATGAGGATTTGTCCTGTTCAGAATAAGAATATCCCCATGTTTGGAAACCTGGTCTGACCAGGATTCCATAGAACGGGTAAGGTCCTTTCTTCTCCACAAATGGGTGGAGACCCACAGGCCAGGGAGTACAACTAACCAATGAGACAATCTTAGTCTGTGACAATAGGCAGCGGTCTCAGCACACCAGCAGCCGAACTGTTGTGAAGGTTTTAGCAGGCCCCAGGGCAGAGAGGTTGGAGGAGGAGGGATTTGAAGGCAGATGTTTAGGGGGAGCGCCCTCCTCGCTTGTGTGAAAATTTAACAAGTGGGCAGTGGAGGCCGGCACCATAGCAAATGAGAGATGATAGATAGGTGGGGGTTGGGCCAGGTATTCACTTTCAATCAGCTTAGGTTCGTTGCGATAGAGAAGGGGGAGCAGTAGAGGGGTTGACACCGTCAAAGTAATTCAGTCCTCACCTCTCCTCCCAAGTTACTATCAACTGCAGAGCTAAACAGCCTGACTCTGATCTGCCTCTTCTGGGCCATGATGTTAAGTATGACTAGACCTCCCCGATGTATTTGTAAGACCGCTAGTGCTGTCACTGCAGCTACTGCAGGGGTAGCGTGGGCGGAGGAGTAATGTCAGGATGAGCTGCGTTGATACGTTCATATGCATTCTGGGTACCTCCTTTGCTGGGGTGATTTTTTAAAAAAAAATCTGTTTGGAAGCAGCCAAGATCTGATTGTCTCTGGACCCAGGGACAAGAACAGCCAATGCCGGACCCCTCTGTCTGGGGCTTCATCTGGGCAGTAAGCCCCCCGCTGCTCCCTCCAGCGAATGCAGTGCCCTGCCGTGCCGGAGCCGCTAGGCTGATAGTGTGCGTTCTCGGCCTCGTGCATTGGGATCGACTTCCTGCACAGTAACGTAGCCCTGACTGCTAGGGCAGGCTCGCTGCCTGCCTGGGGCTACTGTACCTCCCGGGATCTGCGGATCTCAAAGCACTGTATGGTGGTGGTGCATGGAGCCTTGGAAACAAGGGTGACTGTGCGGTGACTAAGCAAACCTGGAGCATGCTGGGATGCCGAGTTTCAGGCTGGGCGTTCTGAAGGAGCCAAAGGGAGGTAGTTGGGGATTTGGGGACGTAAATCCCTTAGGCCAGGGGTAGGCAACCTATGGCACGTGTGCCAAATGCGGCACACGAGCTGATTTTCAGTGGCATTCACACTGCCCGGATCCTGACCACCGGTCCGGGGGGCTCTGCATTTTAATTTAATTTTAAATGAAGCTTCTTAAACATTTTAAAAACCTTATTTACTTTACCTACAACTATCGTTTAGTTATATATTATAGACTTCTAGAAAGAGACCTTTAAAAACGTTAAAATGTACGACTGGCCCGCGAAACCTTAAATCAGAGTGAATAAATGAAGACGCGGCACCCCACTTCTGAAAGGTTGCCGACCCCTGCCTTAGGCCTTGTGAGCTGGAGCTGCTTGGAGCCCGACCCCGTGGATGAAGTGGGGGTGGGTGGCGCTTGTAACGAAGGGACTGTCACCCTCTGCTAAATTGCTTCTTTTGTTTGCCTGTTGCTTTACTGATCCAGTTACAGTCACTAGTTCAATTTAACAGATGTAATTGGCTGGTTGGGATTTGTGAGACATCACCACTGTGACCCCCGTAGCAGATCGGTGTTATACCTACTTCCCAAAAGAGCCCGGGAGTAACACAGCAGGTCGCTAGCAGACCTGGGAATAGAGCCCGAAGTCCTGATTCCCAGTGTGCTGTATCCTGCAACCACACTTCCAACTCTCTAATAAAGTAGGGATTTTATCTATTAACCTTGCAGTCCCACGCACCCCCACCCCCCCAACACACACACACACACACACACACACACCCCTCTTTCAATTATTATAAAGTACACTGTCAACTGGTGCCACTGGCCCCTCTTTCTAGCCATCAGTGATTTGGCTGATCTCTCCCAGGCATCACAGCAGAACTGGGTCTTGAAGACCCAGTATCTCCAATACAGCAAAGTATGGTTTATTCGATTTCCCCCTCCTCCATCCCCAAAAGAGCTGGGCAAATTTGCATGCAGTTTCCAAAGAGGCATGTCTGAACCCAGCTAAAAGCCACGGCACAGCAGTCTCCATCCTCCAGGGCTGGCTCAGTGACTCGCATCCTTGCTCGTGCGTAGAAATTTTGTCGTCTGCTGTAGTGAAACATGTGAACCTGCACCGTCTGAACATGCAGTCGCTGTATATAACCTGCTTATCTTCCGGCTGCAGTGCAGAAGATTTCACAGCTCGCTTTTGTTCAAGGGACTCTGTGACTCTTCGGGGAGCGATCGCTGCACAGAATCCTGGCTCGCTGGGAATGTTGTGAATGCTGTGCTGCTGAAATCCTGAGAGTTCTCCCACCGTATAACTGCTCCCGACTGACGGCCCAAAACATCTGCATGATAAATCGCACCGTTGCGTCTGCAGAGCTCAAGTGTGGAATAGCCAGGCTGGCGTGTTCATGTACCTTTTCAGGCCTTTTCTACAAGGGACTCCTCTCTGATTTAAAAACCCTGTCCTTTCGAGAGAGCTACACAGCTGAAGCTAAGATTCTACACTGACTGCAGATGAAACTTGTGTTGAAGTCTGTTGAATGCCTCAGGAAGCAATTTCTCTGTTTAACGTAACTCGGAGAACCATGTTCTCCCAAGTGCCCTGTAATATTAGGCCCCTAAAGTTTTGGCACCCAGGATCTGATTTTCAGATGGGCCAACTACCCGCAGCTTCCAAGAACTTCTAAAATCTGGCTTGAGTTGCCAGATTCTGGGCACCTTATACTCAAAACTACTTTCTGACAGTTTTGGCCTTGCTTCTGACCAGGAGCTAGCGTGGCCGACGCAGACGAATTGCTGCGATTCCGACTGTTGAAGCAAGCCGCTCTGGTCTAAGAGAATACCTGGCTGCAGTACAGAGAACCAGCTTGAGGGGTTAGAGAGCACAGCAGCAAGGGAACCAGGAGGTTGTGTCCAGACTTACCTGCCCTGTCGAGAGATGCTTTTGGACTCCGCAAGGGACGTTATTGGAGTCGCCCGAGAGGATGCACGGCACCGTATCCTGTAGAACCCACGCAGTGCACTCCAGGGTTCACCGATCTTTTATACGACAGCAAAGGTGGCTCACAAGCCAGGGCCAACTTCTTGTACCTCTGAGCCAGTTGGGTGACTTGGGAGGGGGGCGGGGGGGGTGAGAAATGGGGTAGTGGGTGTGAGGAGGAAGAGATCGAGGTGCCGGCTTTCTTGGGGGAAGTCAAAATATTCAGGGCCATGTGTCTGTCTCTGCATGTACCCAGGTGAAGGCAGCCCAGCCCTGCGACTTCCCTGTAAAATCCTGTGTTCCTAGGCTCCTTAGGGATTATAATCTCCGAGGTGAACTAGGCCTAATCCCACCAATTCCGTAATGAGCCAGAAAGGCTGCAGCTGATTCGAGCCAAAACCCAGACGGGTCGCTGCCCTCATTTGACTCCTAAATTGATTTTAATTTAACAGCCCCAGCAGGGTCATGCTCATGCATTAAACATTGGTGGATGTGTCACGGTGGAGCCCGGGGGGGAATACAGATCCTGCCTGGGCGTCGCTCGAGGTGCTACTGCTTTTTCAGAACCGTTAGCACGTTGTATACGTGTTTGTTTAAATGCCACATTATGTGCTACTGCATCATTGCCCCCTCCAGGGCCCTGTACGTCACAGACCTTCGATTATAGGGAACATCCACTGGCTTGCTCAATCCGTGTCCTTGGCCAGGGCGGTATTTATCCCTAGGCTGTGTTGTCTAATGCTTTGTCCTGCTCCGTTTCAAGAGCGCTCCCTTTTCATTGCAGGCCTCAAGATATTATTGTGTTTATCATTGGAGGAGCAACCTATGAAGAGGCGTTAACTGTGTATAACCTTAACCGCAGCACCCCTGGGGTCCGGATCGTATTGGGCGGGACCACCATCCACAACACGAAAAGGTAACGACGCCCGGAGCCCTGTCCCATGGGTTTGAAAATGGTTGATCTGAGTCTAGATCTGTGACACAGAGGAGAATTTCAGCGCCCCAGGGCACCGCTGAATAGTCAGATCTCTGGTCTAACCACCCTGCCTGCTAGGTGTCGCCCCAGTGCCTTGTTGGCTCTGGGAGAGATTGTCAGGCTGAAGGTTTAAGGAACTGGAAAGTCAGAGATAAAAGTTCTGGGTACAGAGAGGCGTATGTGCATAGTTTCTCCTGCTTTGAATTTGCTGCCCACTGTAGTATGAATGGGAAGGTAAGGGAATGCCCGGAAATCCAGACCACACGCCTGATTCTGCTCTCAGTCGCTCCGGCATAAATCAGCAGTGAATCTGCTGAGGTCAGTTGGGTTCCACTGGTGTAAGTGAGATCGGAAGCAGGCTCTGTGCTTGCAATCTCTGCAGATCTGCGCAGTACCGACTGCTCTTCGCATTGCTCTCTTACGAAAGGAGCTTTCATTCCCAACCCACCATGCACCTCAATCTCCTCCCTTAGGAGATGAGTCATTTGTGCAGGCTTGATCCTGCAAGACTCTTGGGTGTGCTGATCACCCTTAATTCTCTTTGCTCCTATGTTGCCGGTGCCGCCCCTGAAACATTCCAAGCAACTAATTTCTTAGTGGGTTTGTGCTGGGCAGTGCCGATGGCATAGCATTTCCACAGCAATGGAAGCAGGTGATCAATCCTAAAATTCCCTGTTAGTTCCTACGAATACCATCTTGCTTTCTCCAGAAAACAACTGGGACTTGTGTGATGTGATCAGCTGACGAAACTTACGAGCCCAGTTTCCAAACATGGGCACCATTTCACAGGCCTATGTGCTGATCAAAGTGTCCAAGTCAGGATTCCCTTATCCTAATAAGGGGGAAATTAGACCATACATCTGTACCACCTCCTGCCAGGGAGCGGGGGAACAGACGGGAGTACTTCCTTCTCTCCCATGCCAGCTGCAAGCTAAGCAGAGAACCAAGAATTCTTTCAATTCTTCCTCCACATCCCTCCAAATATCCCATTCTCTCCCCTTTCATAATTAAGTCTCCTTGGCCGGTAGCCAATCAGTTGATTGGGAACAGGAGGGTAAAGTTAGAAGGAATGTGACAGGTGACCTGAATCCATCCCATGTGCTCTATCAGAAAATGTGGTGAAATCTAAGAGCTGGGGCAGTCCCTGGAGTTGTCCAACAGCTGCTCTGAACTTAACGCACCCACTCTGCTCTGTAGGGATGGATGGAGGGGAGGCTTAGACCTCATTAAACGTAAATGCAAACCGTATCGTTAAGGCGATGTTACATTTAAACATTCAGGCTGCAATATTCAAAGCTGACTAAGGGCTTTGGGCAAATGGGACTTGTTTAGAAGGAACGGGAGTGGAGCGTCCAAATCCCCTAGACAGCTTTGAAAATCTCTGCCTCACATTCTGCAATTCCTGAGTGTTCACGTTCTCATAGACACTCTAACTGGCCTGCAGTGCACGCCCCCACGCCCCAAGGACCCACGTCTGCTCTTGGGTCCAGCCATCCAACCCACAAGGTTGGACGGACTGCTGAAGCCATAAATCTGTCCCAGGTTTGTCCACCAGCTGGACCAAGTTTTCCGAAAAGTTTGTGAGCCTCTATCTCTGGTAGTGCCTAGATCAGGACTCCATTGTGCTATCTCTGTGCAAACACACAGGATGAGACAGTCCCCATCCAGAAGAGCTTGCAGTCTAAACGACATCAAAGCCTGTGGAGGGATCCATTTGGGTACATTCAATTTATCACACTCTCTCTCTCTCTCGCAATTTTAGCCCAATAAATATTTAAACTAAATGCCAACTACCCCATCTGACCCTCAAGCTATTAAGTGAATGATTTTCATAGAGGCACCATGGCAGAGGTTCATGGCCTCGATTCAGGTTTTTGAATGTGTAATTGGCTTCACTTGGATTTCCTTACGTAAGTTTCACACGGCTTTATAAGAGAGCCTAATGGGTGGGTGGGTGGGTGTACCTCCACTTAATGGAGTGTATTATAAAAAGTTAGACTCCTGAACACTTTTTTGATCTTTCTGTTACTAAGCCTGATCGTGATAAACTCAAGGATCTCAATCTATTTAGCTTGACGAAGAGAAGGCGAAGGGGGGACTTGATCAGAGTCTCTAAGTATCAACAGGGGGAACAAATATTTAATAATGGGCTCTTCAGTCTGGGAGAGAAAGGTCTGACACACCAATGGCTGGATGTTGAGGCTAAACAAATTCAGACTGGCAGTGCGGTGCACGCTTTTAACGGTGAGACTAATGAACCACTGGAACATTTTCCCGAGGCTCGTGGGGATTCTCCATCACTGCCCATTTTCAAATCAAAATTGGATGTTTTTTCTAAAAGTTCTGCTCTAGGGATTAATTTGGGGAAGTTCTCTGGCCTGTGCTATACAGGAGCCCAGACTAGATGGCCACCGTGGCCTCAGGATCTGTGCCTCTAAGGCCGGAGTTCAAATGTATGTATAGGCAGAGTGTATGTATAGGCAGAGATAATAAAGTGGCTTGGTTTTTACGCCACATAGACGCATATTTGCTACCATACCTATTATACTGGACTTTTAAATGCCTCATTTCTGCACCTCCATCCTAATTCCGTCTCCCGCGAGATATATTCAGGTTGCACGGCAATAATTTGTATCGTATTGCACGATCCAGTGGCTTTCACCCCCACTCCCACCAAACATATTTTTTCACATATGTGCAGCAGTGTCCACTCTGAAATCGGTTAGTTTTTCCTTCAGTTAATAAAGCCCTCGAATTGGACACCAGTCCAGATGCAAGTGGCTCTTATGAACTGGGCTACAAAGGCAAGTGTGTATTAGCCCACGTTGTGACCAAATCCGACCCAAACTAGCTAGCTTTCCAGTCTCATCCCTCCCCCCTCTCCACGTTTAGCCTTTGAGCTAAACGGCATTGCTAGAAACTGAAAGATAAAGTACTTTGCAGTCCTGCTCACTGCTCCTTGTCCAATAGGCCCTCAGGAAAAAGGGAATTGCTAAAATTGGAAAGATGCACCCGGCCTGTAAACTGGCTCCATTGCTCCTGAATCACTTTGAAAACCAGTTTCCTGGAGTTCCATTTCCTCTAATTCCCAGCAAGCAGCCCAACGCACATTCCCTCCCAAATGCAAGAGCCAAGAAACCCCAGGGTGTGGCGCAGAGGCCGGCAATGCACCTGTGGTTGTTTAGATCCATTTCCAAGCTGAAAGACAGCTTCCTGCAGGATTGGAAACTGGGTCAAAGCCCTCCCACCTGGTGGCTATTCACCAGGAATGTTTAGAGGCGATAGATACCATAAGCAGCCTGGGTCCCCAAATTAGAGAAACAAAGTAAAACCCACACCCTATAGATCTCTAGTTTGGAAAAGGAGCCTGAACCCGGAAAACGTTCTCAGCAGTGGCTTGTTTACTATTGAAGCTAACCTAATACTACTGCTTCTATAACATCGTCCGCCAGATCATTTCAGAGCGCTTTACACACCTGGGGGCTGTGATTCTCCCCCAAGAGCTTAAAGGAGGTAGGCACTTAACTCCCCTTGGAAAATGCCAGGCTAATTAAATCATACCGCCTCTCCCAGCAGCCTTGGTTCGGGAAAGCATTTAAGCATCTGCTTAAGTTCATTCCTGCTCAGCCAAGCACTTAGTCACATGCTTAACTTTAAACGTGTGCTGAATTCCCATTGGCTTTGTCGGAGTTAAGCATCTACTTAGCGTGGTGCTGAACAGGGAGCCTTTCCTTACCCAGGGGGGACTCTCTGAAGTAAGCAGTAACTATCCCTGCCTTACAGATGAGAAACTGAGGCACAAAGGAAGGGGGGGGTGTTGCCCTAGGCTAATGGCAAGTCAGTATTAAAACCAGGAACAGAACTCCTGGTCTATGACTCTTGAAGGCCTGTGGCTAAGCTCCTCGCTCTAGGAGGCTGGCCGTGGCCTGAGCTTAATCGCCTACATCTATGGCGGTGTCCAGGCTGCAGCCTAGACTAGCTACCAGAGTACAGCGCCATCTAAGAGCCTGGGTACGTACTCAGGCAGCTAGTCCAAACTGCTCCCAGGGCTGTCGTGCCACTCTCTGTACCGCCCTCGCTCGAGCAGAGCTAGCACGTGGACTTCTGCCCAAGCTGGAATTATGCCCCGTCTGCAGTGTACACATACCCCAGGCTGTCCTGTAACGCCTTGGTAGCACTACGATGACAATCCAGAATCCGCATTTTGCAGAGGCCCAGAGGGCTGGCCTGCCAAGTGCCATCATTGCTGTTGATATAAGCTCTTCCCAGGGTGCATGGGGAAAAAGGGGGGGGGGCAGGGCAGAGACAGTTACCAGAGAAGACTGGGCAGGGGGGGCGGCGGCTTCTATTTCAGAGACGTGAAACTTTAGCCTTTCCAGCTAGTGAGTTAGTCCTGGCACATCCCTCACTGCACATCTTCCCCTCACTACTGGCGTACTTGGCCATGCACTGCCTACAATTGAATCCCTCCTTTTTAATGACCCTGAAACAGAAGCCGTGAGAAGGGCTGGAGGGTGCTCCCCAGCTTGGAGAACCTGCATAACCTGGACAATCGCACAGCACCGTTAAAAGGACATTGTCTAGCTAAGGTCCTTGTCTGGCCCTGTCACCGTTGTAGCTGAGCGCCTCCCCATCTTTCATGTATTTATCCTGCGCACCCCTGTGAGGCAGGACAGTGCTGTTATCCCTGTTGTCCAGATGGGAAACTGAGGCACGGAGAGGTTTAAGAGGCTTGCCCAAGGTCACCCAGGAAGTCTGTGGCAGAGCTAGGAATTGAGCAGAATCCCCCCCCCCCTTACCACTGAACCATCCTTCCTGTCATGACTCCACTTGCAGGTGATGGGTCCAAAATATGATCCCAGGCCTTGCTCCTGAGGATGACAGAGTTCCCACCCCCTCCCTTTTCCCCCCCAGCAACTCGGCTACAATCCACAGTGCACTTTAGAACAAGGGACTATGTTTTGGACTCGTCACTCTTGAATGTTCGATTCTTCGTTCTTGTACCACTATCACTTTGCTCTTGCATGGTGCCATTCAGCCAGCGTGCTCGAAGCACACGGCTATTTGTTTTTGTAGGACCTGCCTCGAGGTCCTGTCCCCACTTCCGTTTGAATCCCGTATCAGCTCTTAATTGATGTTTCCGAAACGGTCCTGAAAATCTTGTGTTACATTTGCAGCTAATCCGTGTCTCGATGCACCCGTCGCTGACACCTGTTGTCAGCGAGAGGTAATTTTGCCAGTAGAGACCAGGCTCAAGTGTTGAACAGCTCTAAGGGCGCCATAATCCCAGAATCCCCAATTTGTGTCACTTGAAATTTTGGGAAAAGCTTCTGCCTCGGGTCCAGTCTCCCCATTCTGAGACTGATCAGATGTTTTGGTGAATGGCAAAATTAGCCTTATAACAGAAGCCCCATTGCAAATCTTGATGGCTTGACCGCCTTTGCGCCGTAATGAAATACGGAGCAATGGCAGAGCGTAACCGATAGCCGAGCTCTCCTGACGGGTATAACTTTCACCCAGTATTGAAGGCTGAGCCCTGCCTTGAAAGAGGATCTGTGTAATTGATTCACCAGTGAACTAAACTACATGTACATTGTAACACTTGGAGACAACGCGGATTGGAAAGGCTCTGCAAAGTCGTTGCAATACCATTAACACGCTCTGCTGAACAGCTCCGCATCTCCTAGCTGTGTCCCTAGAGCAGAGGGGAGGCAGGGCTCTTTAACCAGGTTTTCCTGTCTGTTTGATGGTAGGCTTAAAGTTTCACTGGCTCAGCGAGGGAACTTCTCCAGATGTTTCCTCCAGAGGCTCTTTACTGTCTCCCTTCTAGCAATTTAGGTGGCTGTGACCCCGGACCCTACCCCACCAAAGCCCATAACCCCAAGTTGAGAACCGCTGACCTACTTGGTTTTGAAAATGTCACCCCTTCATTTTTAGTACTCGCTGCATGGTTCTGCATCTGGGGGTTGGGGAGCAGGCGGGGAGAGAGAGAGGGTGTGTGTTTGTGTCACGATGGCACACACATAGGCAGGGTCCCTGGTTGTGAGGATAAGGAGCTTCTGTTTGATACAGATCAAAGTCAGCCAAGGGCTTGGAGGAGTGGGGTGACGTGGTTGGGCTAGAGAGGACTTTGGCAGCAGTGTATTGATTAGGCGAGAGGAGGGCAGAAGAGGTCACATGGTCCAATGGATAAGGCACTGGACTGGGAATGAGGAGATATGGGTTCCATTCCCACCTCTGCCACTAATCTGTTGTGTGACCTTGGGCAAGTCATTTGCCCTGTCTGTGCCTCAGTTTCTTTTCCCACCCTTGGTCTGTTTAGGGTATGTCTACACCGTACAAGCTGCCCAGAACCCGGAATTTGTACTTGCATTGCTAGCCCATGCTTCAGCTGTTCCACTGCATCTAAACTGCTTTTTTTTCAGCTGTGCTAGTGCAGGTCTGGCTACCTGTGCTGCAGTCACACTTCAGATTGCAGTGCAGACACACCCTTCGATCAGGACCCTCTCTGATTCTGTGTCTGGGCCTTGCTCAGTGGGGTCCCGATTCTGGCTGGGACTTCTAGGCACTAGCGTGATTCAGTTAATCATGGAGCAGTCTTGCTAAGAGAGGACCTATATTAGCCGTAGCGACGGTGTTAGAATTACCAGGGCCCTGCGAGGAAGGTAAACCACAGAGATGGAAAAGCTTCTCTTAGACATGTATACCACTGCCCATCACTATAGTATCTAAGCACTCTCTCTACCTGGGTGTCCCCAGGGTGCACGCCAGATATTAAACTGATCGAGCATTTGGCCTTCGCTGAAGGGTCAAGAAGAAGGAATTTGTCAGTGAAAATGCCACACCGGGATATAGACAGGGGTTCTTTGCTCTGATCACCCGAGAGGATGCCAGACTGCTGACTGTTCTTGTAGCTCCAGGCAAAGTGCTGCTGGTTTTTGTAAATTAGCTGGCACGTTGTCTTTTTGGTACGGGATCCCAGAAGCCGAGTGCTGGAGCCACCCTTACAGTGTTTAGATTCCTGCTGTACCGAGTAACGTCAGGCCTTCTCGCCTGACCGCCGCTTGGCGCCGTCTCTGAATTATTTACAGAAAAGGTAGGATGCAGTAACACCATTTGCATTTCAAAGGAGGATAGAAAAAAGATGGATGTCGTGTTCTCGCAGGCTCCTGCCCACACATCCCTGGATGGGGATTAGCAGGGAGCCTCGTCTGAAAAGGACATGAATTCGATTATTTTATTTTGCACTTTTTCACCCACTGGGTGAGGCAAGCATCCGCGTAATGCTGATGAAGTCAGTGCTCTCCATCCGTAGATCTCAAAGCATTTTCCAAAGGAAGGTCAAGTATCAGAAGCTGAAGGATATAGAGAAGGGCAAAGTGACCTGAGCCGAGCCCAGGTCTCCCGATTCCTAGTCTAGCAGTGTAGCCTCGGGACCGTGCCTTTGCTGCTGCAGGCTTTGTCCAGGGAGTTGAAAAGGCCTGTGATTCTGACCTGCAGAGCACTGGGGTACAGTCGTGTCTGGGCAAAATGTCAGGACTTTTCTTATTAAAAATCTGCACGAGATTGCTGACGTGCGGCATGTGGTCAACTGTCCTGCACGGATGGGAGAGCTGGAGGCTTACCAAGGACACGGATAAGACTCCGAGCACAATTACTCGAGACCCTGGGTAAGAGAATAACGTCTCTCTGTGGATGCATAGCTTGCCGATAGCAAAGTGACTCACTTCCGGCACTCCTACGATCGGGCAAGATCGCAGGCAAACCAGGAAGAGGAGAAAAGCCAGTTACGTTGAAAATACCGTCAGCTGCACCAGTCTCCAAAGGAGAGCGGATGTTTTACAACTCCTGTTCTGCAGGGAACGAGGTGGATGACAAGCTGTGCACTGGAGCCGTGACGTGACAAAGAAAATACAGTTTTAATTAAAATCTGAGACTTAGATGTAAAAGTAAAGGGAAGTGGCTGTGGCAACATGACCATCAAATACACAAAGGTCTGGTTTTCCACTTCTCTTGTGCCCTACAGAGTCATTCACACCGGTGCATGGTGGGGGTAAAATGAAACCAGATCAGAGTAGCAGCATCCTACACCCCCTCTGCACTCACTCTTCGTTGGTGTAAATTATGACACAAGGTGCAAGACACAGAAGGGTCCAACCCATAGTGTATGAACTTGAGTGCCGTAGGCAGCTCAGACATCTTTCCCACGCCCCTGTTCCTCTGCAGGTCACTGGTTCAGATCCAGCCCGGATTGGTAGGGATTGAAAGTTCTCTCTCTGATGGTTCTTTGGTGTCACATAGACCAAAGGAGTTGGTGTCTCAGACCAGTTCCCAGGGGCCAGGCTTTCCTCTCCCCAAAAGCCAGCCGCTTCAGAGCTGGCACCAACTGGCTCCCTCTGGGCGTTCTCAGAAGATGAGGCCATGGCTGAGTGATGGAACAACGCCTGCCAGATAGGGTATCGAAAAGATTGAGCAGTGACTCCATTAGAATATAAGGACCTTCACAGGGAGAAAGTACCAGGTACTAACGGGCTCTTTAATCCAGCGGACAAAGGCAGAGCAAGACCCCTGGGCTGGAGCTGACACCAGACACATTCAAATTAGAAATAAGGCACAAATCGTTATCAGCAAGGGAGAGTCCCTGTTGGAACAAACTGATAAAGAAAGCAGTGGCGTCTCCAGTTCTTGATGTCTTCAAATCAAGACTGGGTGTGTTGCTGGCAGCTGCTTTAGCCAAACAAGTTACTGGGCTCAGTCCAAGGGTAAGTGGGAAGCATTCTCTGGTCTGGGTTTATACAGAAGGTCAGACGAGATGATGCAACGGTCCCTTTAGACCGTACAGTCTATGAATTTCTGGGTAGTTACAGCATGTCTGCAAGCGCCGTGATACAGGATGAGGCCACAGGGAGAACGTCTGTAACAACGTGAGCAATGCATTGAAAGGAGCTGGCTGACAGGGTATCCCGTCGTTTTGCATTTGGCTGTGATCTCTGGTCTTATAAACCATTCCGGGCTGGGCGTGGGCCAGTACTTGGATGGGAGAGCTCCGAGGGGAAAATCCGACACGCTACAGGGAGAGGGTCAGGTAGCACAGCAGGAGGTATTCTTCCCCAGGTTCGTGCTGAACCAATGTTCCCCCGCACGGTGCTAGGAGAAGCTGTATTGCTGGAGGTGAGAGACCAAATGGAGGGTCTGACCCCTTGAGACAATTCAGCGAATCCCAGTGTTGCAGCTAACTTTCAATTTGGCTAACGCTGTATACTCCTTCCCACCTGAAATTCCTCCTGCCATATCTATTGGGTATGTCATTTTTCTTGTTGCAAAGCATTTGCCGTCCATTGAAAGCAACTGCTGCGTTCCACCCCAGAGGTGATTTGCCTTTGGACAGTAGACTCCGTAATTCCTTTAGTGCCTTACAAACTTCAGGAGCCTTTCAGACAAAAAGCACCACGGCAATGTAAGATTATTTACTAATGGACTTTATATATTAAATCTGGCGAGACCTGGTAAATTTCCAGTGCAGTATTGACCCTGCAAGAACAGAACCCTAAAGCCATGTCGTCCTATGGCTCCATTCTAAAGAGTCTGGGGGATTTGTTAATGATCTGTTCCGGAGAAAAGGGCAAACGGTTCTAATTTCAGATCCTTTTGGATTCATCGCTTTTTTTGTGTAAATATTTGCAACTTACTTAGAAATCCCAGGATGTGAGGTTTGTAGATTGGTTTATTTTTATAGCCAGAAGAGAACCTCTAATCTTCTTGTCTGACCTCCTGCGTGACCCAGGCCAGAGACTTTCCTCCAGTTACTGTCCTGAGCCCAAACTTCAAACAAGGCAGATTCCTCATTATTAATTATTGAGGGAATCAGACACACATCTATCCCCTGGGGTTTCTTTGTGATATCTGTGCACTAGACCGGTGGTTCTCAACCAGGGATCCGGGGCCCCCTGGGGGGCCGTGAGCAGGTTTCAGGGGGGCTGGTATTAGACTTGCTTGCGCCCAGGACAAAGCTGAAGCCGGACCTGGCTTTTATATGCAGAAAAACAGTTGTTGTGACACAGGTGGGCCTTGGAGTTTTTACAGCAGGTTGGGGGGGGGGGGCGGCTCAGAAAGGAAAAGGTTGAGAACCCCTGACCTAGACAATTCCACTTCACCCCCATCTCACTGACTGCACATGAAGAGGAGGTTTTTAACAAAGTGCAGTGGGATCGAAGGCTGTGACCGAGCTGTTTAATACAAGGAAGCCTTCCCAGGGTTTTATTGTATTTCCATCACATTCTGACTCTGGTAATCCACCGGCCTCCCTGTAATGAACTATCTGTTATTCCTCCTGGATTAGAGTTGATCGCTCACAATAAACAAAGAGATTTTTATATTAATACTCTGAGCAGCCAGCGTGAGCACGTTAATTCTCCGCTTTCATTGTCCTTACCAGTCCAGCTTACGCTCCCTGATCAACAGCTGTGTCTATTGGGCAGGGGGAGCCATTCTGCTTTCTTGGTTGTTTTTAACTAAGCAGGAGACGAATGCGCTTTTGGAGCTGGTTGTGGTGTTGTGGTGCGTATCTTTGTGAGGTTTGTTTAAAATACCCCGCGCGTTGTACGATGTATAGGCGTAAGCCGAAGGTCTGGGGAATGGCGGCTTTGCAGCGTGGGAGCCTTTATTCTCCTTGGCATTAAGGCCCCTTTGCTCCACTTCGGCAGTGTAAAGGGGCCTTAAAGCGGGCAAAAATCTGTGTGTAACGTAAAGGAACCGTAGTGTGAATGAGCATCTGGCCGGGCAGAGCTGGGGGGGAGGGGAGTGTGTATACACACACACACACACACACACACACAACTATACTTCGCTCACTTTGTGTATATATCCATACATGCACAGTGAGCGAAGTGTGTGTGTGTGTGTGTGTGTGTGTGTGTGTGTGTGGCAGTGGAGCATGCATTCCAAGGAATTCCATGTCAGTAAATTACACTTCAAAAATGTGACAAGTTCCACTAATCGAGTCCATCCTTGCAAATGAATGAAATGCCCGTGATTCGACAAGGAACAGGGGGGTTGTTTGCTAGAATATTACCAACCTGGAGGCCCTCGGGCCTTAATGATACTAAAACAGCAGATAAAATCTAACTTTAGTGGGAGCTAGGCTCCTAAAAATCTATCCCTTAAGGCCTGATGCAAAGCCTGTTGAAATCAATAGGACCCCTCTCCGCTTCAGCAGGGTTGGAATCCAGGGGCCACGGGGCCTGATCCTGTGAAGTACTTAGTGCTCCTAAGAGAGGCTGAGTGTTAACAGGCATTGAAGGAGCCGGCTGCTGCACAGGATTGAGCCCCGAGTATCCCTGTCTCCTGCACAGTCTGTTCGCAGCAAATGTCATTTTGCAGCAGCTTTAAGATTTGCTCTGCCATCCCTGTGCTCGCCCTTGCTGGCAAAGCTCTGGGTCGGGTTTCTCCAGCACCCTGCCCTTTTAAAACATTTGCAACATTAGCCGCATTAGTGTTGTAGCAACAGCTCCTCTGTAGAGCCTGGAGCTATTTAAACATTAAAGCGTCCGCTTGGATTAGGCCTGAGCGCACACAGAGAGAGCGGTAACTTAGCTCTGAATAGGGTGCGTTCCCATTTAAAATTTAATTGGGACCTTTCAGGACATCTGTTCCTCCATGTGACCTTCCTCCACTGGGACAGCACATGGGCTTGGCCCAGGCTCCTTCCATTGGTAAATGATCAGCGTCGTACTCCTTTTTGTGTGGAATTCAACACCCTGCCTGCAACGGATTTGAAATTCAAGCTTGGGCTTGACAGAATCCCCCTGCATCCCAGCGCCTTAGTCACTGGTCAAGGCCTTATCGATGAAGTTCAACGAAAGCAGGCTTTTCTCTTTGGGCGGTTTGCCCGGAGCGGTTCTGACTCCAGTAGCGTTTCTCCAGGGCGAGAACCGTTCAGCAGCGTTAGTTTCCGCTGATATCTAGTAGCGCGGGGCCAGCTTCTAGGGCCAGATTGCAGCTTCTTCCAACCCGGCGGGTTTGTCTCCATCCCTTCCTCTGCCTGCCTCGCTGCTTCACGTGTTCCTCTCCTGAATGAGAGATCGGGAGCACTCTGTACGTATCACAGGGGGTGTCGCTTGGCGGGGGTTCTGAGTGCTGGCAGGCCTGTGTGGTTTTTTTATCCTGGGATGCCGCAAAATAATAACAGCTGATTTTTTTTTTAATTATTATTATTAATTTGGAATTGCCTTAATGACAAAGTGCCCCATATTCCCATGGGAGGGGCATCGCGTCGCATCTGATCAGCGTCTTTGAGATATGCAGATCTTACCATAGTGTTCGAGAGCTGTGGACACATGCTCAGTTTATGAGCGTAACCATAGCACTAAACTCTAAGGGGTAACTCCTGGCTTGGCCTGTGCAGCTACGCATGGCCAGAAAGCCATCGCAGGGAGGCGACACTAGAAGATGTCTTGGCCTGCAGAGATGCCAATGGCTGGGTCACACGAGAGCTCTGCTGTATGTTGAATCAGGGGCTGTGCGCATAGATCAGCTCGCAGGGACATAGCCACACCTAGGGGTGTGAGTTTTGTAGAGGACTCGTTCTTTGTGGTCTAGTGTTTAGAGCAGAGGTCTGGAAGCCTAGGGGCTCGGCTCTGTTCGGGTACTTGCAGCGTACTCCTCGCTGTTGTGTCGCTGCCTTATTTTGTGATCTGGCTCGTGTCCGTGCTCACCACCTTGGCAAGTCATCAGCACAAGTCTAAAAGGAGGGGGACTGATTCTTGATTGCACTAAGGCCTGGTTATATCGCTCCGGTGGAAAGGAGAATTCAGCCCGGTGTGTGACCTTCAGACTGAGTATCTGTGCAGAACTAGGGCAGATGGTGCAGTGGTTGGCGCTCCAACTCCCAAGCTAGGAGATGCATGTTCCAGTCCCTGCTCTGTCACAGACTTCCCATGCGACCTTGAAGGAGTCGCTTTTGTCTCTCCGTGCCTCAGTTTCCCCACCTGTACAATGCGGGGTAGTAGCACTGCCCTGCTACAGATCCCCTTGACTTCATCTGGAGTCATGCATGCCCAGTTTCCTTCCATGTAGAAGGACCAATCAGTTGCACACATACAAAATGGGAAATGACTGCCTGGGAAGGAGAACTGCAGCAGGGATATGGGGGTCATAGGGGATCACAAGCTAAATGAGTCCCCAGTGCAACGCTGTTGCAAAAAAAGCAAACATCGTTCTGGGATGTAATAGCAGGACTGTTACAAGCAAGACACGAGAAGTAATTCTTCCGCTCTGCTCCGTGCTGATTAGGCCTCAACTGGAGTATTGTGGCACCCAGAACTGGACACATTTCAGAAAGCATATGGAGAAACTGGGGAGAGTCCAGAGAAGAGCAACAAAAATGATTAAAGGTCTAGAAAACATGACCTAGGAGGGAAGATTGGAAAAATTGGGTTTGTTTAGTCTGGAAAAGAGAAGACTGAGAGGGGACATGGTAACCGTTTTCAAGTATGTAAAAGGTTGTACAAGGAGGAGAAAGAAAATGTATTTTTTCTTAACCTCTGAGGATAGGACAAGAAGCAATGGGCTTAAATTGCAATAAGGGAGGTTTAGGTTGGACATTAGGAAAAACTTCCTAACTGTCAGGGCGGTTAAGCACTGGAATAAATTGCCTAGGGAGGTTGTGAAATCTCCATCATTGGAGATTTTTAAGAGCAGGTTAGACAAACACCTGTCAGGGATGGTCTAGATAATACTCAGTCCTGCCATGAGTGCAGGGGACTGGACTAGATGACCTCTCGCGGTCCCTTCCAGTTCTGAGAGTCTAGTGCAAACCAGGTCTTTATCCTCTCTGTGGCTCAGTTAACCTGCCTGTAAACAGAGGCTCATATTCACTCATCTCCCCACAAAGCTGAAAATTCATGACTGCAAAATGCTTTCAGAGCCTCTGATGGACAACACTAGCAGGGTATAAATACCTGTTAAGGAATTTTCCATGTCTTCATAATAAAATCAGACGGGCTCCCTCCCTTGTTTTTAAATTACAGCTGGCAGATCTGCTTAAAAATACCCTTATGACTTATCAAAAAGGTAAAAGGGCCTTTGTGGCCATGTTCTGTGCGTGAAGAACACCAGGCAGTGACTCATTGTAAAGATAGACCTGGTGTATGAGGGACAACCTGCCACATCTGTCCACTTAATGAAATTCTTTTATAGCAGGCCTACGTTGAAGATTAGGTTCAAGGCAATTTCCCTGCATCTACCCGTTGGTGGAACCACTTGCTAAATATAAACCTCTGACTCGAGCTCCCATCTGCTTCTTTCTTTAGCATAATGAACAGTAATGGAAGGGCTGAAAAGCTTGGGGTATTAATGGTAGATCCTCTTTTTATATATATACATAATTTAGTCTTTTTTTTTATTTAATTTTATTTACTGTGCAGGCAAATGTCCCTGCCTGGCATGGTTCCAGTCCTGAATTTCGATCTTAACAATCTTTGCAGTTGCCTGCATGATTCGGGGCGAATCCGTTCAACAGAATAAGTCCAGAGCTGTCAGGAAAATGTCTTGGTCTTTATCTACTGCTTCCCATCCTGAAGGATTCTAAAACTGTATCTCTATCATGTACACAAGAGTCCTTCGCTCGTCACTGAAAGGCAGCCACCTCTGGGGTGGAACGTGGCAGCTGTTTAACAGCCACCTGCAATGCTGTTCAACAGTGTTGAGCGTGCAGTGAAATGTGGAACACTATTGAAATGGGGGAGAAGTCCACTAGAATGGAGTTCCCTGACATGGAATTTGGCCAGGATTCTGGAGTCTAATGTCCTGTCTCATACTGAAATTCCCTGGAATTGTTCCCATCTATGTGCCAATGGCTTTCCCTCATTTCCAAAAATCTGCATCTCCAGCTCCATCGTACCTCTATGCTCAAGCGTTGGAGTCCGCACTGACTCCAAAGAGAGCCCCCCACGAGTGACTCCCCCACGCCCTGTCCTGCAGCACAGCACCCCCTAATCCCACGCTGGGCCACTGGGGTCAGTTCTGACAGGGACGGAAGAGCGCCCCCTACTGAGTCACCTGTTCAATTCCGCCACGCCCACCTGACCAATTTCTCTGCTGGCTTGTTCTGTGCAAACCTGCCCACACCCTGCAGCTCTCAGAACTTGCCTAGCACCTCAGGAAGAGGAAACTGCACCAGGGCAGTTAAAACCCTGGTCTGCCATCACCGTTCCTTCCCCCTCCCTTTCCTTGGGCTGCGGGTGGAGAGAGCCATTTCCCCCCCCCCCTTAACGAAATTCACAGGGAGGGTTGACCCTTTGCTAGGGAGCCATAAGGCTGTTTTCCAGCACTGGAGAGTTGTGTGCTTTGGACTGGTAGTTTCAGGGCCGCCGGAGGTGGCGGGGAAAGAACAGATATTTGGTTAAAAAGAGGAGAGAGAGAGAGAGAGAGAGAGAGAGAGAGAGAGAGAGTGGTAGGAACATCCGGCTTTGGAGCCAACGGGTCCAGGGCGCAGGTTAAGCACAATCCTGCTGCGGCTAATCCCAGGGAATGTACAGGGTGACCCAGTTACCCAGTTACAGGAATAGCCCTGTTGTTTTCCATGTGCCACTCCCCAGCCAGGGTGTCCCTACTCAGCAGAGCTCCCATAGCTCGAGCTGCGTGGATACAAGAAGTATCTGGTGCTTAATGTGGTTTTTAACATGCAGCTGGAGGCTGGTTACCCGTGCTAGCTACATGGATGTAGGAGTAAATGTGTGGCTAGGGGTATGTGAACTGGGCAGAGCTTTGCCCAGCTCTCGGCTTCCTGATCTTTACCGGGCTTCTGATCTTTATAGATACAGGCACCTGCTTCTCAGTCACTTTGTTCCTGTATCTGGGGCTTCAAGACTCCTTTGTGCTCCTTGTATTCTTGGTCTGGGCAGAGGCCCACCTGGCTTCCCGTATAAATTGGAGTAGGAGTTAGAGCAACCTCAAGGCTGCTCCGAGTTGCTCTCTGATTCCCCGGGGAAGTGGAGGATAGCTACAGCACACTGCACGGTAGCTGTGCCCCTGATCCACCCTCTGTTGCGGGGGCTGGGAGCAGGACCCTCATCAGCTCCACTCTAATTGGGGAGGGTCACTCCATGGGGAGATTCCCAAGGGGCCAGTTCTGGCCCCTTTTGGCATGAAGGGGAGTTAAGACTGTGAATCCAGCTCCTGGAGATAAAGCTAACGAGCAAGAGTCCCCTTTAAACTGAAAAGCAAGTCATTCCCTGTGGTTTTGTTATGGATTCCATCTGCTGCCTTTAATACCTAAAAATAAAACGGGGAGGCGGAACTTTACAGCTGCATTCAAAGAACTGAGCGGCCACCGCGTGCGCGGGCCCGGCTCTCCTCGCCATCAATCGGGACGTTACCCGCTGCAGAATGCAGGGCTTAAAATGGTGCAGGCATTTGCATCTGGTTCGGTGCTTGATTTCAAAGCCTCATGATTCACCACCTTGGCAGGCAGCCCTGGATTCTGACGATCTATTTTGGGGGAAATAACATTTCACAGGACTTTTGTTTTGTTTTGCAGTGTCACCTGATTATTATTTTTTTTTTAAAGGGACTTTAACACTGAAAGTAACTTGATCAGCGCATTGAGGGAATGAATCAACCCAGAGCCTGGTAACGGTGTAGAACATTGCGTGCGTAACCATCCTCCATGCAGCCCAGGTCCTGATTAGATCTTACAGGGGGGCGTCCCTTTTGTTTTGAAAACAAGAGCTGCTTCACAAAGGCTGTGCCGGGCCAGATCCCCAGCCGGTGTAAAGGGGCATCGCTCCATTGGAGTCGGTGGGGCCTGATCCCCAGCTGGTGTCAGTCCATTGGCTTGAGCGGGGCAACACTGATCTACATCGGCTCGGCCTCTGGCCGCATCTGTGCTCGTGCGGACATACAGGGCTAAAGGGGTGTGTTCCTGGCTCAGCACTTCAACCCAATCATGCGATTCTTCTCCTGCCTTACCTACGCTGGGGGCAGTGTTGTCTCAAGATCAGAGCAAGGGACTTGGTCGGCCGGACTCCTGGGTTCTAATCAAACCTCCGCTACTGCCTGCCATGTGACCTTGGGCAAGTTACTTCTTGGAGTAGCTCAGGTTTCCCCGGGCAATGAAAGCCAACTGACAGTGAGGTGGTGAGTCTGAATGAATTGTCTGTAAAGGGCTTTGAGATGCTTGGCTGGAAGGTGCTGTGTGAACAAAATTAAGTTGCTTGCTTGCCGCGGTGTTAGCGGCTGGTGGGTATTCTCCTTCCTTTGCCATTCCATGACCAGTGGGAGATGGGATCCCACCAGCAGCAGAGTGCTTTTGCATAAGAGTCATACCATGTCTGCCCTGTAGTTCACACCTGTAAAGTGTTTGTGTGCGGGGAGGGGGGTCCAGAAAGAGCGTAAAAGGGAGCTCTTGGCACTAGACTAGGCCTCAGGAGATCTGGCTTCAGTTCCGGGCTCTGCCACAGACTCCCTGTGACCTTGGCCAAGTCACTTCCCCTCTCTGTGCCTCTGTTCCCCGTCTGTACAATGGGGAGGACGCTCCTTCCCTGCCTCATATGGGGGCTGGGAGGATAGTCCTCAATCCAGATGCAACGCGGTGCTATAGTTATTTATATTGGTGTAGTGTGAGAGACCCCTACTGAGACCAGGGCCACATCGGCCAGGTGCTGCACAGACACAGACCCTGCCTCGAAGGGATGGTAATAAAAGATGGGTGGGGAAACTGAGGCACGGAGCAGGGACGTGACTTGCCAAAGGTCATCCAGCAGCTCAGTGGCAGAGCTGGGAACAGAACCAAGGCCTGCTGGGGTGGGGATGCCTGCTTCTTTAATTATGATGGGCTGGGTTAAGTGGAAGCAGAATGCAGGTGTCCTGAGGCCTGGTCCAGTGCTCTCCCCACTGGACCACACTGCCTCTAGATACCACAGGAGCCAGAAAAAAGCCGACAATGAATCAAAAACAATGCAAGTGGCTTTAGCCCGTTATCCTTTGGGGGTTTGTTTTTCTTGAAGGGATTGAATTAAAGCCCCAACCCGTAAACCACTTTGAGACGTATTTAAACCAATGTGTTCCTAAGGTTTAGCCTCTCGCTCACGTGCGCTCATCCCCGGATTAAGTTTCCCTGTGATTTGTGATGGGTCAGGTTGCCTGACTGGGTCCTTAATGCAGACAATCTCCGTTTGGCTCTAACAAGCACCCACATTCACACATCCCTGCTTCTCCTGCTAACACACCCCCTGCAACCTCCTCTTCCAACTACGCCTTCTCCCAGCTGCTAAGTGACTCCATGCTCCCAACAGGAGCAAACCTTTACACTGGCAGCAGGGGTGCGTTTCGGGGTTTGGATAATCCCAGCCTCTTCAGACCGTCTGATCACAGAAGGGGTGAAACTGCCAACTCCTCGAAGCAGCACCCGGCCCAGTGGGGCCTGATCTCAGCCGGGAGCACGAGGCACTACAGCAAACACTGCTCAACAGTAACGCCTCGACGTGCTTGATAACCGTGAATTCCCTGCCCACGACCAGCTCTCCCAGCGCTTTGCAGGCAGTAAGAGCGGGACTTTTAAAAGTGCTCCGCCTTGCCCCAACTCTGCTCCTGTCCAAACCGACGGGAGTTTTACCCTGGACCTCTACGGAGCCGAGTCGGGCCATTACCAAGCACTTCAGAAAATCCAACTCTCTGCAACCTGCGAGAGGGGTAGCTTTTTTCCCCGGCTGTGCAGTTGGGCAGGTTGAGAGACAGAGGGAGGAAGTCATGGGCCAAGGGCGTGCGCTAGTCGGGGCAGGAGTAGAACCAGGGCCGGCTCCAGGGTTTTTGGCCGCCCCAAGCAGCCAAAAACAAAAACCAAAAAACCCGCCATTGCGATCTGCGGCGGCAATTCGGCGGGAGGTCCTTCGCTCCAAGGCGGAGTGAGGGACCATCCGCTGAATTGCCTCCGAATACCTGGACGTGCCGCCCCCCTCCGGAGCGGCCGCCCCAAGCACCTGCTTGACAAGCTGGTGCCTGGAGCCGGCCCTGAGTAGAACCCAGGAGTCCTGAACTCACGCGCTCAGGGGGAGCCGCCGTCTCCCCAGAAGATTATTATACTAACACACCACCCCAGCCTTCGCATCGCAAGCTCCTTTCACAGAGATTGCTTGGGGGGGAGGGCCAACCACGTGCGTTTCACAGGAGCTGGCCTCTGGCGGGTAGGTTCTCCAAGGAGCGGGTCACTGATTTGCAGACTCTGCTCTGTGTAAATTCTTATACTGTCATTGTGATATCTGGGCCCACAGTAATGAGGGTGCGCTCCCTATGCTTTTTGTTTGGCAGGGTTTGGGGAAAGGCTGAAGGCTGTGTTGGGGTCGGGGAGTGGAAAGCATTTTGATTTATGGCCAGGTTTGTTAATTACTCATCTGCATGTGATCACTTAATGAGCCTGGCTTAATGGTCCTGGACTCTGGAGGCACTCGGGTGCCTGCTGATGTCTCACTGGCTTCACTGGCACTTCAGCACATGTTTAAAGTTAAGTGTGTACTTAAGTCTGGGGCTTTTTAACATTGCCTAAGAGATTTAGGCACTCAGCTGCCCTTGGAATCTAAACTCCCTTAAGCTCCCCTGCCAATCCCATCCGTACCCACTAAGGATAAATTTAAGCACGTGCTTAAACCCTTTGCCAAATTGGGGCCTTCTGTCTAATGGGACGTGCAGCTGAATTAATTGTCAGGGCTCCCAAGGAGTCTGGACACGATTTAAATCTAAACCAATGATCTCTCAAGTGAACGCATAGACTTGTGAATGCCGGGAAGTAAAGAGACCCTTGCATTGTGTCTAAGTCCGGCCGAGTGGCAAGGGAGCCGAGAAGCAGTGAGAAGCCAGAGGGCCCGCCTCGCAGGAACCCCGCCAACCCCTAGCGTGAAATGTCAAGGAAGCATTAGCCGGAGGTTACAACCCTCGCCTCTTTCTGCTCCAGCAGCTGCTCGGGAAAAACCAGAGCAAGTGGCTTCCTGGCTTTTTGAGCGAGTGGATCCTGGCAAGGGAGAGCAGGGGCAGAACCGGGGAGATGAGTAAATGCTGCCCTGATCAGGCGGTGTTGTGGTTCATAGCCTGGGGGAGGAGAGAGACCTGAGCCCTCCTCTGGGAGGAGGAGGAGGAGGAGGGCCCTGCTGTTTTAATTCTGAACGGCTGGGCTGAGTGAAAGCATCAGTGGGTTTTGCTCCGCAGGCTGGTCGTCAGGGCAGTCAGTCCCCAGGCCTGGCATGGTACTTGGTGTATGCAACCAGGTGGGCAGTGCGTGCACCCTCACCCCCACTCTGCACTTCAGTGTGCCCAGGGTTAAATCCCCAAGGCCCATTATAGGAGAGGGAAGAAAGCTGCTCTGATCTCCCCCTGCATAACTCCTCTCTGACACCCCCAGAAATCCTAGAGCCAACCCTGTGTCCCTGCCGGCCCCAGGGATGCACGAGTAGCGGAGGCGCTCACAGGCTGGCTTGGCAAGCCCAGGCCTGGGTGCACTCCGTAGTGAAGACAAACCTTGAGCAACTGCCAATGCCCACCTGTTCTCCCCCTTCCGCCCACTGACCCGGCTCTTCTAGGCCTCCCCCTTGGAGAGGAAGCAGCACGTCTGGCGGAAACCTGCTAGTGAGGTGGGGCATTGTCTGGGGGACTGAGCATGACCGTAGGAGCTGGGACTCCTGGCTTCTATCCCTTGGGCAGGTCCCGGCCCCTCTCTGTGCCTCAGTTTCTCCACATGCAAGGTGGGGACATCCCGGGGTACTGAGAGTAGGCTCGGAGCTTGCAGGGCGCTCGTTGCCTGCAGGGAAGGCTCAAAACCAGGCACTATCTGCCTGGAGAATGAAACACTGGCTCTGGGTTCCACTAACTTTGACTCTCTGCTTGGCAGCTTCCTCGAGGAAATTTCAGCCTCTGGGTTCCGCGGCCGGGGCGCTGAGAGTTCTCAAGTTACAGCGAGAGCGAGCAGCAGGCGGTGAACGCGGGGGGCCGCCGCCGCTTCCCATCTGGAGCTCCCACAGACTGACCAGGTGGCGGCGGAGCAGCGCTGGGTGCTCCTGCGGTCCGTCCTGCTGCTGGACGACACGCAAGATGGCCTCTGCCACGCCGTGCCCGGAATCCCAGCATCCTCGGCGTTACCTTCCTGCTCGGCTCTTTAATGGGGCACGGTGGAAGAACCGCAGGGAGGTGGCGGAATCGTAGATCCCGGGAAAACGTTACCTGTGGGTGCCCAGCGCCTTTGAACACCCAGCTACTTCTGTGTCTCTTCATAACCACAACTGGCTGCCCAGAATCTCCAGTTTCCTGTGTGTGTTGGTCCCTCCAAGGTAAAGGTTGGATGGGCTCTCGCAGTCCCTGGCTCTGTTTGTCTGCAGCCCAGCTCCTCACCGATAACTTTCAGGGCCTGGGCCTGTATGTTTGGAAGTTCATTAAACATCCCACTCTGACCAGCTCTTATATTTTAAATGATTCCAGATATTTGTCCCCTCCCCCCCCCTTTTTATAATATCCACAAAACTAGCTACTTTCCTGACTGACCCCGTTCTTGAGCCCCTGCGTCAAGGGGGGAGAGAGCAGCACGGGCCCCTGTACTCCTTCCCCCTTTCTGTTCCCGTGTTGTGATCGGGAAAAGTTTGTGTGACACTAATAAAAATAAAATTCAGTTTTCTGGCAAAAACGACGGTTTTGGTTTTGTGATGGTTTGGGAAGCGTAGCCTGAATTCTAACCCCAGGGCAGAGGGGGGAGAGGAACATGCCAGAGTCCTGATCATAGGGCTGGCAGCCAGGCTATAGCAAGTGCTAACTGTGGTCCCGACCCTGGCTCTGTGACCCCAAATGAGGAGTTGCTTCTGTGCCTCAGTTTCCCTATTTGTAGAAGTGTGTGATGACTCCATTCTGGCCAGTGGATCACAGCAGCCTCCTTTCATAGGAGCGAGCCTCTGAGATCCTTCTAAGTTAAACTGAGACTTTCCAGTGACTCAGCCACTGTGTGAAGCCCACGGTAAGGGAACGTCTGCACCGGAAACGTAGCTGCTTTGTTATGACCATCCGGCCCAGCAAAAACCTACCCTCCCTTGTCCCCTCGGGCTGTGACCTCTTTAGATCTCTTGGTCTTGAGGGGGTAGCGGGGAGGGTTAGAACGTGCTAACTTCAGGCCTTGGGAGCCATGCAGGCCCCTGCTCTGGTTCCGGTACGTGGTTCCTAAAGGCAGCTCCAGCTGTGAGGTTGAGATGCCAGCTCAAACATGTTGCATTCTGGAGAGAAGCAAATGCACCGTGTTGGAACCAGAAAGGAGCCCACCGGCAGCTCGTGCCAAAGGAGATCCCATGACGATGTCCCTTGCTCTTCCGTCTGCCGTCAGTTCAGGAGCTGCCAGACCGTCCATGGCCCTGGCCTAGGAGAGGTTGTCTGCTGTAATCCAGCCGCGGTATCTGTTTTCCAACAGCTTCCCTTGGATGGTCCGATTTCTCCTCTGCAGCCAGTGGAAGGTAGAGTCCAGCTGATGCAAGCTTGGATCTGCCCCTGTCCACAGGGGAATCCTGGGGAAGTTGCCGGAAATCTCTGTGCACAGCAGTGTGATCTAGGGCTTGGAAGAGGGGACTGGAGTTCAGGACTCCTGGGTTCTGTTCCCAGCTCTAGGAGGGGAATGAGCTAGAGGCTAGAACTGGGAAGCTGGACTCCTGGGAGCTGGGGAATGGTCTAGCAGTTAGACCAGGGAAGCAGGAGTCCAGGCTCCCGGGTTCTGTTCCCAGCTGTGGGAGGGGCGTGGGTTAGGGACCGGAAGTGGGAACCTGGGCTCTATTCCCAGCTCTGTTATCAAGCTGCTGCGTGACCTCAAGCATGTCTTTCTGTAGCTCACTGTCCCCATCTTGTAAAACAGAGAGAACGTCTCTTAGCTACTGCACAGAGTGTCTGAGGCCTGGTCTACACTGGGGCGGGGGGGTCAACCTAAGATACGCAACTGAAGTTGGCATATCTTAGGTCGATTTACCTGGCCGTGAGGATGGCGGCGAGTCGACCACTGCCACTCCCCCGTCAACTCCGCTTCTGCCTCTCGCCACGGTGGAGTTCCGGAGTCAACGGCAGAGCGATCGGGAATCGATTTTATCGTGTCTACACTAGACGCAATAAATCGATCCCCGATAGATGGATCAGTACCCGCCGATCCGAGGGGTAGTATAGACGTACCCTGAGGAGTTATTAACTTCTTATCATGGCACATTGAGGGTGTTAAGAGGGTTAACAGGGAAGTGGCAAAATTTGCAGACGATACAAAATGACTCAAGATAAGTCAAAAGCGGACTGCAAAGTGTTACAAAGGGATCCCACTAAACTGGGGGACTGGGCAACAATTGTCAGATAAAATTTAGCATTGCTAAGTACAAAGTAATGCACATTTGGAAAACATAATCCCAGCTCTACATACAAAGTGATGGGATCTAAATGAGCAGTTACTGCTCAAGAGGGAGATGGTGGAGTCATTATGGATACTTCTCTGAAAACATCCACGCAATGTGCAGCAGGAGGGGAAAAAGCGAACACTGTTAGGGACCATTAGGAAAGGGATAGATAATAAGGCAAAAAAATATCCTCATGCCACTATATAAGTCCACTGTACACTCACACCTTGAATACTGCGGGCTTTCTGGTCGTCCCATCTAAAAAAAAAAAATCTATATTCGAATTGGAAAAGGTTCAGAGAAGGGAAACAAAATGACTAGGGGTATGGGACAGCTTCCATCTGAGGAGAGATGGAAAAAGACGGACTGTTCAGCTTAGAAATGAGATGAGTAAGAGAGGATATGACAAAGGTCTATAAAATCAAATAGTGTGAAGAAAAAGTGTTATTTATCCTTCACATAACACAAGAACCTGGGGTCACCCAATGAAATGAGTAGGCATCAGATTTAAAAATAAACCTAAGGAAGTATTTCTTTACACAATGCACAATCAACCTGTGGAACTCCTTGCCCTGGGGATGTTGTGAAGGCCTACAGTATAACTGGGTTAAAAAAAATAAATAGGCAAGTTCCTCGAGGGCAGATCCCTCAATGGCTATTAGCCAAGATGGTCAGGGATGCAACCTCCAACTTCCAAAAGCTGGGACTGGATGACAAGGGATGGGTCACTTGATAATTGCCCTGTTCTGTTCATTCCCTCTGAAGCGTCTAGCTCAGGCTACTGTCAGAAGCGAGGATATAGGGCTGGTTGGGCCACTGGTCTGACCCGCTGTGGCCATTCTTATGGTGTTTGAATTCATAACTGTCTGGTTTAATTCCCCAAAGCAAGGACATTCGGATCCCGGACTTTCTCCACCCGCTTAAGAACCTATTGGGCGGACGTACGTATGTTGTGAACCGGCTCCAGGACACACGTGAGAGCAGCGGCACTGGAAGAGGTTCGAGCTCCCACAACGTCACCCGGCTGAGGATATCCTCCCTGTTCAACTTCTGGGTTACGATCGCCGCCTTTCTCCCATATCACGGTTTTAGTGGCAACGGGGAACTGGCACGATTTTTATCTCCCGGCCTTGTTGAGGGGATTGCATCTAGGAAGTCTATGCTGCTTACTAAGCCACTCCGTACAGCAAGAACACCCAGCGTTATCAGCCCCTGGAGCTCAAAGGCAGGGGCTACCAGTGTTGTTGGAGCCAGGAGCGAGACAGACAGACGTAATGAAGCCAGATGTCCTGGCTGGATTATTCAGCCAGGAGGCCACGCCGGGAGTGGGCAGCTCCACTCCATAGCAAAGAGCTGCCTTGCCTGAAGTGACCGCAGAGGATTTGGTGTGGGGGATTCACTGGGGTTGCTTGCAATGGTGTATTGACCCTTCTGAAGCTGCAACCAGCTCTAGGCAGTTTCCTTCCCCTGCATTTGGGTGTGCAGTCTCCTTCCCAGGGGTTGGCAACTGCAGGCTTTTGGGGGTTAAACAAGCCTGGTGGGAAATCTGCCAGACCCATCCCCCCACACATATATTTGATCCAGGTTCTCCCGCCTTCCCCCGCTGAAGAGTAATAACAGCCCGTGGGATCAGAACGCCCCCCTCCCACAAGCTGAGATTAGAGTAAAACACGTAAGGTGGCCTCCTTTCTGATTGAAGTGTCATGGTAAACAAACAGCTCAGTTTAATCCGAAGCAGACATGGGCCATTCAAGCCTTGGCTCTCTGGCTCTCTCACCTGGAAGCCCTTCCCCCCTGGCCCCAAGGAATCCAGACCCTTCCCCTAGGCCTCAGACAGTCAGCCTGGCGCGCCATGGCAGAGCCCTCCCCTGTGGGAAAAACAAATCGCTGTTCAAAACCAGGTGAACAGAAACGACAGAGACTGGGCTTGGGCTGGGCCGGCGCCAGCGGAGGCCCCTGCACAGCTGGGAGCGTAATTTCTCTTTCTAAGGACAGGATACTTTGCGTTTGTCTCCAGGCGGCGAGCTGTGATCGAATCCTTCCCGCCCTCTTCCTCTCCCGCTGAGCTCGCTCGCTGTTGTTCCTGGTACGGAAACTGAGGCACGGGGAGAGCCTAGAAAGGTGGCCAGCAGCTAGACTGATTTCATGATGGGGCGAGTCCTCTCTTGGTTTGGCCAACAGACCGAGGACTGAACTGGGGACCTCCACCGCTAAAAGCATCAGCTGCTCCCGCGTGAGCTGAAGAGTGAAGCCTGCCTGGCTGGCACCAGAACAGGCTCATCTCCCAGGCGGGGGGGGGGAGGGCTCCCCCGTACACACCAGTGGGTTACTCTGCGTGGGCCAGCTCTAGGGGGAAGTGAGCAATTCAGTCCCCATTCCCTCCTAGGGCTGTTGGGTCTCAGTCCATCTCCCAGCAGACAATCGCCCATCAAAGCCAGGGTCCTAAAAGGCACCTTTGGCCTGTTCCAACCTGGGCTAGTCTACAAGCCGTTCGCTGGAGCAGAAAGACGTATGTCCCAGTCCCAGTCCCGCTCTTTTGCCAGGATTAAGCTGATGGGAATTGGGGAAAAAAAAATCAAACGAGGTTGCAGCACTAGTACCGAAGTCGCAGAGGGACCCCCCCCTTCTATAGAAAACAAAACAATTCACGCCACCTGCTTCTGCTTCTGTTGGGCTTTCCTCATGAACAATTCCCGGGCTGCTAGGTGCAGGGCGTATAGCGCTGCGGGTTGCAGTTCTACACTCGCATTGGTGTAAGACAACTGCACAACGGGCAGGCCAGGCAAAGGCTCGGGCCGTCCAGGATCACACACCCGGTGCGAAATAAATAAATAAACCCCCTCCAGCACAGCTAAATGCAAGGACGCCATAGGACGACCTCCTCGACCCCTGGCAGTCAATGGGAGTTTTGCCATTGATTTCAAAGAGGACAGAAATGTCACCATCAGATTTTTAAAGGCTGAAAGGACCATGGTGATCCTCTAGTCTGACCTCCTAACTAGCCCAGGCCAGAGCATCACGCTCAGTGATTCCTGCATCAAGCCCCTCGCTTCTGCTTGAGCCAGCGTGTATCTTTTAGAAAGAGACACCCAGCCTTGAGCGACAGACTCTATGCAACGGAGAATCCCCCATCTCCCTGGGTGAGTTGTTCCGATCATTAATCCCCCTCACCCCTAAAAGGTTTGTCCTGCATGTCCAGCCTGAATTTGTCTAGTTTCAATTGCCAGACACCGGATCTCACTCTCCCTTTGTCTGCTGGATTGCAGAGCTCTCCGCTCTAAACGTCCTCCCAGGAAGGTACCTACAGACCGGGATCCAGTCAGTTTCCACCTGCGGCACAGCCACCTACAAGCCTCCTCGCTTACAGGGGAAGGCAGAGGAGAACAAAGTCCGGGAGCCCCTGTTGGGACTGCTTTTAGGAGAATTTTGTTCTCCCTGCCGGACGGAGGAGCAGGTGACTGTCTGGTGTAGGGCATCCTGAACCGAATCCCCTGCACTGAAGCACCCGCTTCCCAGGGTAGTTTCTCAAGGGAAAGCTCCAGGCTGGAGAGGAACCAGTAGGGCTGGTGCTGAGAGGGGGGAAGAACACCCGCTAGGCTGGTTCCCTTTGTCAATCCGCGGATCCATGGCTCGGCCAGCATTGTTCTGTGCTCAGAAAGGCAGCACGGGAGCGGAGTCGCCGCCATTCAGACTCTCACTCCTTTCCCTGGCATGCGTGATTAATCCTGCCACAGATCTGGATTTATTGGTTCATCGCAGGCGTTCGCTGCCCAACAGGAAGGGCCTTGTAATTCATCCTTCCAGGCTGCAGTTGTGATCCACAGGGACTGCGGGCTGAATAAGCTCTCGAGAGCCTTTCGTCCCCAACCGCCGGATGCGCACGGCGGACACTTCCACTGACAGGATGCAGCCACCTCTGGGGTGGAATGTGGCAGCTGTTTGACACAGCAGCACTTGTGGGCAGGAAGTGAAGTAAATATATATATATAGCGTAGACGATGCTGGGGGGATGCACTGATGGAGAACGGACAAGATTCTGCCCTGCAGGGAGCAGCAGCATTAGGCCAATACACCACTTATGAGCCTAGTTTTGAGGACTCAGGCTTGAGACTGGCCCAGGCCCTGAGTGGCCCAGGCTGGACTAGCAGATGGGGCTGCAGCTCAGGATTGAAGTGCACTGGGGTGGGAAGGGGAGAGCCCAGGGATGGGATGGGGCGGGGGGGGGCTGTGAGTCAAGACACAACTAGGGGAGGAGCCCAGGGCTGCAGATCGGTATTGAGGGGCACCAGCAGAGCTGGGTGGGAGCCCAGGGCTGGGCTAGCAGGCAGGCTGTGGGTCAGCACAGATGTTTTCAGAGCCTGAAGGAACAAGCTTGCCCAGGGTCTGGCACTAGGGCTGTTAAATCACTTTCCTAAGTGCCAGATTCTCTCGCAAAATCTTTCCCAACCCCGCGTGGGGGGAGCCGGCGGAGCCAATGAGAGAAACCAGGAAGCCAGAGCGGACTTTCCAGACTAGGCCAGGCGAAGCCATGCAGGGAGGAGCAATCCCAGGAGATGGACACGGCTCCGGGGGGTTTGTTCAGCTCTAGCTACCAGCGGGTACGATACAAAACAGACGCATTCACAGAGAGGAGTTGGGAACGGGCTCCCCTACCACAGCCTCTGCTGAATCCCTGATCCTCCTCCTTAATATCTCTTCAAATGGTCCCCTATTCTCCCCTCCGCCACAGAGCAGCTCCGTGCCAAGCTGCAATCGGCCCGTGGGGTAAAGCAACCAGCATCAGCTGCAAACCCTGGATTCTCCAGCAGCTGCAGCCAGACGCCGCGTCCCCTTCTAATGAACAGCAGCTGGGGGCCGGCTGGGCCACTCACAGACTTGCGACAAAGATGCTGCGAGTTCCCAGCTCTCGGAACCGCTGCCATCCAGCGGGGTAGGGGCGGGGAGAGGAAGCCTGGCAGGAGGTGTCTCTGGGTCCCTTGTTTCCTTAATAAGGCATCAGCCGGGGGGGGGGGTGTGGCGTGATTTATGGCCTCTCCAGCAACTGTCACTGGGCCATCTCCTCACTGCTGGGGTGTGCACGTGAGATGAGTTGCAACCTCCCTTCCCCCAATTCATTGGCATGAATTCGCCCCCCCCACCTGCTCTGCAGTCGGCTCTCCGGTGCCTGCATCACCACCACTTTGCTCGCCTCCTTTTCCCCCGGTCTCAGGCCACTGAGCTACAGCCGCCAAGGAAGACGCCCATATTGCAGCCCCCCGCCCAGGGCAGCGATTTCAGTGGAGTTACTGGGTGAAGCCGGGGCGGTGCGTTATTCCGACAGGAAGGTTTCCATAGGGCCCTTCGCTGTAGTGGGGTTTGTTAGGGAGCGAAGCCCTGTGCAATGGCCCCGTCCACCGATCCTCCCGCTTTAAAGCGCGAAAGAAGCAGCAAATCAGCGGCAGAACTGGGCCTAGAACCCGGGAATCCTGACTCCCCAGCCCCTGCTTTTTCCACTAGAGCCCGTGCCCCGCCCCGTGACATGCCCATAACGCTACAGCCCGCCCGTGCCCTCTCAGCAACTCGAACCACAGCTGTTGCCTTCAAAGGCCCGACCAGCCCTCGCTAATTGTCATCCCGGGGCGGTTACTAGACCCAGGCCTGCATCTGGATGCTTATAAGGCGCTGTCAAACTGTGGCATTATTAGCAAAGACGGCGCGGCCTCGGATCGGCGATATAGCTGGGAATGAATGAGTCAGATCAGGTGAACAAACTCGGTCCCTGCTCATTATCTCGGCTTCACCCAGAAATTCTGTGCACGGGAAGCAGAACAGGGGCCTGAGGACAGCAAGGCAGCGGCTGCGCCAGCCCCGCGGCTCCCTGGCACGACAGGAGGCTTTGAACCACCAGTGTTTTCCTTTTGCCATCTGAGCTTCCAAAGTTTCTTGGCTTTTGTTGCCTTGAAGTTCAGATTCAAGCCGTTTTTGTGCAGTTTGGCCGGCTCCTGCATGCATGTGACTATGCACGCGTGTGAGAGGGTCTGCGTGAGGCTGGGCAGATAGTGGATAAACTCCTGCGACAGCAGGTGCCGGGAGGGCTGTCAAATGGACCCCCCACAAAAAGTGATTTGAATTCCACGCTGAAGCCAAGCACCCGCCCAGCACCTGCGCTGATGCCGTGCTGCAATAGGCAGCAGATCTGAGTTAAACACCTGGGCGTGGCCCCAGGGGATGCCCTAGGGGACGGGCGTGGGATACCCACAGAGCAACACTTTCCAGAGCCCCCAACTCAACCCCGACCCCACCAGAGCCCCTGGTGAGTTGGGGGCAGCATTGCCACCCTGCAGAGGCCCTGTCCCTGCAATCCACCAGGCAGATGCACCCAGCCTCGTGCCCTGGAAAGAGGAACCGAGCCAAGCTTCAGCTGCTACTTAGAATCTGGCCAGCACTGACATCTGCCCAGGGCGTTACCCGCTGAAAGTGCATCCTCGCTGGCCCTTTGCCTGACCCCGGAACAGCGACGTAGTCAGCAGAGAGACCCCGTTCACCCTGCTGGGCAAAGCAGGGCACACAGCTGCGTTTTCATCTGCACCATGGCTGCTGGGCCCTGGCACACAGCTTCCCAGCAAAGCCATCCAGGAGGCCGGGCCGTAGGCCCAAGGGCATCCTGTGGCCCCTTCACAGCCACCCCCGGCCCCCTTCACATCCTCTCCCCGTCCTGAGCCGAGTTTGCAGCACCTCCCAGTTCAGTACTTCTCTACCCCTTTCATTAGCAGGCTGGCTGACTCCCCCTTTCAGCTCGTTACATTCGACCTCTCCACTCACGCTGGACCTGCGGGAGCAGGAGGAAGAGGTATTGCAGCAGGCACCTTTAACAGATGGAAGAAGCAGAAAACAAACCCTCCAAAACTAGTCTCTAAATTACAGTCAATTGCCGAGAAACACAGGCCTGATTCTCATTTACAGCACGGCCCCTTCAGCCCAGTTTCGGGTCAGGACGTATTCCTGGAGGTTTCATAATCTTTAATTAAAGAGTCATCTTTCATTCCTGGAGACTCCGGGACCATCCTGGAGGGTTGGCAACCTGGATAGTTGGTTAAGGCAGTGGCACCTAGGCAGAGTGTGTCATTTAGATGCAGTTTACGGCCCCGCTGGCATGCCAGGGTAAAAGGGCCCGGGAAGCAATGAGAATCGGACCCCCCGGCTGCTCTAGACACAGTGTTTGTGCCAGAATAAGGAGAGAGATGTCTGCACCTCGAGCTGGGGCTGTGATTGCCAGCTTGTAGTGTGCACACACCCTGTGTCTTAGAGGTGTGATTATTTTTAACAGGCTTGGTTTTGCCAGTACAACCCCTCATGTGGACGCAGTTATGCGGGAGCCTGATAAGTGCCAGAATAGCTTGTGCCCCGTCCCTAACATTCCCAGAGGAGAGAGCACTGGACTAGAACTCAGCAGACCTGGGTTTGGTTCCTGGCTCTGCCACCGGCCTGCTGGGGGACCCCGGGAAAGTCACTGTCCCTCTCTATGCCTCTGTTTCCCCATCTGTACAATGGGATTAATAATTCCTCCTTTGTCTGCCCGGGTGATTTAGATTGTAAACTCTTCGGGTCAAGGCCCGTTTTATGATGTGTACATGCAATGCCTACCACAAGGGGCTCCTGGTCTTGGGTAAGGACTCTAGGTGGTACTGGAAAGTAGATAACCATGTCACCAGAGTAGCCAGGCCCAAAAAGACTTTGGGTGAAATTTACCCTGTGCAGATGGGGGTGTGTGTGTGTGAATTTCACCCCTTAGATGGGATTTCAGTGGCACAGTTGCCTTGCCCAGGAGTATATTTTCCCCTTTCCCTGTGCTCCCTGTCAGGCAGCGATTATCTTCAGAAGCAAGAAAATCCATATGCCCTAATTTAACTCATTTCATGTTGTAAGCAGCAGCCCGTGCAGTTACACGCTCGCTGTCCTGAGGCGAAATTATGCAAAAAGGAAGAGGGGGAGAAGAAAAAAAACAAACAACCCAGAGCGTTTGTTCCTCTGATTTTGCTGCAAGAAGATATTTTGGTAACTGTTTATTATGAATCAGCGCATCATGGGGAATGAAATTGCAACATCCGAGCCCAAGTGAATGAATAGGAGGTTCGAGGACAGTAAGCCAAGAGATAATTTCTTTAGGAAGAAGACCTCCTTTCATTCTGCCTGATGTTTTCAAGGTCTTCCCCCCCCCCCGCCTCCCTTCTAAACAATGCCAGTTTTGTGCCTCATGTAACAAAACGCATGATTACCAGTGACTTCCTACTAATCCACTATCCCTTAAAAATAAAATCCAATTGTGCTGCTAAACGTGGCCTGGGAACTCCATTCCAGCTCAGAAGCCACACGTTCCTTTTCCCTTTTCATTCCTCTCTCCAAGGTTGCTCCTTGGTAAAAATCCAAAGAGCCTATCACCCTGGTATTATTAAAACTGCAGGACCCCCGGTCATGGGTCAGGCTCCCCGGGTGCTAGGTAGGGTGAGCAGATAGCAAGTGTGAAAAAGTGGGACCCTTTTTTTCATGGGGTGAGGGTACAGTTGTGTATATTAGACAAAGCCCCTAATATCGGGCCGGTCCTGATACTATTAGGATGTCTGGTCACCCTAGTGCTCGGAGCTGTACCAGGGCTGGCTCTAGCATTTTTGCCGCCCCAAGCAGGGAGGAAAAAAAAAAAAAGCCGCGATCGGCGGCAATTTGGCGGCAGCTCTAGCACCGCTTCATGCTACGGTGGCAATTCGGCGGGAGGTCCTTTGCTCCCAGCCCCCTGCCTTTGCTAGCAGGACCAAGTACTAATTTTGCCCCAGATCCCTAAATGGCCCCCTTCAAGGACTGAACTCATAACCCTGGGTTTAGGAGGCCAATGCTCAAACCACTGAGCTGTCCCTCCGTCCGCAAAGCCTGCAAAACCACTGAGCTAACCCTCCCCAGCAAAACCTAGCTGAGACCGGGTTGTGCGAGGTGCTGGTGAAGGCAGTCCCTGCCCCAAAGAGCTTACCATCGACATAGACAAGACAAAGGGCACGAAGATAAAACATAGGCACCGAGAGGGGAAATTACTGTGTCGCAGCAGAGTGAGGAATAGAACCCAGGTGTCCTAGGTCAGTGCGCTCCCCGCTGGGCCAGGCTGCCTCACAGCTAGAAGAACTTTGCGTTTCAGCTCAGCTCTTTGTATAGTCTGTACAGTACCTAGCACAGTGAGGCCAGTGTCCAGGATTGGAGCTCCTAGGCCCTCCCACGTACAGGTAATAAGAACATAAGACTGGCCCTATTGGGTCAGACCAAAGCTCCATCAAGTCGAGTATCCTGTCTTCCAACAGTGGCCAGTGACAGGTGCCCCAGAGGGAATGAACAGAACAAGTGATCATCAAGTGATCCATCCCCTGTCGCCCATTCCCAGCTTCTAGCAAACAGAGGCTAGGGACACCATCCCTGCCCATCCTGGCTAATAGCCATTAATGGACCTGTCCTCTATGAACTTATCTAGTTCTTTTTTGAACCCTGCTATGGTCTTGGCCTTCACAACACCCTCTGGCAAAGAGTTCCACAGGTTGACTGTGTGTTGTGTGAAGAAATACTTCCTTTTGTTTGTTTTAAACCTGCTGCCTATTCATTTCATTTGGTGACCCCTAGTTCTTGTGTTATGAGAAGTCGTAAACAACACTTCCTTATCTACTTTCTCTACCCCAGTCATGATTTTATAGACCTCAATCATATCTCCCCTTAGCTGTCGCTTTTCCAAGCTGAAAAGTCCCAGTCTTATTAATTTCTCCTCATACAAAAGCCTTTCCATGCCCCTAATCATTTTTGTTGCTCTTTTCTGAAACTTTTCCAATTCCAATATATCTTTTTTGAGATGGGGCGACCACATCTGCACACATTCAAGATGTGGGCATACCATGGATTTACATAGAGGCAACGTGATATTTTCTAAAACAACAAGGAGTCCAGCGGCACCTTAAAGACTAACAGATTTATTTGGGTATAAGCTTTCGTGGGTAAAAAATCTCACTTCTTCAGATGCATGGTGCGAAAGTTACAGATGCAGGCATTATATGACACATGAAGAGAAGGGAGTACCTCTTCATGTGTCATTATATAATGCCTGCATCTGTAACTTTCACACCATGCATCTGAAGACGTGGTTTTTTTACCCACGAAAGCTTATGCCCAAATAAATCTGTTAGTCTTTAAGGTGCCGCTGGACTCCTTGTTGTTTTTGTGGATACAGACTAACACGGCTACTCCCTGATACATGATATTTTCTGTCCTATTATCTATCCCTTTCTTAATTATTCCCAGCATTCTGTTCACTTTTTTGACTGCCGCTGCACATTGAGTGGATGTTTTCAGAGAACTATCCACAATGACTCCAAGATCTCTTTCTTGAGTGGTAATTTAGCTAATTTAGACCCCATCATTTTATATGTATAGTTGGGATTATGCTTTCCAATGTGCATTACTTTGCATTTATCAACATTCAATTTCATCTGCCATTTTGTTGCCCAGTCACCCAGTTTTGAGAGATCCTTTTGTAGCTCTTCGCAGTCTTCCTGGATCTTAACTATCTTTAGTAATTTTGTATCGTCTGCAAATTTTGCCACCTCACTGTTTACCCCTTTTTCCAGATCATTTATGAATTTGTTGAATAGGACTGGTCCCAGTACAGATTCCTAGAGGACACCAGTATTTACCTCTCGCCTTTCTGAAAACTGACCATTTATACCTACCCTTTGTTTCCTATCTTTTAACCAGTTACCAATCGATGAGAACACCTTCCCTCTCATCCCATGGCAGCTTACTTTGCATAAGAGCCTTTGGTGAGGGACCTTGTCAAAGACTTTCTGAAAATCTAAGTACACTATATCCACTGGATCCCCTTGGTCCACATACTTGTTGACCCCCTCAAAGAATTCTAGGAGATTGGTGAGGCATATTTCCCTTTACTAAAGCCATGTTGACTCTTCCTCAACAAATTATGCTCATCTGTGTGTCTGACAATATTGTTCTTTATTATAGTTTCAACCAATTTGCCTGGTACTGAAGTCAGGCTTACAGGCCTGTAATTGCCAGGATCACCTCTGGAGCCCTTTTTAAAAATTGGCATCACATTAGCTAACCTCCAGTCATCTGATACAGAAGCTGATTTAAATGATAGGTTGAAGACTACAGTTAGTAGTTCTGCAATTTCATATTTGAGTTCCTTCAGAACTCAATAATAATAATAAATAATAATAGTTTTGGATTCCTATAGTTTCAATATTTATGCCTCCCTCTGCCTGGCTAATGCACATGCCTTTGTTCAGGCCTCTGTGTCTTATGTCAATATTAATTTAAATGTGATTTCTGGTTATATTTCGCAGCATACAAACAGAAGTTAGATAACAGATACTTTTGGTGGAAGGTTGCAACGTAACATGACTTTATTGCTTTGCCTTCGGAACAATAACCAAAAAAGAGACAAAACAGGCTGCTCCCCAACACAGAGTAGCCCAGCTCACCCCACCTTACTATAGTCCATCTGCACACTGAGTGCTGTGAGGCCCAGATTGCACATGTCCCTACAGAGCCTTTTAGCCTGCAAGCAGGACCAGGAAACCCCCCGCCCCACTCAAAGCGATTGTGTTGCAATTGCAACACAGTCCTCATTACACCACAATTATTACTTTTTATCTTTCCTGCAACCGCAATAAAGGGAGACTGGAAATATAAATAACCTGAGAACACAATCTACACAAAAGACACGATGCTACGGATCAAGGTAATTAGTAGCTACAATGGGGCTAAATTCTCCCATTAGATATAGAGTCATGTGATGTCCACTGATTTCCGTGAAAGTGGTTTCTGTGCGTCCATGGGACAAGCATATTTATCAGGGTAAAGGCTAATGCAATGGAGTAAGGGATAAGGCCACTAGCTCAGTGGTTCTCAACCTGGGGTACGCGTATCCCTGGGGGCGTGCAGAGGTCTTCCAGGCGGTACATCAACTCATCTAGATATTTGCCTAGTTTTACAACAGGCTACATAAAAAGCACCAGTGAAGCTGGTACAAATAAAATTGCATACCGACAATGACTTGTTTATACTGCTCTATAGACTATACACTGAAATGTAAGTACAAGATTTACATTTCAATCGATTTATTCTATAATGATATGGTAAAAATGAGAAAGTCAGCAATTTTTCAGTACTAGTGCGCTGTGACGCTTTTGCATTTTTAGGTCTGATTTTGGAAGCAAGCAGTTTTTAAGTGAGGTGACACTTGGGGGTACGCAAGACAAAACAGACTCCTGAAAGGGGGACAGTCGTCTGGAACGGTTGAGAGCCACGGCACTAGCTGGTAGGTTACTGATCACTTAGAGCACGGGAACAGACAGTGTGGAATGAAGTTGCATTTCCTCTGGTTCCCCTCCCCCTGCACATTGACCCCTGAAGACCTGAATTTAAGCCCCTAAATCTCTATAGCCCCACTGGCTTCATTAGAGCTAAGCCCGTATAACCCCACCAAGGATCTGAGCCAACATTTTCTCGCAGTAGCCCAGTGGGAACGTATTCAAGCAGAGCTCCTAGCCCAGCCGCATGGCTTTCCTAAAGCACCCCATAGGTATGCTGACCTTCATCCGGTTTTGAGTTGCACCCTCCTCTTTTTCTATGGTTTTGTCCTGTCTGGTACTGAGACCAAGCCGGACGTGGTTTTGTCCGGTATCCTGGAGGGCCTGGGGGAGGCCATTCCGAAGAGTGCCCCAGTTCACCACTACCAGCATGACCTCACCTGCACTGTGCGTGCGGGGTCACACCATGCCCAGAAGTACCAGAAAGTCAGGTATTCTGGGGAGGCGGCAGTGGCCACCCTAGATTTATTTAAGCCAGTTATAGAGAGACTCCCTGGGGGGCTGCGGGGGGGATGTTATCGCTCAGTAGAATCGTCAGGAAGTTTTTCAGGGTGAGCGAACATTTGCACCCACTTTAAGGCAGGTGGTGCGAAGGGTCCTTGGCACCAGTGAGAATTCACGCGGTTGTTTTTGGAACACTCGTCCTTTCTTTGGCAGTCCCGTGCCTAACCCCCTGGGTTTGCCATTCAGTTTCATTGTCGCTGCATTTTACGTTGGAAGTGGATTGGGCGTTAAAGCAGTAAAGCATTGTACGAGAACCCAAATAGAACAGACTTAATTGCACTGCAGAGACGTGGTTGAAGCTTTCCCAAAGCGAGGGCCGCTTCTTTTTTAGCTCCTTTCATTGCACACTGTCTGGAGAAATTGATTACCTGCCGATCGGGGGCCATTGGAGGGGTGCTCATTGGGAGCCAGCCATTGAATAAAGTTTATTCAGAAGAAGATCAGAAGAAGCCTTTGGGAGCGACCTACTGACCTTTTCTTTGATCTCTGCTAGATGAGCAGGGAGCAGCAAAGCTGGAGCCAAAGTGATAACACAAAGCATGCTGGGAGTATCAGTCCAATTTTAAATGCAACCAACAGGGGGCCCTCTCCTAGCCCCTCAGCTATCAATTGCAACCAATTTCTGTCTCCATCACTAAAAAACTCAAGAGTGGCTACTGTCTGTCTGTCCCGGCACCCAGCCAGGGAAAATGACGCTGCCCCAGGTCTTCTATTTAGAAGTGCCGCTGACTTAAATCTACAAAACCTGTTTCATGTCAGTGATGTCAGCCTCATAGCAACACTACACGCCACAGACATGGGATTTTCAGGCACTTAAGAAAAGCACAACATGGGTCTTTTATTAAGGCCCCTTCACGCCTAGAGATCTCCTGTCTGTTTGCATATTTAAGGGCAAGGGGTTAAAGCAGCTGTGTGACTTTTAAAAAGAGCCTAAGTGACTGAGGCACCTAAATACCTTTGGTGATCTAGCCCCATGATCTAGTCCCATTGATTTTCAGTGACACGTAGGCTCCTAGAAGCTGGATCTTCACTGGTATTTAGGTGCCTTCATGCGCAGAGAGGTGCCTTGAGAGATCTTCAAAAGTGCTGGGCACCTACCTCCCATTTGAAAACCTCACTTGGCATCTATCTGCCCCTTGAGGTGCTTAAATAACTTTACAAATCTGGCCCCAAGTGCCTGAGACACTTAGGAGAACGTTGCCCAAGACAAAATACACAGAGCCAAGTATTGCTCTCAGACCAGTCAAGTTGCTGAATAACTGCATCGACTTCAAATTGACTCAGTATTTAGGCAATTGTCTTTGAGAGCAGAATTTGGCCCCTAGTTGTGTGATTCAAGGTGCATTACAAACCTATACTGCTCTGCAGGGATCCCTCCAACTGGCACTGAAATGCAGCCACCGTCAGGGTGTTCAGCAGCTCAGAACAGGTAAAAAACAGTTTTTCCAACTGAGGAATTGTAGGGAAGTAAAATGTTGTTAACCCTGTTGGAATTGGGTGATTAACTCCCCGTCTCATGTGATGAGGCCAGGGGATCTTTAATAACCACAAGTGCTGAGGACCTGGATTTTATGTCTCCTTTGAAAGATGGAGAAGCACCAGTGCCACCACAGGATTTGAAGACAAGGGATGAGCTTTTCAAAAACAACAAGGGGGTTTTAGACACACGACTCCCATTACAATTGCGTCTCTGAATCTACCGATCCCCCATATGCATTCATCTAATTAGAACGGAGTAGACTTACCACTGGCACCCCCTCGTGGCAGGCCTGGTGTAGCAGGCTCTCCTCATTTGGCGCCACCTGCTCTGGGCCCGCGGCGGTCTGCCTCGTCTTGTGACTCGGCCCCAGGCCAGGTCACATTCAGTCTCGCCCTTCCAGGGGAACAGAGAAGCCAATAAACGAACCGCAAACAAACGGAACTCTTCCCGCCAGACCCGGGCTCACTCCTCCATGGATTCTTCACCCCTTCCTGGGCTCTGCAGGGTCATCCTCCCGTCCCAGGGCTTTTTCCCTGGAGGCCCAGCTCCAAACTCAACAATCCCTCTTCGCCGTGTGTCAGGGGGTTTCTGCACCACCTTTCCCGGTGGCTGGGAGGGGAGCCCGGACAGGGCCCCTGTGGTGAGCAGCGAAGGTCTCCTATTAGCAAGTGGGCCATGGGCAGTCAGGCCTAGTGATCAGAGCAGGAGCTGGGGAGCGAATCCGATCCCAGGGCGAGGGCAAGGAAGCATTAGTCAGCCCAGGAGTCAGAGCCACGCTGAGGGTCAGAACCAGAGTCCGACCCCAGGAAGCCGGCCCCAGGAACAAGCTGAGGGTGGCACGGACAGAGCAGGAGCCAGGCGGGGGAAACAAGGCTGGAGCAGGGCGGGAATAGGGCTGGAGCAGCAGCCGGCCCAGGGAGGATGGCAGCTGCAGGCAGCAACACAGTAAACAGCCAGAGAGCGGCTGCTGGGCTAAAAGCCAGCCAGCTGCCCTTCCTGACCATTCAGTCAATCAGGGAGCCTGCTGCAGGCCAGCTGCGCTGGTTGGGTTGCCAGGAGATGGACTCTGCTGCAGGCCCTGAGCCCCGACAGCTCCCTTACGCCCCTCACTGCCTCCCTGGACTCCTTCCTACCTTGGCCCTTTCCCCGAGTCCCTCTTGGGCTTCCCGTTCACCTGCCTTTCTCTAGGCCTTTCTTCCACACCCTAGCACCCAGGGCAGGAGTGCAGAGTCCGTCCCCCACTCTCCCTACAGCCCCCTCCTCAGCTGGGCTTCATCTTCAGCTGGGCCGGGCCCACCCTCCAGGTGCGTTCATTGCCCAGTCTCCAGTTAACTCTTTCATTACCACGGGGGGAGGAGGGGTGAACCTACTCCATCACAGTAAGATACATACTGGGTCCCCTATCCTCATAGGATCTGAGCACATATTCTAAGATCGAAGGGCTCTGTCGGATAAAACCCCACCATCTCCTTTATTCGGCACGAGGCTCCAGCTACTCACAGAGAAAACCCAACCGTGCCCTGTTGGTTAGCTTATACGTTGTAGGACACAAAATAAGCGGCTCACCGGGACCCTGGATGGCTGAAGTTTTGGTGCTGGGCAAATGTGGTTTTTTTCCTTCAATCTCGTGATTTTTAAGACCATCTCCTGATTTTGGGGGGGGGGGGGCCTGACTCGTGATTTTATTTTTCTGGGCGTGGGGCTGGCCTACATCATAGTCTCTCCCCTGTCCTTTGAGAATGGTCCTCTGAGACCAGAGTTATGGCAGGGGGAGGGAAAGCTGGCACATTTGCTGCTCAGGGATGTCCCCGTTCCATGGATGGAGGCTATCAGCCTCGGGGGCTGCCCATCTTGGCCTTTAGAACAGCAGGTGCTGCCCAGGATTCTCTGCTGTCTTGCTGTCGAAAGGGAGGCGATGTGGCTAGTGCTCTAGACTAGGACGGAGAAGACCTGGGTTTTATTCTCAGCTCTACCGCTGGCCTGCTGGGTGACCTCTGACAAGTCACTTCCCTGCTCTGTGCCTCAGTTTCCCCATCTGTGAAATGGGGATAATAACACTCACCGCTTTGAGAGCTAGAGATTATGATTATTGTCTCTTTTACCTCACTTTCATCCCGGCACCTTTCATTTGGCTTCTGTATTTAGCTACTTCCCTCTTCATAATGGGGAAGCCACTGGTAGGTCTGTGCTGAGCCCCTCAGAAACCCACTCCAGCAGGAGTCAAATAGACCAGCTCCTTCCATCAGCACTGGATTCACTTTGGAAAGTAAAGGTAATCAGAATAATAAATATACAGTAACAGCTATTCAGAGCAATTTTCAACTGTAGAGCGTAACACTAAACATCACAGCATTATTATCCCTATTTTACAGGTGGGGAAACTGAGGCACGGAGAGGGCCACTGACTTGCCCAAGGTCACAGGTCAGCCCAGTGGCGTGGGAGAAGAACCCAGGTCTCCTGAGTCCTAGTCTAGGGGCCTAGCCACTGGTAACTCATGCTATAATGCTCTGTGAATGCCGATTGAAAGTATATCTACGGCCCTGCTTAATTTGCAGAAATTGCAGATCCTGCAATATTAGGCTTCCACCACATTGTTTATTTTAATTAGCTTACTTTGCACAGTCCACAATTTTGCACACATTTTGAGGTTCACAACACACACTTTTTACCCCATTAGTACAGTAGTTCCCCATTTATCCGAGCTGACAGCAGCTGGGGCTTGGCCTGTCAGCCTCACACATCCATGACTGAAATATAATCGCAGCAAAATGTCTGGTTATCAAAAAAATGAGCAGGCATAACTTAATACTGGAGTGTTTATATTGTTCCAAACAAACAGGTCTTCTCCGGCTTTTCCAAATTACCACAATGAATAAAGGTCCATTATTACTTTTCTGTGATTGTCCATATCTTGTTCACAACTCAACTGCAATTATTTGACAATCATCCCGTGATTCAAGTAGGGCCTTAAGTAGAGCATTATTGTTATTATTTGTTTTGTCTCACTGTATTGTAGATTGTGGTTACTGTATATGCATTGTTTCAGAGTAGCCGCCGTGTTAGTCTGTATCCGCAAAAAGAACAGGAGTACTTGTGGCACCTTAGAGACTAACACATTTATTAGAGCATAAACTTTCGTGGACTACAGCCCACTTCTTCGGATCCGAAGAAGTGGGCTGTAGTCCACGAAAGCTTATGCTCTAATAAATGTGTTAGTCTCTAAGGTGCCACAAGTACTCCTGTTCTTTTTGTATATGCATTGTTCTATATTGTATTGTTCTATGTTATTATTTTTAGTGATTGGCGTTGCAGTAGCACCAAGGAGCCCCAGTCACGGTCCAGGACCCCCGGGTGCTAGGAGCTGTACAAACGCAGTACTAATGGACAGTCCCTGCCCCAAAGAGGGAGCTGACAATCTGCATAGGGCTCTATCTTAGGGTACATCTACACTACAGCGGGGAGTCGATTTAAGATACGCAAATTCAGCTACGTGAATAGCGTAGCTGAATTCGACGTATTGCAGCCGACTTACCCCGTTGTGAGGACGGCGGCAAAATCGACTTCTGCCGCTTTTTGTCGGCGGCGCTTACTACCACCTCTGCTGGTGGAGTTAGAGCGCCGATTCGGGGATCGATTGTCGCGTCCCAACGGGACGCGATAAATCGATCCCGGAGAGGTCGATTTCTACCCGCCGATTCAGGCGGGTAGTATAGACCAGACCTGAGTTAGCAGTCTGTGATGTTCTTGCACATAGTCTGTGTATCTTACAGCACATGAGACGGGGGCAGTGTCTCCCACAGCACATGAGACGGGGGCAGTGGTCTACAGCACATGAGCTGGGGGTCATGTTCTATGGCGGTGTAACTCCGTCAGTTAGGAGTGTGGAAAATCCAACGCAGTTATACCAACCTCACCCGCGGCGCAGACAGAACTATGTCGGCAGGAGAGCGTCTCCTGTGGCCATAGCTACCGCTTCTCGGGGAGGTGGTGTCCCCACACCGACAGGAGAAGCGCTGTAAGTGTAGACCAACCCTAAAGTCTGGGAAAGTGTCACTGTACTGCGTGCCGCCCTCTGCCTTGGTTTGCTTTGCAAGCCTCCCTTCGGTAACTTGGCCATTCAGCCCCCCCGGTCCAGGGTTACGAAGTCCAGCAGGACCACTGTCTAAATGCCCTCTCTGGACGGTTGTCAGCCCCAGCGCGGGGCTCTCTGCCACTATACTGCTGGCTAGCAGGGGAAGCCAGCCTCATCCCTTCAGCAGGGTCCAGCCCAGGGATCCTATAACCAGCAGCCAGCTCTGCTCAGTGCCCATCGCTGTCACTCCTTCGACCAAGCCTCTCCATCTTCTCGTGCCTGGTTCTGGGTTTACCGTGGGCATGTACTCTGCTCCCTGTGGCTACCCTTCCAGCTCCTTACCAGACTCCCTAGTCCAGGGCAGGCTCTCAGGGGTGACTCTCCCCCTAGATTTCCCCTTGCCCCCTAATGAGCCCAGCCTCCCAGAGCATGCCCACAAACTTCTCCTCTGACGTCTGCCTGCAGCTTCCTGTCTTTCAAGTGCTGTCCCAGCCCTTCCCCAGCTGGGCTTCACTTTCAATTAACCCTGGTCCACCCTCTCCCAGGCAATGCCCAGTAACCTAACTGGCCTCTCTGGCCCTCCTTAATCCCACCAGGGCTGGCATGGGGTGCACACCCCAGCCCCGAGGGTCTCCACAGACATACTAGCCACTGAAAAGGGGGCGAAAGACCCATCGCTCCCTCCGCAAATGGCCTTGAAATACTTTATATTCTAAGGGCTCAACGTCAATTTTTGCTTCCAGCGCATAATGTATTAAGAGGATGCTAACAGCACAACACAAGTACATCATCAGTATTCTCATGGCATTACTTCCAAAGTACTTGTGTTCAAATATAGTCGGCTATCAGCAAAGGGTGGGTGTGTGCCAGACTAAAGAATCAAGTTGAACATTTCCACTGTAAGGCTATCATCTATCTATCTATCTATCTATCTATCTATCTATCCTCATACAATCTATCTATCTATCTATCTATCCCCATACACCCCCTCTATCTATCTATCTATCTATCTATCTATCTATCTATCTATCTATCTATCTATCCTCATACAATCTATCTATCTATCTATCTATCTATCTATCTATCTATCTATCCCCATACACCCCCTCTATCTATCTATCTATCTATCTATCTATCTATCTATCTATCTATCTATCAGCAAGGTATGTGAGCCCCAACGATACCATGACACCAGTCCTGCACTGTGATGGTTCGGGTATTATAGAACCCGATGTAGGACCCCCAAAATGAGCAAACCACCAATCCCAGGCAACACCCCCCCCAAGCCAACCCCCCTTTTCTGCGAGTTTGACAACTGACCTCTGAACTGTGGCCGTGTGAGCCCTGGCGAAAATGCCCCCTCCCGTCCCCGAGGTATCCCTCGCACCCACCCACCCTTAAAACCAACAGGAGGGAGGGACTTGCCCCCTTTGCTTAGACTTCAGCGGCCGCCGCCTGGCTGCAGCAGACCCCCGGGCGCCAGCCCCCGAGCCGGCGTGGGGTGCTCCCGGCTCCCACGCTGAGCGGTGCCCTGTGTCTCGCTCGCCTGGGACATCTGACAATTCCCAGCCCTGCCCAAAGCTCCCACGCCCCCCCTCCAAGCCAGCAGTGAGTCAGAAACAAAGAAGAAACCCCTTTGTGGGCTGTGATTCGCCCTTTATTCTGAACTCGGGGACGTCACACTCGCCTGGCTATAGATGGAGCTGTGGGGTCCGAATCAGCCCTTTAGTGCAAACCCATGTGCCTGGCCAGGGAGGTGTGTGTGTGTGCTGCTCTGGAGTGTAACTGGAGAGCTTCTGTGCGCTACAAAGGGCGAGGAGAGAGAGAGAGAGGGAGGAGGTACCCTGTGCATCTCCCATATACCCTCCCCCCACCACCCAAGAACAGACACATCCAATCCAGCCTCATTGCTGTCAGGAGCTGCTCTCTGATCCCCCCCACCCCAAACCCCTCCCCCTCTCCCCTCCAGCCTGATCACACTAAGGAATGATGAAAAAAAATAATTCTGCAAAAAGGGTGAGTTGAAACGGCTTCTTCTTCGGGGTGAGGGGTTGTGGGGTATTGGGGAGGGGGTGTTTCTTTATTGTTCGGTTGAGACTTCCTCCCACCCCTCTTTGCAAAAAGAAAAAAGGAAACTAAACAACAACAACAAAAACCCCGACCCACCCCTTCTTTCTTTCTCTCTCTCCAGTTTCTCAGTCTCTTCCTCGACTTGAATTTGCCAGGAAATCCAGTCCTGTTGTGTAGTGTAAAAAAGGATGTAGGATCATGCGGTTTTCATTTTGATTGCAAGGAAGGCATGAAACACACATAACAGACATTGTGTATCTCCCTGTGTCCCCTATATGGAGAGTCTCTGTGTAGTGTACCTATGGATTTATCCGAGTGCCTTTCCAGAGATGGCAAATAAAAACCTGCACTTGCATTTCGCCCCCAGGAATAAATTCTTAATCAAAGGCTCAAATATGCAATTTGCACTGCAGTAAAAAATCAATTAGTTGGAATTCCTCCCTCCGCGGGAGCAAATGCATGTTGGTTGAGATGGATGCAACATCACAGCCGTTCTTGTCTCATGCACAGAATGAGATAGAGCTTGTGATTTTCGCTCCATGCCTTGGGTGGTATTATTAATTTTGCTTCGTGTCTGCAGTGGGGGAATCTCTGCAGAGTGAAACTGGCAAAGTACCTAAGTCTCAGCATTGGTGGAGAGTGGGCAAGGTGGGGGCGAGGGGGGGGACAAACTTGGAGAAAAAGGCAGGGTGAAGGATAGGGGAATAAACCCTCTAATAATCCCTTTTCTCTCTCTTCCTTCCCCTCCCTTTGTGTCAGGGGCCACAGGATGGAAACCAGCAATCCATGCAGCCAGAGAAGGTCGGCTGGGTTCGGAAATTTTGCGGGAAAGGCATTTTTAGGGAAATCTGGAAAAACCGTTATGTGGTTTTGAAGGGAGATCAGCTTTATATCTCAGAGAAAGAGGTAGGATTTGTTTAATTTGCCTCTCCTCCCCCACCCCCCCATCCTCCCTTTGCCTTTCAAAAGCAAATTGAGCAGCCAAAGTGTTTACCCAACACCCCTTCGAAACCCGGGAGTCTCCATCCATGGTGTTTATTAACCATCTTGTAATTTGCTAGCTGGAAAGTTTCTATGGGGAATTCTCTTTTCACTGTCTGGCTCTGCATTGTCAGTTCAAACGAGACCTGGGCTGGGTTTGTGTGTCGATTCTAACAACAACAACCCCCACAACGGTGCCCCGGAGTCTCCCACAGAGGACTGGCGGGGAGACATTTTTCCAGCGCCGATACATGAAACGATTTGCTTGGCAAATGCTAAACTGTTCATCTCTCCTTTCCCCATAGTCACGTATTTCCTTATGTCTGCCCTCCGTTATCGAGTTCCACAATGGCCTGGTTTGCAGCCTCACGCCCTGATCGTTTTCCAAATGGAAAAAACAGCGGGGCTAGGATGCCAGACCGACCGATTTAAAAGTTGGGGTTTTAGGTTCCAAGCCCAGTCCCTTATCGCTCAGTTGTTTTTCCAAAGCAAGGGGCACAAGGAAAGTTTAACCACTGCTTTGACATCCTGTTAGCGCAGAGGGTGGACAAAGCGCCCCTATCTCAGTTGCAACAGTCTGAGGGTTTGGGGTTTAATGTATTGGATTGAATTGGATGTGGCTTTCTGAGCACAGGCAGTCTGTGACTGTCCTGGTCTAGCAGGGGCTGGCTCGTCCCTTCCCTGTTTCACAGATGTTGGGATTGGTAAATCCACCCAACTGGGGTTTTTGTTTGTTTGTTTTAAAGCAGATGGATCTTTCACAACAAAATCTTGGTGCACCGTGTACAAGAAGCGAGGAGGGTGTCGGTGTCCAGACTGGGGTTACAGGTGTGAACGAGGATGGAGAGATAGGCCAGGATGTACATAAACAACCAAATCCCTCGGCTAGGGGAGCTGGAACAATTTGTATAGTGGGGGTGCTGAGAGCCATTGAACAAAACTGTAAACCCTGTATAGGATGGAATCCACTTCAAGCCAGAGGTGCAAAAGCATCTCCTGCACCCCTAGTTCCAGTCCTTATGCCCTCGGCCCCATCCTGCAGCACGGCTCACACCAGCAGCCCTTACTCATGCGGGTACGGCCAAGGGAAGGTCCCACTGCCTGCATGTCGGGTAACATCACCCAGGTTATCGAATAAAGAGCAAGAGAAACAACGGGGCCCAGAGGGAGAAGGATCCTTTGGCAAAGAGGCTAATGACATCATTGAGCATGGCAGAGCATGTATGGATCCGAGTTTATTGCAATGGAGAGATGATTGGAGAACAAACTGGGGGGAGCCTGGTCTGGGCTTCCCATCTATCAGCTTTTCACAACTCACTCCAAATGTGCTCTCAGTGGCCACAGAAACAGGGCATGGCTGGGGCTTATTCCTTGGAAACTAAATTATGCCTGGGAACTAGGGGATCAGCACATTAGAAATGCATAGACATTGAGAAAATAAACAGAGAGGTAGATTAGCTACTGTAGCAAGATACTGGAGATGGAAAGACTGATACTGATCATATGCTGTACAGACAGACAGATAGATATGCAGATATGGAGACGTAGATAGATCATTGCATTAAATGGTTGGGAGAATGTTTCCTTATTCACTGCCCAGTATCCTACCACTGCATGTTAACTGCTCTTCTGCACGGGGGCCCTGGTTCAGGAAAGCACGTAACCACACGCTTAACTTTTATCAACTTCTTCAACTCCAGTTGACTTGGATGGAATTTCAGCACATGCTTCCGTGTTTTCCTGAATCAGGGCCTAGACGAGAAATACACTTTGCTGCCCATAGGCCAAGGGGCGCTGTTTGCTCCACCCGAATACCGTGAGACATCCCATCGGTGCAGGTAGGCAGGGGTTGGGAATAGCTTGTATTATAGGCAGACAATAATAACGGTAAATTTACAGCGAGCTGCAGGGATTATGCGGAAACACCCAGGCAGATGTTTAATGGCGCTGGCAGGACGCTTTATGATTCTCCGAGCAGCTGCGGTAACATCACCGGGCCTGCTCACGAAGATCCTCATTTGTAGCCGTCTGGGCTGGAGCTGAGTTTGTGCATTTCCAGGCAAGAGGGCAGAAAGCCATGATTCAGGGGCGAGGACGGGGAGCTGGGGAGGGCTTGCCCATCGGGTTGTGCGGGATCAGAAATGTCTGGTGAAATCCTGGCTCTTTCGAAACTAATGGCAAGCCCCGCGTGGCCTTCCCTGGGTGCACACCCTAGCATGCTAGCCCTGGTGTGGGAGGAAGAAGCATCCCCAGGGGTGACCTGAATGTAACCCATATTGCATAACCTTCCTGAGTCTGCAGTGGGAGACTGAAATAGCCAGGAGCTGAGAGGCCCCAGTGCACCGCCTTGTTCTTGTGAGCTTTGTGGCAGCTGTCCTGTCTGTGAGCCCGCTATGTGGGAGAGGGATCCCCCGTCCCCACGCCCATTGATTGCAATGGGCTCTGGGTTTTACCCTGTGTCTAGATCTTCCAGGGCAGGCAGCGTTCCCCGCTTCCAACTTCCCCCATCCCGTGCATGCCCCTGAGCACTGGGGGCAAATAGACGGACCTTCTGGTTAGCGACCTACTGCCGGATTGGTCAAGGATTAATGTAAAGGCCCTGCCCGGCCTCTGGCATTGACATCTGAGTAGCCCGGGCCCAGGAATAGTAGCACTGGATGAGGTTGGGTTTAGAATGACTGACACTCGGAGCTACTTTCCTCTTCTTTGAGGAGCTAAGGGGCAGGCTCTAAGAAGGGGATGAGGAGCTGCTGGCGGGCGGCTCCCGTCCGTGTCTTTGTGTGGTAGACAGGCGCAAGACTCTGCCACGGTGGGCCATGCAAAGTCCCTGAGCATAGCGAAGTAACTTGCGCGTCTGTCTGAGAACTCACATGTTTGTGTCAATGTCTCGGTGAATAGCATGTGTGTCCGTGTCAGCGAACATGTATGTAAGGAGAAGTAAAACATCTATTCATCACCCATCACCATAGTATTGGTGTGTCCTGAGCAGGTGTTTAAATGAGCAATATGTCTGCATGTGAACAGTCATGCGAGTGCCAGTTTCTAAATGAGTAATGTGTATCCGTGTCGGTGACCAGGCATGTATCCAATGGTAGGGAACAACAAGGCGTGTGTCACAAGAAGCAATGTGTGTGAACGAACATGTGCATGGAAGACTGTGTGCATTTGGGTATGAATAATGCACGTTAGAGAACACGTATGTGTCTACCTGGAAGAATAACGTGTTTGTGGATATATGTGTCTTAAAGGGGTAACATCTGCTGTGTATGTCAGCATCAAAATGAATAATTTGTCTCTGTGAACGTGTGTGTGTGTTTGCATGAATGAAGAATGGGCACATGTGCAGATGGGATGTCTCTGTGAGTCTCAACATATGAATGAACATGTGTGGGGTGGAGCAGTTCTCCCTCATGTGACATTCTGCGGACAAACAAGCAACATCTGTGTGTTCTGCCTGTGTGCATGTGGTGCGTTGTGGGTGGTGCGTTGCATGTGCGTAAAATGGTTTCTCTCTGCACTTCTAGGTATAACACTCTTTTTAAACCAGATCTTGTGCCGTTTAGGATCTGACCCCGCTGTTTGCTCTCTTTTGGCCGCGGTTGGCCTTTGGATCTCTGGACATTCATGAGCACAAATGCGAACTCACAAGAACGGATGGGAGGACGTTGATAGCTAGCATTTCCTCCCGCTCCAAGCAGCAGGCCCGTAGCCAGTTCCCCATTCATCTCCTCCCTGGCCATCCTGTGCACGCTCGCTTTCATGGAAGCAGGCGCCTGCAGCACCTACAAATAGGTTAATAAATCTGCGTTGGTCGAGCAGAACAGAACGCAGCCTCTTCTGTTTTTTTCACACACCAGATTACGCCCAATGGAGGAAATGGAGCCACTGCTGTGCTTTCCTGTTGAGTTGAGATAGCTTTCCACTGACAACACTCCCGGTGAGGGGAAGGGGGACGATGCAGCTGAGGAGGGATCGGAAGAGCAGGCCCCACAAGGAGATGTGAACAGGGATAGTTTGTGGAGGTTGCCTGGACATTGGGGTAAAATCTCAGTCTCACATCCCTGGGTAGTAGAGAGACAGCATATGCTGATGGGAGACTAGACTCCAGGGTCTGTTACAGTAACAGCTCCTCAGCCGGTGTAAATTGGCATCGCTCCATCAAAGGCAGCTACCGGTATGTGGGTTTGCACCAGCCGAGGACCTGGGCCTCTTGCTCTTAAATCTCATATTAACTAGGACATTAACCTTGATGTTGCCTGTCAATTTCTGTAAAATGGGGAGAATGACACTCACCTCCTTTGTAAAGGGCTGTGACATCTCCTGAGGAAAAGTGCTGGGTAAGGACAAGGGATTATTATTTAGGGGCCCACATCGGAGCTGGGCTTTTCTGAAATCCGGCCCCCATTGTGGGTTGAAACCCTTGGTCCTAGTGTATTGAGTTCTGTCAATAAGAAATGTGAACAGCCTTAATGTAAGTTTGATCCCCACTCTTGTTTGGAATCTGTGCAAGACTTCTCCGGCCTGCTCTGCCTCTAGTGCCCCCATTAATAAAGCCACGCGCCTTTTGCTGGTTCATCGGCGCACCAAACGCTAGCAGGGGCCGAAGGCTTTGTGTATCCGACTGCCTCGACCTAACACACAAATCTTTAGCCATAGCTGCAAATTGGTCCCATAAACTATGCAAAACCTTTGTTATTTTGCATTTGATCGGTGGCCAGAAAGTTCCCAATAACAAAACACAGGCTGGTCGGAGTTGATTTCTGGTAAGCAGCAAGGCATTTTGCATTCCTTTCCCCTATCCCCCTCCCCAAACCCCCATTTCTGGTCATTGTTCTCTTCTTTCTAGCACTGCTTTGTTATTGATTTACACTCGGGAATAACAGTCAGACTAACACAGCACACAGCTGGGCTCCTACCACTTCCTGCCAGGAAGCCCACGGCCGTCAAGAATGGACTCTGTGCTAACAAGATGTTAATGAGGAAGTGCTTTTCTGGTGGGCTTCCTGAAGCCGCTAATGAAAGCTTCGCCTCGGTGAGCACAAGAGCCCTCGAAAAGTTGGCTGTGCTCTTGGCTAGTGTTTACTGCAGCAGGTCTGAACGCTGGTGAGCTGCGTGTGCTGCCTGGGAGGTGTGTGTTGTGTTGTTTGTGTACGTGGTGGTGCTGCTTGTGTGTGGGTTTGGAACAGCACAGGCCACGGAGCTGGGGAGCCCATCCGGGCCAGAGCCCGACCCACTTTGAAGCACTAGGTTGCAACGCTGCTCAGGTTTGGCCCGGCCCACTCAGGACAGTGGGGTGGCCGGGCCAAACCTGAGTGAGTGGTGGTGTGACCTGGCACGTGGGGTTGCAGCTGTGCTCTTTAACTGGCACTCCGCAGCCCCTGTGGGGTAGCGTGTGTTGACTCTGTGCACTGTGTGTGCGTGGTGGCGCTGCTGCTTGTGAGGAGTGGGCTTGTTGCATGTGTTTGGAGGAATGTGCCCGTTGTGGGAGTGGTGGCGTGTCTCCTCGAGTGTGGTGTGAGTGTGCCTTGTAGCGTGCGTGCGTGCTCACGTGTTGGCACATGCATGGCAGACGCGTCCGTGCACGTTGTGCGTTGGAAGGTGTTAGAGGTGGCGCTGTCGTGTGAGTGTGTACGGGTGTGACAGTTCTGAATGGCCCACCTTCCACTCCCCCACCAAGTCCTCTGGGCCGGCGTGGCTGAGGGCAGCCCTGATGGGTAGTTAGCACAGGGGCTGGGAACTGTTCCCCCCTCCTGGACTATTCCTTATCCAACTCCCTCCCCGCCACCTCTCCATTCTCAGAGTCTAGTCCCTTCCCCTCCATCAGCCCCTCTGCTGTGCCCTCTGCAGCATATCCCACACTCTATCCTGTCTACACCTCCCACCCTCCCGTCTCCTCCCTAGGGACAGGGCTGGAGAACCCAGGAGAAGCACTGAGATCTCAGCCTATGTACCTAACCTGCTCAGCAAAGAGTTTCCTTTGGGTTTGCTACACTGAAGTCCTGTCTCTGCCCTAATGCTGCTGCTCAAAAAGTCCTCAGAGCGGGAAAATGTATGGGACTTCCCCACGGAGGGGACATGCCGAGAGCGGCCCAGGATAGAAGTGCATGGCAGAGTCTTGTTCGTGCCCTAAGGGACGCCTGATGGGTCACTTTAGAGTCTGATAAGTCACTTTGCATTAGTCGATGCTGTGTCATGGTGGTCCCAGGCCCCAGCATTGGTGGGGAGGATGCAGGAGACCTGAGTGTCAGATCTGGGAGCGAGGGCTGGCGTAGAATCTCGGGGAGGGGGCACCATGTCCTATTCGGGACAGGACTGCAGACAGCGTGGCATCATCCTGGTGGAAGCGGCAGCTGGCATCCCCGCTCACGTAGGTTGCATGGAGCAGCAATCACGGGAGCACGAGTCTGCACAAATATCATTCATTTGCTGGCGAAAGGGACCGGCCTGAAGGCTGCTCTGTTCACAGCCAGTATGGTGTTAGCAAGCCCTCCACAACTCCTCCTCCCTACAAGAGGGGAGCTCTAAGCTAGGAGGCAGTGCGGCCTCATTGATAAGGGCAGGGCCTCTGGAGACCTGGGTTCCCTTCCAGCCTCTGCTGCTGACCTGCTGGGTGATCTTAAGCAAACCGCGTCCCTGCTCTGTGCCTCAGTTTCCCTCATGTCTGTCTCAAGTGTAGATGACTGCCAGGCCCTCTAGATTTAGTTCACTTGATGATAATCAGAATAGTTCCCCCCAGCAGCCTTTGAGAACAGGTTTTTTGCTCCCTTGTCCCAAGTTTCTGCCCAACAAGGCCTGGGCCAGGTAGTTAGATCCCTGTCCCCCTGTGCCCAGCTGGGGATATTATCTCCCGCTGCGCTATAGGGCTGACGCTGCAGTGCTCAGGGCGCAGTGGGAGGAAATGAGAAGGGTGTGGAATGCGGGATGTGTGTGTGTGAGGAATGAGGAGGATCTGACCCGCTGCCGGAGTTTTAATAACGCATGAGTGATGATTTCAGCAAAATACCACCTGCTAGCGGCAAACTGAATTAGCACGTGTGGACTCACTGCTCTGCTGACAAGGGCCTGGTCTGGACTTCGGTGCCCTAAACGCCCCCGATCTGACCGGGCGAGGATTCCACCAGGGCAGGCCCGGCACAGGACTCCATCACACACCCTGGCACGGGGGTGGGGGGGAGGGATGCAGCACCGTGGCTCGTATGGCAGAGCCTGCTGTAACTCAAGCAGGTTCCCAGGGAGTGGGGGGGACTCTCCGATCCCCAGAGCAGCCCAGGGTCAGGGGCCAGCAAAGGCGGCTTGAAGCCCTCGCCTTCCCCTGGAGTGTGAGTGCTGTGCTGTGCTCCTGTAGAGGGAGGGCACAGAATCTCGCCCTGTGTGGTAGCTGCACCAAGGAGATGCGGATTTGCTGTTAGGGGATGAGGGGGGGACTCTCTCCACCAGATGCCAGTTTAGGGCAGGATGGTATGTGCAGTATCCCATCTATCACAGCTGGGGTGGCAACGCTGCCTATTGGATAGGGACGCAGTCACTATAGGAGGACTCAGAAGCTCTGGATTCTATTCTCAGCTCCCTTCCTGACCTTGGACAAGTTATGTCTGTGCCTCACTTTGTCAGTCTTGTCTACTTAGATTGTAAACTCTCCCAGACCAGATTTTTAAAGGGATTTAGGCACCTGGCTCCATCTTTAGGTGCCCAAATCCCTTTAAGGATCTGGTCCTATGTTTCTGTGCAGCCCCCAGCGCATTGGCGCCTCGGCTGGGCTCTCTAGAAGCTCCTGTAATATAAATCCTCATCCTCATCCTCGTAAGTGTCGTTAGTGGATGTTCCATTCATGGAACACTCCCCCACCCCCAGCCCTTGCTCTTATTTGTTATTTCAGGGCTTATGAAAGGTGTGAGCTTGATCCCTTGGAGAAGGAATCCCTTAGTATGCACAGAGGAAGGGAGCAAGCTTCCCCATTCGGTCCTTGGCCTTTCTGCGGGGACGGCCCACACGGGGGGGGGGCCCTTGACAGCGATGCATTTGGGCACCTCTGCGCTTCGAGCTGAAGGTGTGATTTCCTGCTGGAGGAGACACCCCCGGGCTAGCTGCAGCGGTGGGAAGAGGTAGGGACCCTGAATCGGTCCCCATCCCAGATGCTAGGCACTTAGCCCGTCCCGCCCCTTCTCCACCACTCTGTTTCTGGTGTGAGTAGGCCTGCTTGAGATGAGAATCACACCCCCAGCTCGAGGCATAGACATACCCTGTGTGACCTGTGCACTAAGCCGAGACCCACCAACTCATTTCACCCAACAGCTATTAGATAGGAGTGATTGCCAGCCCCTCCCAACCAGGACCAGATGGGAACCAATGATCCCAACCAAAATCCCATTCCCAGTTCCCTGAGCCATTCACTTTCTGGGCTGCTACAGTGTGGGATGCCACAGGGAACCCTAGCATAGGTGGGTCTGAAAAAATTCCTCTCTCCCTGCTGCTGACATGGGTCTTTGCAAATGCCCTGCTGGGCTGAGTTTGATCTTGGAAATGACCTTTGCTGACAAGGAATGTGCAAGAAAGAAAAATAGCCAAGCCAAGGGACAAGCGGGACTGGGAGAGGAGGGGACAGGGAAGGACGCAAGATATTCAGAGCCTCCAACTGCATGATGCTCGCACTTCACAGCCTGAAAACATGCACCTAGGGATTGCTCTGTCAGCAAAGAGCTCCCAGCTGTTTAGCCTAGCATAGATGCTGGCCTGTAAGGGCTGATTTCAGTGTTTAATTTGTGCCGGGGCTTGCCAGGGCTGGCACCTCTAGGCTTGGCAGTTCATAGCCCGGGCACCTCTTTCATTACAAATTAAGTACTGGCTGATCCCACCCCTACAGTCTGTTCAGACCCTTCCCTCAGGGCGCAGTTTGATTTTCCAAAGGGAAAACTCACAAAGTAACAACAAAACAAAGGTATTCCTCCCCCAGCAGAGCACAGCAGGCTGTCCTCAGAACCCCCTTACTTGTGACTCTCCTCATCTGAGCAGCGTGATCTGTCTCTGCTGGGAGGTAACAGATCAGTCACAGGTGAGGCTGGGCCCTGCAGTGAAGGACCAGCCACCCCATACTATGTCTCCAACAGTGGCCAGCACCAGCTGCTTCAGAGGAAGGGGCCTATGCCACCTGCAGTGGGCAGTTATGGAATAATGGCCCTTCTGCTCTGGGAAGTTTCTTCCTGCCCCCCTTAAAGGAGTGGCTGGATAGTGCTCTGAAGTAAGAGGGTTTTTCGTAGGGACAGGAGCACTTGAGCACTCCCAAGCGGGAATGGATCCGATGTGGTGATCTGAGGCAAACTGTCTTTCAAGGGGCTGTATCCTGCCTTCCTGAATCCCCTGTGGAGTTTCCACTGGATGCAGCATTCTCTTTCACAGCCCCCTGAGAGGTAGGGCAGTGTCATTCTCCCCACTGTACAGATGGGGGAACTGAGGCATGAAGAAATTAAATGACATGCCTAGGGTCACTGTGGCACCATGTACCCAGGAATTCCTGAGCTAATGGAACTCTGGATTTCTTATTAGCAAAGAGACTTTTTAGAGGCCTACTAAGCTCTTGAACTCACTTATATCATGTGGCTGAGGGTTCCAAAGGAAAATTTTGGATTTTGTTAAAAAAAATTCCTTTGATCAGTTTCCAGCAGGGTTGCCTTTTGGTTGCACTGAGCAGCTCCTTGGTCTTATCAGAAAGGGTCAATTGAAGCATGTGATCTACTTTCTCTGTCCCACTTGTTGTTCTGTAGGCCTTTATCCGGGATATGTAAATGTAAAGAGGCACTGGGCTTCTTTCAGACCTGCTGTCTTTTGGAAAAGATGTGAAAAACCCTGGGCATGTGGCATCCTAGATCCCTGGGGTCACTGTAGTTAGTAGGGCATTTTTCACAAGAGCTGGTGTGTCCTAGCCAAACTGTAATTCAAGGGGTTTACATTCTGCCTTCCTATATTCCCCCTGGAGTTTCGAATGGTGACAGTTTTCATTTCACTTCCTGCCCCAAACTGCTGCATGGTATTAAACAGCTCACATATTCCACTGACAGGGGCCTACATTTCAGTGCCAGGGGAACATCTGGGACCCAAAGCACCAGATAAATATGAAGCTTAGTCTTCTGTTCTAAAGATAGCTGGTAGTCTCGCTATGTGTATAGGGTAACTTAAATCATTCAGGGAGGCAGTTTGCCCTGTCGGACAGGGCACTAAACTGGGACTCAGGGCTCCTGGGTTCTATTCCTGGCTCTGCCACTGGACTGCTGGGTGACTGTGGGCAGGTCTCTGTGCCTCAGTTTCCCTATCTGATGCTATCACAGATTCCAAGGCCATTGTGATAATCTCATGTATAACACACGCCATAGAATTTCCCCAAAATAATTCCTAGAGCAGATCTTTTATATCAACCTCCTTGGTAAGGCACTTTGATATCTACTAACGGAAAGTGCCAGATGAGAGCTATGGACTATAATTATTCATGTAATTTTTTCTGGTTATCCTCTGCTAGCAGGTAGGCGGCTAGCTAAATGCATAGGGTCCTACCAAATTCACTGTCCATTTTGGTCAATTTCATGGTCATAGGATTTTAAAAATCATAAATTTCATTATTTCAAATCTGAAATGTCACGGTGTTGTAACTCTAGGGGTCCTGATCCAGCTCTGAAGGCAGCAGCGCAGAAGGAAGGATGGCATGGTATGGTACTGCCACCCTTACTTCTGCACAGCTGCTGGGGAGGTGCTGCCTTCAGAGCTGGGCGCCCGGCCAGCAGCCGCTGCTCTCCGGCTTTCCAGCTCTGAAGGCAGCGCAGAAGTAAGGGTGGTAATACTGCGACCCCACTACAATAACCCTGTGACACCCCCCTCCCGCAACCCTCTTTTTGGACCCCCAATTTGAAAAACGCTGGTCTCCCCTGTGAAATCGGTATAGTATAGGGTAAAAGTACACAAAAACCAGATTTCACGGTTCATGACACGTTTTTCACGATTGTGAATTTGATAGGGCCCTATAGATGCATAGTGCATTCGCACGTCAGACAACTGAGGATCAAACTTACAGGTACTGCAAACTTGGATTAATGGCCCAGCTGCTGTAAGGATAACATCGCTCTTCATTAGGTCATTTCATCACCATATTGTCTACACTGGCTACCTCTCTGTCCACCTAATTGGATCTGCTTGGCAAAGGAAAAGAAAATCCTTAGCTACTTAAGCGGTTTTCTGAAGCTAAAAGGAGAAGCGGGGAAGCCTCTCGCTTTGGTACCAGTGAATTCTATTCTCATCTCTGTGTGGCAGGAGCCGTCTTTTTGTTCTGTGTTTGTACTGGTCCCAGTACCGGGGTCCTGGCCTATGGCTGGGACTCCCAGTGGCTATTATAATACAATCACCATCATCTCAATGCATTGAGTTTTAGCTTTAAGAACCAGGGACTCCAATCAAGGACCAGGCCCACTCTAATAAGAATCCCGACATCTCATCGAGCACTTTCCATCAGCAGATCTCACAGCACTTTACAAAGGAGAGCTAGTATTATTCTTCCCATGAGACAGATGGGGAAATTGACACACAGAAAGGTGAAGTGACTTGCATGAGGTGACAGAGCATTTACAGCCCAGATGTCAGACCTGTGATGGGTGTGGTAAGATGTTGATAGATGTTTGGCTGCGTGCGTGTGTTCCCTCTGTGTGCTGCCCCAGCCCTGTGCAGACAACTGGCATGGCAGACCTTGAGCGAACCATCCAATGACCACAAGATCCGTTAAGGGACAAAGGCACCCAGCCAGGTTTATTATCGACAAAGCACGGTACTAGTATCCCACAGACTCAACTGGACCATTACTATGTGTATGCCTGTAACAATGGACCAGCTCAGTGAACGGCAGGACTTTCCATTCCTTCCTTAAGCCAGACAAAGATACTCCCTCTGAGATACATCTTTATACCCCAATACAAACAAGTTAATACTGCCCCTTTGACACAACAAGTTACTGCCCCCTGATGTCGCTAAAAGCAGCAGTGTCCTGTGGCACCTTATAGATTAACAGACATATAGGAGCATGAGCTTTCGTGGGTGAATACCCAATTCTTTGGATGCATGTGTTGTGGTCATGGCTAGGAGCCCCAGTCATTAGCCAGGACACCGCTGGGCTCGGTGCTGAACAAACCCAGAGCACAAAGACCGTCCCTGCCCCAAAGAGCTACCAGTTGAAGGGAAACCTGTGCAGATCCATTGGCTTCAGTGAAGTGGCATGGATGGCAGTGGATCTTAGTGCGATGAAACATGCCCAGTCGATAGCACTGGGGACCTAAGGCCTCAGCAGACCAAATATAGCAGCAGGGCAAGCTACCTCCCCAACCTGCCTTGGCTACGTGTCTCACCCCTGCCCGGGAGAGGGAGGGGGAAGCTCGATCTCCATTTGCATCCTTGCCTGGAGAGAGTCAGGCTGATTCTCATGGTGGCATTACCCCCTAGGACCTGGGCTGAGACCCAACCAAACTCATTTCACATAAGCCAGTACACAGGCAAAGATTTCCAGCAACTGAATGGGGCAAAATTCGAAGACAAAATGCTAAAGGAGAAAGGCTGCATATCCCATTCCCAATCCCCAGGGACAGCCTTCCTTGTTTTACAGCCTTTCAAGGAAGCAGTTCAGATTAGATAGAGAGATTAGATCATGGGTGTTTATCTGGGTACCCGATTAGAGTAGTACAAAGAATATAGATTAGAATTATGGTAATCATAAATCACCATGTTTTTTTACCTTCTATTTTGTTTCTCGCAAAAGAATTAAGTGGCTAGTGACTTTGGGTGCCCAACTTGAGACACTTTAACTCCATTAGCAATTATGACAGTTTCCAGCAGCTGAAGATCTGTCCCCTGCACGGGGACTCAGCACTCTGCAAATCAGGCCCCTTTAAGGGGGTTTCAGGTTAGGGCCCCCCAGAAAAGAGGTCCCCAAAATCACTACTCACTTTTGAAAATCTGAGCCTCAAACTCTTTCAACTGAGGAAAAAAAAGATTGAACAATCCTAATGCACATTCTGAGTTTGGGGTTTACTCCGGAGAGATTAGCTGGGTTGGGTCATCCCCAAGAGCATTATTCCACTCCTCGCTGTTCTCCTTACAGATCACTCGAGCTGAAGGAGAAATTGCACTTCATTCCCTGGTAGGAATAGATTCATAGATTCTAGGACTGGAAGGGACCTCGAGAGGTCATCGAGTCCAGTCCCCTGCCTGCATGGCAGGACCAAATACTGTCTAGACCATCCCTGATAGACATTTATCTAACCTACTCTTAAATATCTCCAGAGATGGAGATTCCACAACCATAGCCGCGGTATTTCATTAAGCCTCTTCGGCGGCATCCTTCCTAGGTCCTCTAGGCAGCCTGAAATGTTCTTCCAAATAAATGTATGTTGTTTGACTATCGGAAAAGACACAGGGTCAGGTTCTCTGCTGGGGTCATTGGCGGTCCATCCAAATCAGTGGAACGGCTCCAGTTTACACAAGAAGAGAATTGGGCATATCCCATATAACCCTCTTCATCTGGACGTCTCAGGGAGCACTGGGAGTCTGGAGAAACCGAGGGTCGGCCTGAATGGTGGGGCGAGCTGATCACGCCAGAAACACCGTACTGAATGGAATGGTGCAAAGTGGAGAGAGACACCCTGGCTCAGAAGAGGCTATATGCCTGGAGCCCCGTCTTTAAGGCGATAGCTAGCCAGTCTTGTGAACTATTTGGCATTCAAGCGATTGTGCTGGCTGCAGACCGGGAGGTTCTCGGGCAAAGGCGGTGGCAGCTCTAAGGGACAGAACCAAACTGCAGGCAACTGGGACACTCAGTTCACTGGGATTTGATAACTCGGGCTTTGCTGAGGGTGATTGTTTCAGGTGATTCATTTCAGAGGAGGGTGTATTTGTCAGTGTTCTCCGCTCTGAAATGCGGCTGAGGACTCATGGGCGTGATACATTTCCACCCACTTGCCCCTTTTTTTGTGTCAGTCTGACTTTCCCACGTGGGGCAGAGGTGGCCGGCTGGTACCTTTGAAATACCTAAGTGGATGGTTCCCTGTCAGCGTCTCTCTTTGGCCTTGCAGTTTGCTCACTGAATCCACATCCAGGTCATTTTGCTTCTCTGCTTATTTCTCTCCCTCCATCTCGAGGCAGCAGGGAGGTGGGAGGGATCAGCTGTTAAGTCCTGTTGTGATCCGAGGTTTTGGGCACCTTTGGCGGCTTGTGAAAACAATGTCACAGGTGTGAAAAGTGTGTCACTGCGAAGGGACCGGATTTCTCAGTGCCACCACATCCCCTTCACACCACTCTGGCAGCACAAAGCCACCTTCACATGGACGTAAATCACAGCTCCACTCAGCTTACATCCCCTTTCCACTGCCAGAGCCTTGTATAAATGAGAACCAGGCCCTGGGCATCGAGCTGGAGCAAAGGGCGCAAGTAACCAGCAGAAAACAAACTATTGACTTGCTGCTCATTAAGTGAGCCTCCTCCATTCTGTGCGCTGACTGAGGCCGGGGTCCTGAGGGAAAACCAGTCAGTGATCACGGAACTGAAGACAGTGATCATGTAATTGTGGGCTGCATTATAAAAGGGCAGGGCCGGTGCTACCATTTAGGCAAACTAGGCGGTTGCCTAGGGTGCCAAGATTTGGGGGCGCCAAAAAGCGGTGCCCCCAATTTTTTTTTTACATCGTTCCTACGCCCCCTCCCTGAGCGCGCGGTCGCCGCTCCACTTCTCCCGCCTCCTAGGCTTGCATCGCCAATCAGCTGTTTGGTGCCGCAAGCCTGGGCGGGGAGGAGAATTAGAGCGGGGGCGGCGTGCTCGGGGAGGAGGCGGAGCAGAGGTGAGCTGGGGTGGGGAGCTGCCGCACGGCTCCCCGTGGGGGGGAAGCTGCCGCAGGGGGGGAGGGGGGCTCAGGGCAGAGGAGGGGGAAGTTGCCGCGGGAGGGGGGCCTCAGGGCTGGGTGCTGCCGCAGGGCTGGGGGCGGGGGCACAAGGTGCACCGGCCCTGTAAAAGGGAGCCGGATTAAGCCAACCACCACAGTTTGACAGTTTCTGCTGTGTATTACAGTTATTCATGCCACTGTCTATCCTAGTGATACACTGTGAGACATTCTCTGTAAAGATTGGCTGAATCTGGATTTCAGTGCGCTAAGCTTCAGGGGTGCCCTGATATTGAGGTGTTTGTTCAACTCATCAGCAAGACAGGGGCCATTTGCAAACTGTGAATCCAGTCCCATGTTTGACTTTTAACCTCCCCAGAAGGGGAGGTCTCTATGCCCATCGCAAGTGAACAGGGCAGCGATCAACTGGATCCCTCAAAAGAGACGGCGTTTCGGAAGATACTGGCAGTACATAAAACCTCTACGGTGCACAGACTATGGGATCTAGCCCACAGTTGGGTTTTATTTATATACTGCCTTGTTCACGTATGGATAGATAGATAGTTACATGGTTTCCATGACAATCTTTGCTCAAACTCCATTACAAAGCCCCATGACTGCTTGTAGGGCCCAATTCTGCTCCTGCTGACAATCAGTGGGAGCTGGGCACCTAACTCAAATAGGCTCCTTTGAAAATCCCATCCTATAATGGGGGCAGGCTCAGACTAGTTGAAGCCTGGAGACCCAGGAGCCGGGCCAGGACTCAGGCCCTGTTGTATGCAAGAGGCCAAACCCTTTCCCCAGCCCCCAACCCAATGTATCCACATGGGTGGTCGGGAATCCCCCTGGGGAGGAATGCACGGGCTGATTCACAGCCCCTGCTCCACTCCAGGTGTCCCCTCTTCCATAAAGGCCTTACAGTGGATGTAAATTACAGTTATACCCACAATAAGGGCCCTTTGCACTGGAAGGGTGGCCCAGTCGTTACGGAACTAGCCTAGGCCCTACTCTAGCACCTACGTCCTCTGTGACCTTGGGCACGTCACTCCCTCGCTCTGTGCCTCAGTGTCCCCATCTGTACCATGGGGATAATAGCATCACCCTGCCCCCCCGGAGGGCTGTGGAGATAAATACATTAGAGTCTGTGATAATGGGGGTCATATAGGTGCATAGGTTAGGTGGAGGCTACATAAAGGGGCTGTAGTATAAATGAGAATCAGGCCCTGAAAATGCCTTCTCTTCTGAAGGGGTTGCATAAACATACTGTGGGTTGAAGCGGCCGATGAGCCAGGCTAGCAGTCCATGTCCGCCAGTAATTGTCTGGGTTCCAGGCTGCTGTAGCCTGTGCCCTGAAGTTTTGTGCTTTGATGGTGTTTTCCTGGTCACCTCTTCACGATGGATGAGGTTCAGCAACAGGGGATGTGGCTTCTTTGCCGTATCAGAAACCTGGGACTGGCTCCTGCATCAGCTGGCGGTGCATGCTGTCATAATAAGCCAGGTTAAAAATAGAAAGTGCTAATCTTTATCCTCCAGAACTTTTGTTGTGCCATCTTCCAAAAGGCACTGAGAGCTAATGCGATTGCATCTGCTAATCTAGAGACACACGCCCACTCGCTTCCAGACGCTCCGGCGCACGCCCGCACACGCACACACAAAGGGACACAAGCGCGTGCACAAAGATGGAGCGCCCCTTGCTGATGCTGGTGTGGCGCAGTCGGGCTCGGCGGGGTCAACAGGGGGGACACTGGTGTAAAAACGATACGGAAGGTGGAGTGTGCCTGAATTTTAGCTCAGCAGATCGTGTGCAGTGTTTTGGCACCACTTGGAGTTGATTTTCGAGGCAGGGAAACAAGCCCAAAGCCACGTTTTTCAACACAGAACTAGACATATTCTTTCCTCCAGCCTATGCCCGCTGTCTGGTCCAGTGCACAAGTGGTGGGGAGGGGTGTTAGCCAGGGAGGGGATGTGAACAGTTGTGAGAGTCCAAGGGAGAACTGTAGCTTTTTCTGACACGTTTGTCTGCAGATAATGGCCACCGTGGGGTGTGTGTAACCCGCTGCGTGGCACAGCGCTCTCTGCAAACCCACCCCGCAAGCCAAGCAGTGGGATCTTATTCGTCTCGCAAGACGGGGCGAAAGGTTTGGTTCTCTTGGACGGGGAAGGGGGTTCTTGGGGCTTATGGTCCGGGAGGGGGCCCTGATTTTGGAGGCCCAGTTTAAGACTCCCGAGGAGCTCTATTTTCAGAGCTGAGCGGCTACCTCTGCTGGTGATTTCCATTGGTGTTGTGGAAGCCCTGCCCAAGCTGTCTCACATGGGGATCCCACCACTGCCAGAAGAAGTTGTGGGGGGGGAGGGATAGCTCAGTGGTTTGAGCATTGGCCTGCTAAACCCAGCATTGTGAGTTCAATCCTTGAGGGGGTGATTTAAGGATCTGGGGCAAAAATCTGTCTGGGGATTAGGCCTGCTTTGAGCAGGGGGTTGGACTAGATGATCTTCTGAGGTCCCTTCCAACCTTGATATTCTATGAAACACTGAGGAATCCCATACCCATCACTATATTAGGGAGCACTAAGCCCATGGGGGGGTCATTAACAGCTTCCTTACAGCACATGTTGCAATTTCATTGTTTGTGTACAACTTTTAAAAATTGTAACAGTGTCTAGCGCTCAGGCTGTGATTTCCAGGGGGCTAAGGAAGTTGGGGGCTCTGCCCCCCCCCCATTGAAATCCCCCAGGAATTAAGGAGGAGATTTTCATAAGGGTCTAAATAGAGGCGCACAAGGCAGATTGACTTTGAAAATCCCAGACTAGGGTAGAAATCAAAGGAGCAGGTTTTCAAAGTTGCAAAGGACGGTTAGATAGAATTTGACCTTCAATGGGAATCAGGTCCCTGAGATAGTTATATGACCCCGCATCACTGTAGGACCTGAGCAGCCCTCACAATCTTTAATATAGTGATCCTCACAACCCCCCAACTCCCCGAGATAGAGTGCTATTATACAGAGGAGAAACTGAGGCAGACAAAGTGTCTTGCCCAGGGTTACACAGGAAGCCAGCAGCAAATCACAGATTTGAACCCAGGTCTCTTAGCTGCCAGGCTAGTGTTCTAACCACATCCTTCCTCTCAAAGGTGGACACCTAACTCCAAAGTGTGCCACTGGAAGGTGCCCTCAAAAATAAATGAGTATACTACTCTGACATCAGTACTGGGTGGACTACAGACAGTGTTCTAGCATCGGGCGTGGGGCTCTGGAGATATGCAGTGCAGCTCCAACAACAGAAAACAATTCTAAGCACACACAGAGAGTTACACCACACATGCTATAAATGTATAAACCCTGAGTGGTTCTAGCAAAGCCATCCTACCGGTAGCCAGTCTGGAGCGGAAGACCTTTGTCGGCTGTGGCCCGCCACTGACAGTTGCTACTTTTTGCTTCGTAGGTCAAAGATGAAAAAAACATCCAGGAAGTGTTTGACCTGAGTGATTATGAGAAATGCGAAGAGCTCAGGAAGTCCAAAAGCAGAAGCAAAAAGAACCACAGCAAGTTCACGCTAGCACACTCCAAACAGCCTGGAAACACGGTACAACTTCCTACGCAGCTGGTGCTCACCTTCACCAAGAGATCAGGCTGTATTGACTATGGCAGCATGAGTCAACAGCCCAATCCCCTCCTTTGCCTTCTCCAAGATCTAGTGTCTCCCTCTCCCCCCCATCCCTAAATTATTGGTCTGGGCACAGGGATCCCTGAGAGGAATTCTCTGGCCAGAGGGTCAGCCTAGATCATCACAATGGTCCCTTCTGGCTTTAAGACCTATGAACCTCCATCTGTTGGAGGCAGTAGACCCTGCAGTGATGAGTGATGGCCAGGGAGTTTTTGCCATTGACTTGTAATGGCAGCAGAACCAGGCCTCTGGCCTCTATAATTAAATAAGCCAATCATTTAACTCCAGATCCTTGGAGTGAGATGTTGTGAAGGCCAAGACTACAACAGGGTTCAAAAAAGAACTGGATAAATACATGGAGGATAGGTCCAGCCAGGATGAGCAGGGATGGTGTCCGTAGCCTCTGTTTGCCAGAAGCTGGGAATGAGCGACAGGGGATGGATCACTTGATGATCACCTGTTCTGTTCATTCCCTCTGAAGCACCTGGCATTGGCCACTGTCGGAAGACAGGATACTGGGCTAGATGGACCTTTGGTCTGACCCAGTATGGCCGTTCTTATGTAGTCTAAAGAAGGGACAGGCAAAGCATTTGGGATTGTCTCAACGTGGACCAGAACCTTCACCAATAACTGAACCATTTAGCGAAGAGTGGAAACATTTCAGCTGTTAGTGGCAGTCGTGGGTTGGCTGGTTGGGTGTGTGTCTTCCCGAGAAATAAAACAGACCCCCCAGTCTGGTTCTCTGCTACCATAAATCGTGTCCTGGGTGGAGCTGCGCTGGTTTGCGTTAGCGGAGAATCCGGGCTTTGTGCATATTCCCACACCCTTTTCTTGGTGGCTTCACTGTGGCCGGGGACCGAGCCGACGCTCAGGCGCTGCACACAGCACTGACATGAATTCCCTCTCTCCTAGGCACCAAATCTGATCTTCCTGGCCGTCAGTCCGGAGGAGAAAGAGTCCTGGATCAACGCCCTCAACTCCGCCATCACCCGAGCCAAAAACCGCATCTTAGATGAGGTGAGAAGTTCTCTCGGGGCTGGGCCCCAGCTCCGTTGTCTCAGCCTTAATCTTCAGTGAAGCCTTTGGCTTCAGCGCTCCTGCCTAAGGTACGTCTGCACAGCAGCCAGTCTCCCAGCCTGGGCCAGCAGACCGCTAAAAATAGCTGTGTAGAGGTTGTGGCTCGGGCTGTGACGCCTGGGGTGGGCTTCAGAGCACGAGCCACGACTTACCAGCACAGTCTGCACCACTATTTTTAACACAGTAGCATGAGCTCTGCTGTGATCCTGACTCTGTCAGCCCGGGAGGCTGGCTGCTGCGAGCTGCCGTTGGCTGTGTAGACGAACCTGTGGTGGGAAAGGCCCCCCGCGCTTCCGACCCCAGCGCAAGCACATCCCTCTTTCTCAACCTCAGACCCAATGGTGCAAAGCCGCTGGGCTTTGGCTAATGGCAATCGGCGCGTGGGGGGATCGGCGATTGCCACGCTGGCTCTGGCGGACACTCTGTGACCATCTAGCGCGTAATAAGCCAGCAGTGATTACATGCCGTGCTGCATGACTTCCATATGCCGCGGGCAACTCCTAGGGGCTGGCTATCCCGGGAGAACAGCCTCCTGAGACGTAGCCCCATAAAGCACCCAGGGGGTCACCTGGACAACAGACGAGATGCGAGGCCCATCTTGCCCTCACTAAAGTGCACAGGAATCCACCCTATTGTCTGTCTTGTCCGTTTAGACTGTGAGCTCCTCGGGGCAGGGACTGGCTCTAGATAAGTGTCTGCGCAGGCCCTAGCTAATAGCCAAGGAGGAATTTGGGCCTTGTATTTTTAACTACCCGGAGAGTAGCGTCCCCCGCCCCATCCCTCCCACCTCCCCATTTAAGGTCCCTTCCCATGGCAAGTGTGATGCAATGGGGTGAAGATGAGAATGAGGCCCTGAGCAAGGCCTTGCCTGCACCCAGAAGTTGCACCAGGTTAACTCAGGCTGGTTTTTAAGCCAGTGAAAAGCCCTATGTGGATGCATGTCAGAGACTGAGGCAAGGATGGGTCAGGCCTAGAGGTTGGAGCGGTGGCAGTCGGGCCCGGGGGTCAGAGCTGGAATCAGAAGTCAAGAGCAGGGTGGGAACAAGGTAAGAGTAGAGCTGGGAGCTGGGCTGGAGCAGGCTAAGGCCCATGAAGTCTGTCACTTCTCTCCGGCACGGGACGATTCCAAGCCACGAAGCTACGTTGGGCATACTGAGCTGCTCTTTCTCCTGTGAGGTTTATATACCCGCCTTGAGAGTCACCTGACCAGCTCCCAGCTTGGGGATTGGCTGCAGTCTAACACAGGAATGACTCATCCCCTTGTGGAGTTCAGGGGTGACTCATCACCTCACAGTGCACTTGTATCATTTTAAATCTGGCTGTCTCCGTTCAGCTTGCGCTGGTAGGCGTGGTGTGCGCACAGGTAACCGGACAGGCCAATCCAGCTGTTCACCAACGCGCTGTGTGATAGCAGCAGGAGGACGAACTGTAGGGGCATAGGCCAGCATGGGGATATGATCTCACTCCTGTTAGAATACGGTCACTTCCAAAGTGGCTGAATTATTGTGAACTAAAGTGCGGGATGAACCCAAACAAGGTTGTTTGTGTGAGGATGCGAGGGAGTTTCTGCTGGAAAAAGCAAAGATGTATTGGTCCAACTTCCCCATGCAAATAAGGCCTACATTTACCAGCACAAGCAAAACTGATGCAAACCAGGTTTAAAATTGATAGGAGTGTCCACACGCAAAGTGGCATCTGTTTAACTACATCGGCATAAAATTGCACCTTTATCTAAACTGGTACAAGCAGCTCTCAGTCTGGGAAAGGAATGCTCTTGCATATGGCTTGCCATGGCAGATATGGGGTCTGCAATTCAAAGGAGGGCCTCGAAATGGTTTAATAGCCTAGCAGGTGGTTTTACCCTTGCCTGTCCCTCACCTAGGTGTGATGCCCTGTGATCAATCCAGCCCACATTCCCCCGTAATTCAAGTCTAGGGACTTCCCTATTGTGAATTGTTTTACACTGAAGCTGGTCAGATAATACGGTGATGGGTGGCAGTATAAAAACCTCAGATAAGTGGTTAGAGTCTCATAATTCTCTTGCCTTTGGCTCCACCAAAAGCTCTACCAGTTAGCGGTCTGCAAACGCCTTTCAAGAGCAGACAGCACATCATGTTGCCAGTGTCTGGAAGGTTCGGATGAGTTACCGCCAGTGGAATTCTTTTGCCCGTCCCAAATAATTGATTCCACTTCAAAGCAAGTTTTGATTCAAATGGTGTTCGGTGAACATTAGAGCTCTTGGGTTTCGCTGGTGCATTTCATAATGCAAAGCTGGTTTTTTTATTAGCTGGCATATTTGCCAGGGCTGACTTGCAAACTGTATGTTTGACTGTCGGATTTGCAGTTTGCAATTCAAACAATCTGCCGGCCGAGAGTTCCTCCCTGAAGAAATGAGCAAATTTTTCTGTACAGTGGCAACATTGGAAAATGTTGCCATCAGCTCGTGGACAGATCGCACATGGAAAGACAAAACTGGTTAAATAAATTATGCACCAGGAATTATCGACCCGGCTCCTGTTACAGAGGCAGGGAGTGATGGCTTGTGGTTTGCATTTCTCAGGCACTGGGATGCTTGATGACCTTTATTGTCCTTGCAGGTGACTGTTGAGGAGGACAGCTACCTCGCCCATCCGACCCGCGACAGAGCGAAAATCCAGCACTCCAGACGGCCTCCGACACGGGGACACTTGATGGCTGTGGTATGTAGGCTAAACCCCGGGCACAAGTTCAGATAGATCATCTACGACGTTAGCAATCTCTTATATATTTATTTATTTTGAAATGGATGGAAGAAGATACAGAGTCTTTTATCTCTGGGTTGAAATGCAACCCGGGTTGGTGAGGACTGACGGCTGTTTCCTGGCCTGTGTGAACTGAAAAGGCATGTCTTATTCTAGTTCCTAGTACAGAAGTGCCTTACAGGTGGGAAACTGAGGCATGGGGTGGATTAAAAGACTTGCCCAAGGTCACAGGAGGAGGATGTGTCTGAGCTGGGAACTGGACCCAGGTGCCCTGCGCCTCAGCCACTAGTCTACCCCCGCCCCCCACACCATTCCTCCTGGTGCCTGTTTCCACGCTGGCAGGGATAGGCTAGATGGGCTCCTTAGAAATGCACAGAGAGGTTGATTAGAGCCATTGTTGCTGTGACGCTCAAAGTAATGGGTGGGCGGCCTCTGCATCCATCTGCTCACAGTTCCTGCCTTTCTCTCCACGCTCTGCAGGCATCTACCTCAACGTCGGATGGCATGCTGACACTGGACCTCATCCAAGAGGAAGACGCCTCTCCTGAGGACCACGGGACCTGTGAAGAGAGCTTCCGGGTAGATCTGGATAAGTCCGTGGCGCACCTCGTTGCCGGACGGCGCCGGTCGGATTCGGAGAACATCAAGTCCTCGGAGAAAGGCCGGTCCGTGAGCCTGCCGAGACGGGAGGCGATCTCATGGGACAAAACTGGGAAACGCAATGATGCCTTTGAGAAAGGGACCATGTACACCCCGCAGGTCCCCAAAAAGCTCTCGCACTCGGAAAAGAACAAATGTGCCTCCATGGAGGAGATTTTGTCTCGCCGGGACTCTTCTGCGCACCGGGCAGTGCTGAGGAAGGGGCTGGAGGCTCAGTTTGCTTCGGGGGAGCCCGAGCAGCTGGCCCGAATACAGGAACTGGTTGCACTGAAACTGGAAAAAACTCAGGAACTGCTGGCGGAGGTGAAGGGCTATGGGGAAGGGAAGCGAAAGACAAAAGATTTCGCCACTGCTGCCACCACCACCTCTTCCTCTTCCAAGTCGGACTCTGAAAGCATCTTGCAGGAGACGCAGAGGTTGCTGGGCGAGGCCTCCTCCACCTGGAGCCAGGCCAAGAAGGTGTTACAGGAGATTAAAGAGCTAAGGGACCTGTACAAACAGTTAGAACTGCAGCCGTCGGACCCTAAACCCAAACAGATCTCACAGTCTCAGTACAGGAAGAGCATGATGTGAAGGCACGCTTCAGGGTGGGGCGGTGGTGATTTCTTTTTATTATTATTTACAGTGTTCGAAACAGTACAACGTGCCTGTTCTCATCAAAACTTGCTCCTCACGCTTGACCCCTTCCCCTCCCCAGATCTTCCCCTGTCCCCAGATGAAACAAAAGGTGTTCCAATAAATCAGTTTGGATTCCTATTTTTTTTTCAAAGTATCCTTTCTCTGCGTTCTTGGGCTGCTCGTGTCATGCTTGCAGGATGGAAGATCACCAAGACCTGGAAAGCTCCCGGCATACTTGTGGAGACATACGCACAGCAGCCGGGGTAGCTATTCTCCCTCTATAGAAGCCCTGGGTTTGCTGCTCTGAACCCAGAGCTGCAGTTCTGTGTCCAGCGTTACAGCTCCTTGATCAAGAGCGTTGGCAACTTAGTTTATGTTTTTCCTCCTCTTTAAAAAAGAGTCAGCACGTGGAGGTCCCCGTTATCCAAAAACTGTTTGGAAGATGCTTGCCAGTGACATCCAAGCCAGGGTTGGAATTCCGCTGTCAGAACGAGGAGATTCACGGCCTGGAATGCAGTCTGACGTGTCACGAGAGGCATCGGGCGCTCCTTCCTGGACTGCAGTTAACAGGGCTCTTCCCTGGCGTCCCTGCACTGATCCTAAACCCTCTTTTGCAAACTCCTGTGGCAGGCAGCTGTTAATACATGTGGTACATATACAGCCCTCCCTACGGAGGCAACAGGTATGCAATCTGTGTTAAAACTAACCCTGTCTGTAGGCTGACAGCCGATGCTTCGGAGACACCCCCTGGCCCAGTGCAATGAGATTTAGCAACCACAATGTCTTCCTTCTTGTGCACATGATCAAAGCCTGGAGTCCAACGGGCAGTCATTATTTGTTTTTCATTGTTCTTTCCTTCATTTAGGCTGGAGTGAAATGGAAAGTCAGGGTTTGGCACAAAGGGCAACAGAAAAGCTGAGAATTGCAGTTGGTTTAATGGGCCTGATTCTGCTCTCGCTCACACTCCGTTTACACAATCGATCCTCACACCATTGTCTCTTAGCTGACACCGATGTGAGGTCAGTATCAGGCCCACTGAAACTCAAACGGATCCCAAATTAGAGCTCAGATATCCTCGCCTGGCTGATGTCTAGCACTTTTCTAAATAGGTGGCTCAGCTTTCATGCACTTAAGCAGCAGGACAAGAGGGAAATATGCGAAGATTTCTCTCAGGGCTTAAAGTACACTGGCAAATTAACATCAGTTGTTTTTTCCAAGAAATCTAATTTCCTTGCCTATGTTGCAAAGAACCCCTGAGAATATTAAAAACAACTGAGTTTTAAATGACTAATTTCCTTTTCACTGTTTACATTTTGTACCTCTCACATATTTGAAATGAGAGGAGTTATGTTGACGTCTGTGTCTGGTCAGTTTCACTCATATTGCCGGCTAAGGCTGTGATGTTTGGGTTGCAAATGCTGCAAGGAAATGTTGATCTGTGTTTTTTAAAAACTCCCACCAGTTGGAATTAAATAACATTGGTGGAAATATTTCTATTGGCCTGAGCTTCTTTAACAGCTGGTGGTTGGCAAAGCTTAAATTTGGGGCCCAATTTCACCTGACAATGTCCCTTTAAGTTATTCATGACTCTTTTCAAAACCTATCCTTCAAACGGCAGAAGAATCTCTGGCTCATTTCAGTTCTTATCACAAAGCCACACAGTCATGCTGTCGTGATAGAAATGGGGAGATTTGGCTTTTACAGAATTTACAAGAAGTATCCTTTTCTTGATTTATTTTTTAAACATGTTGGACCACTCAACGGGTGAATTTTTACAGTCAGTGGAATCAGATTTCATCCCTTAAAAAAAAAAAGGAGAGATTTAAAAAAAAAAAAAACCTGACATATAAGCCATTCTGACAGTGCCCTTCTATGTCATCTCTCTTTGATCCAGAAGGAAACAAGAAAAAAAAACTTCAAATAGTTTTCAGATATAATGTTAAGCATTAAAAATAACCCGGTTCTCAAAATAGAAAAGCTGTTTTAAAATCAGAGGTTCTAATTACACTGGATTAGCCTGGACATGTGTCATGAGTGGGGTTGAGATTCTAGGCACTGGAATAATATCAAAACACTTGATTGGGTTATATAGTTCTAGCAAGATGCCCCAAGTCTCAGGTGCATATGGGGGTCACTGAACACACCCGAGAATCCCACAGTTATGTAGAACCTTGTTCCTTCAAAATCTGTCTTGTGCAACCTGCCAAGATAGTGACAAAAACTGCTTGGTTAACAGGGGTGGTTATCTGACTATAGGAAAAACAAAACAGTCCTAGAGACTTTGCAGGTGTCTTGAATAGTCACCTAAGACAGGGGTGGAGTTGCCCATTTGAAGTGGGGCTTGGTGCAAGTTTCACTCTATGGGAGTAATTATCCAGGGTTCCAGGCAGGTTTGTTCAGTAGTTCTGCTACCTTGAAGCTAGCTTGGGCATATCTACAGGAATGGTGGTTACACCCGGTGGCTGCAGTGTAGACATACTCTGTGTATTTACGGAGCTAAGGAGTTCCAGCACCTTGGCAGGAGACCACCTGTCGGTTTGGAAGCAGGTGTGTCCTACAATGAAAACTCACATGTCACATAGTTGTTAGAGCTGGGCAAAATTTTGCAAAAGGTTCTAAGCTTGGGACCAGGTTTTGCCGAGCTTCACCAACCTTCCTGCTAACCTACGGTGGACTTCTGGGCAAACGGGGGCAGGCAGAGTTATGGTTTGTGGACGGAACCATTCCGTATGGATTTGCCTGGTTTTGACCCCCAAATCGGGCAGTTGTGGGTTTGGTTCAACCCAAAACTCCCGTGATACAAACCTGGTGAAGTGAATTCAAAAAAGAAACCATCACACTAGTGCCCCTGAAAACCAAACCAGGCAAGTTTCATACCGCCCTAGCCACGGCATTTATGTCTGGACATCATGATTCTACATCAGCACAGAGTCATGATGTGATGCTGTGAGATCACGGTCTCCTCATCATGCCAGAGTGACATTGCTCTTACCCCGGAGCATCCCAAAAGGTAGGATACAAAAATTACCCAATCAAAAACTGGGATGAGTGGCGACTCGAAGGAATTGGAATCTTCCCCATCCAATCAAATTCCTAAAGTCTCCCCTGCCCATGACCTCAGAGGGGATGTTGGGGGTGGGAGGGGAAGAGGTATGGAGGGCCATCTCCCACTCCTTGGTTCTGCACCTGGGTCATGAACATCGCCATGGTTTTCATGACTCTTCCGCGCCTTGGGCTCCCCCAAAATGCCTATGGCAGCTGCTTCTGGGTGACATTCTGGCCTCACTAACATCAGTGAAGCCAGGATTCCACCTTCTGACTTGAAGCAGAGCTAACTTTACGATTTTGAGGATCCCAACAAAGGGGTTATTTTTGAGGTGCTCATTCCCCTTCTATCTCCCAACTCCATCTCTCCTTCTCTCTCCCTGGTCGATGAGCCTAGAGAGCACTTGGCTTTTACAATCCCATGCTGTGGCACAAAGAGAGGCCCCAAAGCTGGCCAGGCTTGTCCCACTCCTTTGGCCTTTCCCCCACCCAGCAGCGTTGCCAGAGAATTTGGTAAGGCGGCACGTTCGCATTATCATTTATTATTTGTAGAGCAAGCTGGAAATTTTTCAATGGAATGTTTTTCCTTTGGAAACCAAAACTTCCCATGGGAACATGTCTATTTTGATAAAATTTTGTTTCAGGGGGGAAAAAGTGAGGGGGAAAACAAGAGTTTTGATGAGTTCAAAACATTCTGTTTTGACATTTTCAGAATGGAACACGTCAGTATTTAGTTTTGAAATTTATATTATAAAAATGTAAACACATTTTAAAACGCCAACACTGAAACAAGAGAGACAAGGTGGGTGAGGTTGTATCTTTTATTGGACCAACTTCTGCTGGTGAGAGAGAGAGAAGCTTTCACGCTTACACAGAGCTCTAAAACATTTCAATTGGCCCCAAACCAAAACTTTTTCAGCAATGTCATTTTCTGGAAATTTTTGAAATTCTTTGGTTTTGTTCTAGTTGGTAACTACGCAAATTTAGAGATCACCGAATTTCCTGCAAAACAGAAATTCCAGTTCCCACGCAGCTCTAGTCAGGTATCAGGACTCACTGTGCAAGATGCAGTACATTTTTATTGCTAGTAGGTCTATTACAGTAGCGTCTAAGAGTCCCAGTCATGGATCAAGTCCCATGGCGCTAGGTGCTGTACAAACACAGAACAGAGAGACAGACCTTGCCCCCAACATGGGATATAATTCCCCCTCCATTCACTTTTAATCTCTTTTATTTTATTTTAAATTTCACCAAATGTTCCCCATTTGTCAATCCCTTTTGTGGGATTACAGAAAAGCCAAATACAAGAGAGAGTGGCATGTGTGGGGAAAACATGCCAATCAGTTTAGCACTGCTGTTACGTTCCTTCCCGAGCACATCTTCCCGAGTTAAAAACAGCATGAGGAGTTGTGTTGGGGAAGGGAGATAATGTGTGGGAGGAATGTTCGTGATGACTGGGGGTCTGCGTAGGGAGGAGGTGGGGTAAAGAGACCAAGGGGTGTGATTCTCCATTCCCTTGCACTTTGTGCAGTCATTTGTGTCAGTGCAAAGTGGGTGCATTTTACACCCATTATGCACTGATACAATTGACTGAACAAGGGGCAGGGCAAACAGAGAACCCGGCCCCACATCCTGTGTGTCTTTGATTCATCTGATCTTTCACAGCAAGTTGCAATTTTTGGTTTTAAACCTTCTGTGCATCAAGAAACAAAAAATTGAGCTAGTTTCACTGATGCTCCATAGTCGGATCTTTTCAATCCAGCTGTGCATGTTGGGAAGCAGCGTTGCCTAGTGGATAGAGCATTGGACTGGGACTCAGGAGATCTGCATCCTACTCCCAGCTCTACTGCTGGGTGAGCATGGGCAAGTCACTCTCTGCCTCAGTTTCCCCAGCTGTGAAATGGGGAAAAAGGTACTGACCTTCTCCGTAAACCACTTGGAGATCTACTGATGAAAAGTGCTCCGTAAGAGCTAGATATTATGATACTATGACTAGCTACTCTCTGGTTTATAAGGCATTGCACACTACTGTGGACTGTTTGTATTAGTATTAGGTTTTCTGGTTCTGGAGTGATTGCATGGACATTGTTTTCATTGTATAGCTAAGGGACTGTCTGACCAAGGTTGCCAGTGGCAGTTCTGATGGCCCTCAGAGCAAGCCTGCATGCTCATGTCTCTGTTATACTGTATCCCATGCTCTTGAGGTCAAATTCCAGTCCTGCGCTTCATGCCACATCAATGCCAGGGGCAAACTGAGGAACCAAGGGCTACACAGAGCATGGCTGTAGTGAATGGGTTTGCAACTGAAGGATTGTAACTCCCAAAAGACAAACCCAACAATCATCCAGGGAAGGGAATCAGTCTCCTGTTCTCACTGAACTGCCACTGAAATCAGTGCAAACTATTCTGGGGGTATGTTGGGAGAATTGGGGACCTTATAGTTTCCCCCCCACACCTTCCTCTGTAGCATGGTTCGCCTGCAGGGATCATCCATACATCTCAGCTAATCACTTCCCTGCCATTGCAAGAGCTTGGGGTACTGGGGGCACCTTGGCCCCCGTCATTCTCTGCCTGTGGTGCAGTTTTGTTTCCTGCAGACTGGAATGTTTTGGTCTAACTAAAATCTTTGGGAGCAGCACAGGGGTAACTGGGTGAAATGTGATATACAGGAGGTCAGACCAGATGATCTATCTGATGGTCCCTTCTGGCCTGAAACTCAAGGAGCCTGTGAAACAGCAGGGTGAGGAAAGACGGCTTGACTCCCATGACCCAAAATGTTCGGTGAATAACGCGGTGGCCGCGGTGCCCTGATTCTCCATTGCCTGCACCGTGTGTGATTCACCCCTGTGCCAAGTGGGCGTACAATGCTACCGAATCAGAACAACAGCGTTTGCACCCACTTTATACTGGTCTAAATGGGGTGCAGGATGATGGGGGGGGAATCAAGCTTGGGGGCTTCAAAGCTCGTTTTTCACTCAGCGCGGTACGCCCATCTGTCAGCTCTGCACTCAGCCAGCTGAGACGAGCTCGTGTTTAGCTTGAGCTAAAAAGACAGAGCAGAAGGCTTAGCTTTAAAATTCCTCTGTGGCTTTATTTCATGAATTCACTTAGTTTCAAAAATGGGTCCGGAATCGCCCCCGGCACCGGGCAACCACATATCCCTGGCTCTAATTGCCGGCAAATTGTCATTAAGACCGAAAAAAAGGGGTCATGAAGAATGGCAGCATGGAAAACGCTCCATGAAGGGGTCTTTTATAGCCTTGCTCCCCACCCACTAAGATCAAATCAAGGGGAGAATATGCCCAGAAGCCAATCACTTTTTGTTTTTTTGTTTTTTGCATGCCTCTTACTTAAATCTGGCTGCTGGCTCCTTGATTTTCACTGCACCTGCCAAAACCCAGTCACACTGCAATGAAATCATCGCTATAGATGGCAGGCACTGCTGCGCCTCCTGGTCTCGGCAGGTGGAGGACACCTCGAATGGTACATTCAGGAGCTCAGCAGTCGTGTTCCACCTGCATGTACCTGGGCATTCAGCACAGCGGGTGGGTTCTCCCTGAAAAGAGCAAGATGGCTAGGTATAGTCAAAGGGTTAAAAAGAAATGGGTAATCAAGGTTTTTATTAAGTTGGATTTAAAAAACGAGATCCACGTTGCATAGAGCCTTTCATGCCACGCCTGAGCTGGCTAAAATGGCATAGCCCAAGGAGAGCACTTGACAGAAGCACCACCAAACCACAGCAGATGCCTATGGCTCCCATGAGCACAGCAGTGCAGCGACAGCATGGGCCCTTTGGTTGTCTCGCCAGGGAGTGGAGGCATCTGGAGGGTTGGTTTGGAACTGGGGAAAATGCAGCCCCTGAAAAATTTCACACCCTGAGCACTGCACTTAGGTCAACCTCACCCCCAGTGTAGAAGCAGTTGGGTCGACAGAAGAATTCTGCCATCTGGTGAAATCCATGTCTTTTTGCGTATGTTTTAAGAAAGAATCGCAGACGCTAAGATTGTTTTTGGCACAAAATTCAAGACGTCTTGTGCCACTGTCTGTCATTGTTCCAGTTTTATGTGGGCCGATGACTTTCCCAACCTCATCTGAAGAAGTGAGGTTCTTACCCACGAAAGCTTATGCTCCCAATACTTCTGTTAGTCTCAAAGGTGCCACAGGACCCTCTGTTGCTTTTTACAGATTCAGACTAACATGGCTACCCCTCTGATACTTTCCCAACCTCTTCTTTCACTTCTGATCTGGGCATTAAAATCTCCCATAACCAGGACAAGATCGTGGTTTGGTATTTCTTTCATTACATCGTTCAATGCTGCATAGAACCGCTCTTTGTCCTCTTCATCTGCATCGTTTGTTGGAGCCTATGCCTGGACTATGGTGCACTTAATGTGCCGAGAGTGGAATCTAGCTGCCAGTAGCTTATCTGATATTGGCTGCCAATTCATAAGTGATTTCTTTGCAGCGCTATTCCTGATGATTCCTACACCTCTCTCATGTTCGGTTCCACCTGAATATAACATTGTTTTTTCTCCAGATGTTATCATACCTTGCTCTTTCCATCTAACTTCACAAAGTCCTAGGATGTCAATTTTATATCTATCCATTGCTGTGATGACCTGTGCTAATTTTCCTGCACTATTCAGAGTTCGTACATTCCAAGTAGCTATGGATGTACTCTTTTTGGCCATCAGAATTTGGACCATCAAGTGGGTGACTTCCCGATGGATTTGATCATCCACTGTCATAACACTTTCCATCCTCCTCAGGCTGTGATTTTTGGTTTATGTGGTTTATGTGAGTAGTTTCTGTAGCTAGAACTTTTTTTTTTTTTTTACGGTGACGGGAAGCCGCCCCATCAACCAACTCTCCTCCTTTTTGATCCAGGTTTCGGAACCTCCTCCTTTTTGATCTGGGCTTGGGACCGGCACTGGCGGAGTTGTATTATATTATATATAAACAAAAAGTTGTTTCAGACTGAAATATTGAAATTTTTCATTCCAAACATGTCAAATCAGGATGTTTTGCTATTGTCAGAACTTTTTCCCACCCTGTTTTTCCCCCCCAAAAACGAAATTCCAGAAAAATCAATCCCATTTTGCGGGAACCTCCTATTCCAGTGGAATAGGGTTCTATCAGAATTTGTCTGCCCAGCTCTCATGACAAGGAATAGGCCATCTGGCTGTTCCTCTGTTTACATCTCCCCAGCTCTCTGCAGAACTCTATCTCACAGTTCCCCTTTGCAGTGCGACAGCTACTAGTCACCAAACCACCCGCTCCCCAGCTACTCTCGTTCTCTGCTCAAAGCTTTAAAAAACAAACCACCAGAGACCACGGTACTCCTCAGCAATGAAAATCACCAGACCACGGGGCTTTCCTGTGCAGCGCAGCTGGGAAGAGTGTTATGGCAGAGCAGTGACTCTCAAGCTCTGTTCTCACTTCGAAATCTTACCCCCTAGCCGCCATTCCACCAGCGTGTTTGTCGGGTCACGAGGGAAGGCATTAAGTGGGCAAGGCAGTCTTAAACACTGGGACTGTTGCATGCATCTTGTTGCTACTGTCTAAGGGAATTGGCTTAGTAGCTAGCGGGCTGGACTAGGAGTCTGAAACCTTAGTTCTATTCCGGGCTCTGCTGCTGCGTGACCTTGGGCCAGTCACGTCACTGCTGTGCCTCCGTTCCCCTCCCCCACCCTGTGCAAAAAGATCATTGTAAACCTGACTCTCCTTGGTAAAGCGTGTTGAGAACTGCTGTGAAGAGCTAGGGATTACTGATGTATACGACCGAGGGCCTAGAGGCCCCACCCCAGATCAGGCCCCCATTGTGCCTGGTGCTGCTCAGACCCATGTAGTTCCTGCTCCAAAGAACCCCCCGTGTGAACAGACAAGGGGTGGGATGGGGAAACTGAGGCACAAAGAGGAGTTTATACCACCTCTGTTCAGTTGAGGTCTAGATGGCATGGAGGTGAAAACACCAGTACACTAGTGCTGGCACCACCAATGCTAGAGCAACAGTGGGAGATTTTTAAAAGGCTAGTGTAGACGAGGCTCTGTTGTGGTTTTGTATCTAGTGGGTTTCACTGAGTTTAGCAATAAGCCAGACCTGGGCTTGTCTAAAACTTGTCCCCCAGGCTGGCTTGATACTCTGCCCCGATCTTGCCTGAAACCCAGCCCTGGGCTTGTTCAGAAGGTTTTAACTTCAACAAACCTGACGCAAGTTCAGGGCTCGTAACAAAACCCAGAATCTGGGATGTCCTCACCCAGCCATGCCTGTGGTGCCCTCAGAGAACTGCCTGTCCTTAAACCAGTCCCCTAGGAATGGTTCCAGTTTGCCTAAATCTCCTCCTCTGTGCAGTCTATCCTTTTATTTCAGAGAATCGCTCCCTGTATTTCTTTTTCAGGAAAATATTTCTCTCCCCTCCCCCCCCCCCCACACACACTCCTAAACACTCACATCTCTCCAAAAAAATCCCTCTTAAACCCAGTGGAGTACAGATACATCCCTATTTTGGCCTCTCCAAATGTCTCTGTCTAGTGGGAATGAACAAACCCAAATACCCCACAGCCAGTAAACAAGATGCCAACTTTTCTCCTTCCTCTGCCAGCAGACTGGGCCCCTCTGATTCTTGCAGGCTCCTATTCCTAGCAACCTTGGTGGAGGATTATTTATTTATTTTTGTTTAATTCTCTCAATAGTAGGTTGGACACTGCCAGTCCAGGCAGGCGCCAAACCCCTAAGTGATTAGTTTAGCTTTCTGCTCATATGCGCCTCCTCCTCTGCTAAACTGACACTGAATTTAAATTTGCAAGCTGGGAAATAAGCGATGGTCCCATTCCCCCTCCCAATAAACACTGACTGGCTCTCCAGAGGACTGGGAGATGGTTTGTAGCTGAGCTGTAAGAAACCACAGTGGAACAAAAGGCTGCTGGAGGAACAGAACACAGGGACGAGGATGATTATGATACAAATGGGGTGGGGGAGCCGCTGGGGGGTGAGAGAGAAGAGCTTTTGGAGAAGGCAATAGGACTCTTTAAAAGCAACAAAACGAGAATACAAATAAGCACCAGCGCCAGAGGAGAAGCGGGATAATCTCTTGACAGGAGGCACATGGATCTCTCCCAAGCTGGGTTGAGAAGGGAAGAGAAAGCGAAGGTGTCATAGACCATTTCCGTCACCGCTGTCGTGGTTAGAGAAACGGAGGGAAACTGAGTGCCGTGGGCAAAGCCAGTGCTGGGCTAAGAGTATATTCCAAGCAGTTGAGACACCTGCCCGCAGATCTATTAGGGCAGGGCCCAAGGGCTAAGTTTGGTCCCATTTCAGCAGTCCACCCCTCGCCAGCAATTCACTCTCAGGTGCTTTGCTGGACAGGGATGCGCTTAATCACCTGCTTAAGTGTTTTACTGAACCAGGCCCCTCAAATGGAGCCTGCAGCTGCCCCTGTCGGATCCCAGGAAAGCCAGTACAATGGTGAATGGCCAGTAGTTCTGTCACAGAGTGTGGGGGCATCAGGGCCCTGCACTCCCCACTTCCTCCGATTCACCGTGACTCTCAGCCAGCCAGTAAAACAGAAGGTTTATTAGACGACAGGAACACAGACCAAAACAGAGCTTGTAGGTACAGGCAACAGGACCCCCCTCGGTCAGGTCCATCTTGGGAGGCAGGGAGCTTAGACCCCAGCCCTGGGGCTCCCTCCGTTTCCCCAGCCAGCTCCAAACTGACACTCTCCAGCCCCTCCTCTGGCCTTTTTCTCTTACCCGGGCCAGGAGGCCACCTGATCTCTTTGTTCTCCAACATCTTCAGTTGGCATCTTTGCAGGGGAGGGGCCCAGGCCATCATCTGCAGGAGACAGGGTGTCGACCATTCTTTGTGCAGACTCCTGCACACCCCTGCCCTCTAGGGCTCTGCAACAATCACACACCCTTATCCCACCACCTAGATACTTAAGAAATGCAGAGGAGAAACTGAGGCACCCACACAGTATTCAGAGAAAACATTAAGAACATTCCCACTTCGTCACAGGTTCTTATTCCGGCTGAACTCCTCCAATGAGCCGTTTCTGTTCATCCGTCAAGTGCAGATGGTGCTCAGGGCCATGTGAGTTTTATTTATTTGTTACAAAAGCAGAGGCAGATTGAGGTCATGACGAATTGCCACCACAGCCCCGGGCACTGCAAATTTCCAGCAGCCCCTCTTATGGGTTGCAAACTCATGATCTGACTTCACCTGGTAAATAAAGAGACCGATTCTTTTAGTTACGATGTAGCAACTGCTCTAAAAGCAATGGGCTGGATTCTCAGCTGGTGCACCGCGGGTTTCCATGCAGCCATGCCACTTTATATCAGCTGGGGAATCTGGCCCCAGATTGTTTTAAGAGTGGTGCATCCAGGTAGAAAACTATTAGCATTCTGAGTGTGTGGGGAGAAAGGAACAGACCCCTCCCTGCAAACATTCCCTTAGTACTGCCACCTAAACTGAGGTTAGAGACGGACCCGCAGCACACAGTGTTTCATTAGCTGTGAGGGATGCAGTAGGCAGGCGGAATTGTAGGTAAGATCTTTATTGAGCATACCACAAGGCCAATGTTACATGCATAAAGGCCAGTGTTTGTCCAGTCGTACTCTGGCCACCTGTTTGAACCACCAAATAGGGTCCCTCCTGGAACTGGACCCTCTATCTCCAGTCCCACTCATCATAGGCCACACGGAGAAAATTCTGATCTAAACTAAGTTTGGGGGGGATATAACTGGGTTGCGGTTCCAGGACTTAGGCTCAGCACATTATAGAAGCAGAGACCAGTTACAAAGCTTAGATCCCATTGGAACTTCTTCACAGTGCAAGAAAACTTGGATATTGGGATTTGATTCAGACCCATCTCTAATAAAAGTACCACCTGATCTCTCTTTCCTAGGCATAACTTCAATTTTTAGAGTGTTCTGTATTATAAAGAAGCTTTTTCCTTTTTCACTCTACTGTTAACAGACAAGTGTATTTTTGTATATCCAATACTTGAAGGAATCAGATACCACTTTCCACATCTCATCTTGATCCCTGCTATTGTAATTAAAATTCTGCTGACTTCCTTCCCCGATGTATTTCCCATCTCTCATCTGCTGCCCTACACTCACGTGCGTGAGAACTGAGACGGTGAATGAAAATCAGTCCCTCACGATTACGATACCTTGTGCCTAAAGAACCTCATGGTTCTGCCCCCAACTCAAGTAGCAAGTCCTGGCTCAGAGAGAAGAGTGGGATTTTCAAAGGAGGCTAACGGGAAATTAAGGAGGGATTTTCCAAACTGTCTAAGTGATTTAGGAGCACAAATCCTATTGAAAGTCAAGTCATTGAGGCCCAGCTCCTCAAAAGGTATCTAGGTACCTAACTAATTGATTTCAGTGGAAGTTAGGTGCCTAAATACTATAAAGGGTCTGGGCCTTAGGCACTTAGGAAAATTTCATCACTTACTCCCTTAGTTGTCTTGGAAAACCCCATCTTAAGAGTGCATTGTATCCAGGGGCCTTGAAGGTGCTACAACCTTTTGCTACAGCCACTCAATGAAGTATTTACAAATGTGATACGATTCTATTTGCGGTGTTGCTGTTGCTGTGTAGGTCCCAGGGTATGAGAGAGACAAGTTGAGTAAGATGCTCTCTGTTATCGGACCAACTTCTGTTGGTGAGAGAGACAAGCTTTTGAGCTTACACAGAGCTCTTCTTCAGGTCTGAAGCTCAAAAGTTTGTCGCTTTCACCAACAGAAGTAGGGTCGGTAACAGATAGTACCTCATCCAAGTTGTGTCTCTCTAACAGGATTATATTGTTGCTTGATTGGTCAATTCTTTTCTTTTCTCCCCATCTGTATTTTGTGTTTAAAGTTCTCCCTCTTCCTCTCCGCTTTTTTTGTGTTCCTTTCGGAAAACAATCTGCACTGATTTTTATGTAAAATAAACCTCCCACGTGTACAGACTCTGGGACATTGCTCCAATCTGTTGCAGCTCTGTTTACTTTGATTGATTTTAAGGCTGTGACAAAAAAAATAAAATAAAATGAAAATTTAAAAACAAAGAAACCGAGAAGTGTCTTTTTTTATGAGTTTTACTTCACTAGTACAGATGCTTCTTTCCAGGTAGAATAATACTTTGAGCATCTGTAGCATCTTTCCATATGGATGGATCAAAGGAGCATTTCTCAGTTATAGCACTTTGTTTTGGAACAGGTAATTAGACAGAGGGCATTATAACAAAGCAGAATGCACAGTATTGCTTACAAAGGGAGACATGGACAATGATCTGGAATCTACCTCTGTACAGCCACACGCCCCATGTCATGGAGGTTAATCTTTCGGAATCCAGTGTTTCAAAAAAATCAGGCCAAATGGAGCCCTGTGGTAACTCCCTTCTCAGCCTGAAGTCAGAGGCTGTGACGCGCTGCAGATCTCGACTAATGGTGAACGCAAGCAATAAGCCATTTCTAGTCACCCGTCTGTGCCGATGCAAGTAATGAGGTGTTTATTTGTGGTGTCAGACCAAAAAAATCAGGTGCAGCCCTTTGCAACCCAGAACGTCTCCAACGAGATGTCAGTGTTTGGGTGCCCCTCCAGAAGCTCCTTTTGAGGCACGTTTGCATGCCAATAACGTAGAGCATGTGAAACAAACTTGATTTCTGCAGTCATAGAATCATAGCATTGTTGGGCTGGAAGGGACCTCGAGAAATCCTCTAGTCTACCCCCTTCACCCCACCCCCCCGCGCTGAGGGAGGACCAAGTAAACCTAGACCATCCCTGGCAGGTGTTTGTCCCACCTGTTCTTAAAAACCTCCAATGACGGGGATGCCGCCACCTCCCTTGGTAACGTATTCCAGTGCTTAACTATCCTTGTAGTTGTACCATGTAGATGGAAAGATATCCAATGACTGAGCAGAGCGAGGAGAAGAGCGGCTTGGCGATACGGCCTTATTCAGAAGCGCACTAGGTGAATTCCCCAGCCTCTGCTGACCAATTGGTAATAATAAACATGGAGACTGGTTTTCATCTAACAAGCGGTTTGCTGAGCACTGCAGCCTGCCCTGCGCTCTTAAAGGGCTCCAGGTCCATTGTTTGTGAACCCATAACTTACCGAATCCCCAAAGACCTCTGAGAGAGACCAGAAGAGAGTTCTTTTCACTGGCAGGGGGACAGATTGAGTCAAGCAGTACCCATACAATAGAGGGAGCTGACGATATCTGAGCCTCCTTCTGAAGCCTGCTGTGAATCTGCTTTGATACCACTTGCCTTTTTGAGGTTCCAGCATGGCATTGTACAGCAGCCAGATTTGGGCTTGGACCAAACACTTAGATTGTTCGCTGTTCCTGTCTGCTGTGTTTGTACAGCACCTTGTGTTTGGTCCAGGGCGAGGGCTGCTGGGTGCTACTGCAGGACGAGTACATACTCGTGGACTATAGAGGGGTCAACTCACCACTGGCACATGACCTTGTGGCTAGCTGCGGCATAGCAGACTCCTCCAGCACTCCTGGTGATGGTCATGATGGGCCTGTGGTGGTCCTCCTCATCTTGCAACTCAGCAGGTCACAGTTTGGGCCCGCAGCGATCACCATTTTCTGCAACCTTTGCCTTTTAACTGCCCAGGGTTTTCTCTCCCTCCAGTGGCCTTCCCAGGCTTCCTTTCCAGGTCTTCCCCTCCCTCTTCCCCACTCCTTCCTCAGGCCTTCTTGTTGGAGCTCAGCCTAATGCCTGCAAAGTTCGTTCTTGTTCTTATTTCAGAGCAAGGGGTTCCTCCTAGCTGTGGCTCCCAGCTTCAGGCCTCTCTCAGCCTTTAGACCAAGAGAGGAAACTCCCAGCTAATTCTCACCTGGCCTTTCATCGAATCATAGAATACTAGAGTTGGAAGAGACCTCAGGAGGTCATCTAGTCCAATCCCCTGGACCAACACCAACTAAATCATCCCAGCCAGGGCTTTGTCAAGCCGGGCCTTAAAAACCTTTAAGGAAGGAGATTCCACCACCTCCCTAGGTAACCCATTCCACTGCTTCACCACCCTCCTAGTGAAACAGTGTTTCCTGATATCCAACTTAGACCTCCCCCACTTCTTCCTTTATGAAGCCCCAACTCCTCCTGAGCTGGGTTTGATTGCCAATTATGTCTCACACCCCTCCACAGGTGCCACGCGGTGGGCTAATTGGCTCCAGTTAACCCATGCTTAGCCAGTGTGGGGTTTATACACCACATCCCGTGGACCAAAATCCAAGACTGAGCACTTCCAAACTCTGGGAAACCTGAGCCATGATTGGAATTGTGCAAAATGGTCATCTCTTTGCAATGGGCTTCACCCAAACCGGGCTGCTTGAAATCTGGATCCAACTCTGGTGGCTTGAGCCCATCTCTGCTCAGTAGGTGGCAGAGCCTTTGCTGCCTGGAGTGGTTGTTTCCCTCTCGTAGCTTTCACTACATCTCACCCACCACCGCCGCGGCTGCTGCTTTCAAACAAGGCAGGAACACAATTAAGAAAAAGAATTTGGGATCTTTAACAGCCACAGAGAGTACCTAGAAGATGCTGGGTTTGGGGACACCCACCCAACCAAATGCATGATATCCAAATGCTGGCTCAACGACTGGCCTCAAATTCATGGGTTCAGGGAGTGTTCGTATTTCAAAGACAGAGCTGATTCGCTAATGGCTTCTCCATTGGGAAGTCTGCTGGGTTTTTGGCCGGGGGCCCGGAAGGGGTGCAGAAAGGAACACAGAATTTGAATGGAGCAGGCCCCTTTGAGGCATGGAAACCCTCAAAATACACCCCGTCGCTCTTCAGGGACAGAGCAATAATTTCCCTCCACTCGGCCGTGCTGTCCAAGCTCTGCGTGCGTTTATACTTACTGGGGGAAATCCAGCACGGCAGCAACAGCGAGAGCAGCCAAAAAAAAGAAAATCCATCACTAAAAAATAAAAGCCCGTGACAGTGCTGCTATGACTGGAAGCTTTTAAAAACCAGCTCCGTTTCACGCTGGAGATTTGCGAAGCAGCAGGTTGGTAGGCTAGTTGCTCGCTCATTGCTGCATGGAAGGTCATCGGCGGCGTCTGGTAATGCTTCTATACCTGGTGAGCCTGAGAGCACCATTGACCAGCCTTTCAGACAGGATTCATTAACTCCACAGAGGAAGGGATTGTGTGTAGGGAGTGAGGAGGGGGGGTTAAGAGGGGGGAGGTTACTAGAGGGCAGACAGTAGCTGGGAGCTCAGTTGGGACTTATAGTGTCTATTTCCATCCTTTGCAGCTAATCTCACTCGGGGTTTCGATTGGAAGCACAGCACAGAACCGTTGCAGGGAGCGATACCCACAGGGAGCAATACTCCATTTTCTTCTGTTTTACGAACAAAGCCCCCTTTGACTAGTCCTGCTGGAATCACCAGCAAGGAAGCCGGGACTTCTTTGCTTTGGGCGGGTTTAGTACTTGTTGAAAGCGCGGGATTGACAGCTCTGGGGGCAGACCTTCTCTGCTCACCCGTGCAATAAGTAGCCTTCAGGCCGCAGCACAAACTCATATGCTGTCCCTTACCGATGGGCCACGGGCCTGGCTCCCACTAATCACCTCTGCTTTTAAGAAGGCTCCATCTCTATTCAGCCCAGTCTCTCTCCAGGCCTTGGCCTCTCTGATAATGCCTCCAGCCAGGAGACAAGCTAATACCAATTGTGATTTAGTGATAGAAACCTGCCTGAGAACCAACAACTTATTTCACATAAGCCACCAAGCAGCCATCAGACGGCAGCATTTTTCATTACCTACTGGCTTTTACTTTTTAAATTGCAAGTTCAAGGACAGGCCTGTCTCTCACTCGATGTCTGTACAGCGCCTGACACAATGGGATCTTGATCGCAGGTGGGGCCTCAAAGCACTGTCATAAGTTAAATTGTGATGTTGGCATTACGCCATACAACTATCATAGAATCATAGAATATCAGGGTTGGAAGGGACCTCAAGAGGTCATCTAATCCAACCCCCTGCTCAAAGCAGGATCAATCCCCAACTAAATCATCCCAGCCAGGGCTTTGTCAAGCCGGGCCTTAAAAACCTCCAAGGAAGGAGACTCCACCACCTCCCTAGGTAACGCATTCCAGTGCTTCACCACCCTCCTAGTGAAATAGTGTTTCCTAATATCCAACCTGGACCTCCCCCACTGCAACTTGAGACCATTGCTCCTTGTTCTGTCATCTGCCACCACTGAGAACAGCCGAGCTCCATCCTCTTTGGAACCCCCCTTCAGGTAGTTGAAGGCTGCTATCAAATCCCCCCTCATTCTTCTCTTCTGGAGACTAAACAATCCCAGTTCCCTCAGCCTCTCCTCATAAGTCATGTGCTCCAGACCCCTAATCATATTTGTTGCCCTCCGCTGGACTCTTTCCAATTTTTCCACATCCTTCTTGTAGTGTGGGGCCCAAAACTGGACACAGTATTCCAGATGAGGCCTCACCAATGTCGAATAAAGGGGAACGATCACGTTCCTCGATCTGCTGTCAATGCCCCTACTTATACAGCCCAAAATGCCGTTAGCCTTCTTGGCAACAAGAGCACACTGTTGACTCATATCCAGCTTCTCGTCCACTGTGACCCCTAGGTCCTTTTCTGCAGAACTGCTACCTAGCCATTCGGTCCCTAGTCTGTAGCAGTGCATGGGATTCTTCCGTCCTAAGTGCAGGACTCTGCACTTGTCCTTGTTGAACCTCATCAGGTTTTTTTTGACCCAATCCTCTAATTTGTCTAGGTCCCTCTGTATCCGATCACTACCCTCTAGTGTATCTACCACGCCTCCTAGTTTAGTGTCATCGGCAAACTTGCTGAGAGTGCAGTCCACACCATCCTCCAGATCATTAATAAAGATATTAAACAAAACCGGCCCCAGGACCGACCCTTGGGGCACTCCGCTTGAAACCGGCTGCCAACTAGACATGGAGCCATCACTACCCGTTGAGCCCAACGATCTAGCCAGCTTTCTATCCACCTTACAGTCCATTCATCCAGCCCATACTTCTTTAACTTGGCGGCAAGAATACTGTGGGAGACCGTATCAAAAGCTTTGCTAAAGTCAAGGAATAACACATTCACTGCTTTCCCCTCATCCACAGAGCCAGTTATCTCATCATAGAAGGCAATTAGATTAGTCAGGTATGACTTCCCCTTGGTGAATCCATGCTGACTGTTCCTGATCACTTTCCTCTCCTCTAAGTGTTTCATAATTGATTCCTTGAGGACCTGCTCCATGATATCACAGACATTCAAGCTGGAAAAGACCTATCCAGCAGACACTCAGATACCATGATGATGAAGGCCACAGTATAAGAACCTGAACAGAACAGATACCAGTATTAGCTCATCTTTTCCATCCTCCAGGGGTAATTAATCCTGGCAGTCTACTCTCCAGTGCCTTGTCCACTCCTGTTAGATGACTCAAGCCATGGAGTTTTCACTTCTTCTTTTGGGAGACCACTCCATAATAATAATACCATAGATCTTGGTGTTCCTGATAAAGTACGCAGAATATTTCTGAATCACTCATATAATAGTCTGTAGCACTTCACAGAACTGTCATGGGAACTGGCCCTTGGAGAGATCATGCATCCAGGCTCCCTGTGACAGGCCAAATACAGAGTAAAATAATCTCTCTACTCCTACTCGAGATTCCCCTATTTAGGCATCCAAGGATTGCATTAACCCTGTGAGCTCACATCAGCTGATCATCCACCACGATCCTAAATCTTTTTCAGAGTCACTGCTTCCCATGACAGACAGGGTCCCCCATCCTGTAAATATGGCCTGCATTCTTTGCTCTGAGATGTATACATTTACATTGAGCCATATTAAAATGCATATTGTTTGCTTGCGCCCAGTTTACCAAGCAATCCACATCGCTCTGTACCAGTAACGTGCCCTCTTCATTATTTACCACTCTCCCAATTTTTCTGTCCTCTGCAAGCTTTACCAGTGATGATTTTAGGTCTTCCTCCGGGTCACTGATAAAAATGTTAAAACACAGAGAGAAAATCCTGAGACGAGCACTCCTCAGGGGAGCTGGGTAAGAAGCTATTTCCCACGATGTCTCCCTAAAGAGCAAAGGCTCCCAGAGAGATGAACAGCCCACAGAGCACAAAGAGAAAGAGTTCCAGAGGGGAGAGACTACAAAGCTGTCCAGGCAGGGAGGCCTGAGACATACTCTGAGTCTGCAGGAAAGAGACTGCAGAACTCCAGGCCCTGGAGAAGCATGGGTCTTATAGCGGAAGGAGAAGGCGCATTATTCACTTTCTACAAGCCTCACTGAACTTAATGAAAGCCCACTAGGGGAAACAGAGGCAAAGACATAACTGCAGTTCCACACCAGACAGACAGGGGGTGCTCCAGAGGTAAGTCCTCGCCATTACAAAGAGAGGGTCTGTTCTCAGCTACCCCAGAGTAAGGGCTTCATTCCAAGTCCATTGAAGTCAGTTGGAATCTTTCCTTATATACATATGACAGCCAAACAGTTCCATTACAATCATCTAGTCCAGTGCATAACGCAGGCCAGTGAGTTTCATCCAATGAGTCCTACCTCAAGCTTAATAAAAGACGGTTACTCACCGTTGTAACTGTTGTTCTTCGAGATGTGTTGCTCATATCCATTCCATTAGGTGTGTGCGCGCCGCGTGCACGATCGTCGGAAGATTTTTACCCTAGCAACACCGGCGGGTCGGCTGTGGAGCCCCCTAGAGTGGCGCCTTCATGGCGCTGAATATATACCCCAGCCGACCCGGCGCCCCCTCAGTTCCTTCTTGCCGGCTACTCCGACAGTGGGGACGGAGGGCGGGTTTGGAATGGATATGAGCAACACATCTCGAAGAACAACAGTTACAACGGTGAGTAACCGTCTTTTCTTCTTCGAGTGCTTGCTCATATCCATTCCATTAGGTGACTCCCAAGCCCAACTTAGGCGGTGGGGTCGGAGTGAGACATTGCTGTGTGCAAAACTGCTGATCCGAAGGCAGCATCGTCCCTGGACTGCTGCACTAGTGCATAGTGAGCTGTAAACGTGTGGACTGACGACCAAACCGCAGCTCTACAAATGTCCTGGATCGGAACTTGCGCCAGGAAAGCCGTCGAGGAAGCTTGGGCTCTCGTGGAGTGAGCGGTGAGGTGTGGTACTGAGACACCTGCCAGGTCGTAGCAAGTCCGGATGCAAGACGTAATCCAGGAGGATAGGCGTTGTGAGGAGACCGGTGAGCCTTTCATTCGGTCGGCCACTGCAACGAAGAGTTGCGTCGTCTTTCTAAAGTGCTTTGTGCGGTCAATATAGAAGGCCAGGGCCCTTCGCACGTCCAGGGAATGCAAACGTTGATCCTGGCGAGTAGCATGTGGTTTAGGGTGAAAAACCGGGAGAAATATATCCTGGTTGATATGAAATGGAGAAACCACTTTAGGGAGAAAGGCAGGATGTGGACGAAGCTGCACTTTATCCTTGTGGAAAACTGTGTAAGGGGGCTCGGATGTAAGCGCCCTGAGTTCAGAAACGCGCCTTGCTGAGGTGATGGCTACGAGGAAGGCTGTCTTCCAGGACAGGTACAGAAGTGAACAGGTGGCCAGTGGCTCGAATGGAGGACCTGTGAGCTTGGAGAGAACCAGGTTGAGGTCCCACGTCGGAACGGGGTGACGTTGTTGTGGGTACATCCGGTCTAAGCCCTTGAGGAATCTAACGACCATCGGGTTAGAGAATACCGAGGACGCGAGTTCCCCTGGATGGAAGGCCGATATAGCGGCCAGGTGAACTCTAATTGAAGATATCGCCAACCCTTGCTGTTTTAGGGAGAGGAGATATTCCAAAATGAGAGGGATAGGTGCGTGCAACGGGGACGTGGCTCGCTGTTCGCACCAACAGGAGAACCGCTTCCACTTGGCCAAGTATGTGGTCCGTGTTGAGGGCTTCCTACTGCTCAGCAGAATCTGTTGGACAGAGTGAGAACACTGTTGCTCTGCCTGGGTGAACCATGGAGCAGCCACGCCGTGAGGTGGAGTGATTGCAGGTCGGGGTGACGCAGCCGGCCGTGGTTCTGCGTGATGAGATCCGGATACAACGGAAGCGGGATCGGTGTCCGAACCGAGAGTTCCAACAGCGTGGTGTACCAATGTTGTCTCGGCCACGCTGGAGCGATCAGAATTACCTGTGCCTGGTCTCTGCGCAATTTGAGCAGTACCTTGTGGACCAGAGGAAACGGAGGGAAGGCATAAAACAGGTGGTCTTTCCAGGGAAGGAGAAACGCATCCGAGAGGGAGCCCGGAGCTCGACCTTGCAGGGAGCAGAACACGTGGCACTTCCTGTTGTCTCGAGATGCAAACAGGTCTATGTGGGGAAACCCCCACTTCTGGAAGACGGAATGTATAATGTCCGGACGGATAGACCACTCGTGCGTTTGAAAGGACCTGCTGAGCCGGTCCGCCAGAGTGTTCTGGACTCCAGGGAGGAACGATGCCGTGAGATGGATTGAGTGGGCGATGCAGAAGTCCCACAGGCGAATGGCCTCTTGGCATAGAATTGACGAACGTGCTCCTCCTTGCTTGTTGATGTAAAACATGGCCGTGGTGTTGTCGGTGAGAACTAACACACAGCGGCCACGTAGGAGATTGAGAAATGCCTGGCACGCCAGGCGCACCGCCATCAGTTCCCGAACATTGATGTGTAGGGCTAGCTGAGGTGCAGTCCACAGGCCCTGGGTATGGTGCTCGTTGAGATGGGCGCCCCAACCCAGAGATGAAGCGTCTGTGACCAGGTGCAGAGAGGGTTGTGGGGCGTGAAACGGCATCCCCTCGCAAACCACATTGTGATCTAGCCACCATGTGAGGGAGGTCAGGACCGAGTTCGGGATTGTGACCACCATATTCAGGCTGTCCCGATGTGGGCGGTATATTGATGACACCCAGGTCTGGAGTGGGCGAAGCCGAAGTCTGGCATGCCTGGTTACGTACGTGCATGAAGCCATGTGACCCAGGAGGGTAAGGCACGACCTCACCGTGGTGGTTGGGAAGGCCTTGAGTCCCTGGATGAGGCTCGTGATGGTGCAAAAGCGATTGTCTGGCAGGACGGCTTGTGCGCGTCTGGAGTCTAGAACCGCACCGATGAATTCTATTCTCTGGGTAGGTTCTAGAGTGGATTTGTCCTTGTTGAGTAGGATACCCAACTTGTTGAATGTGCGCACTATTATGTGGACGTGAGCGCGAACTTGTTCCTTGGTACGACCGCGTACCAGCCAGTCGTCTAGGTACGGGAACACCTGTATCCCTTGCCGACGAAGGTACGCTGCCACAACAGCCATACATTTCGTGAACACTCTTGGGGCCGAGGATAGGCCGAAGGGAAGGACTGCAAATTGATAGTGCACTTTGCTTACTAGGAATCGCAGGAAGCGTCTGTGAGGCGGGTAAATTGCGATGTGAAAGTATGCGTCTTTCATGTCGAGGGCGGCAAACCAGTCTCCAGGATCGAGGGAAGGGATAATGGCCCCCAGAGAGACCATGCGGAACTTCAACTTTACTACGAATTTGTTGAGTCCGCGCAAGTCCAAGATGGGTCGCAGACCTCCTTTGGACTTGGGGATGAGGAAATAACGGGAGTAGAATCCCCTGCCCCTTAATTCCACTGGAACCTCCTCTATGGCCCCCATAGCGAGGAGCGTAGAAACTTCCTGTATAAGAAGTTGCTCGTGAGAAGGGTCCCTGAAGAGGGACGGGGAAGGGGGGGAGGAGGGGGGGATAGAAGAAAACTGGATAGCGTATCCCCTCTCCACCGTGCGGAGGACCCAACGGTCCGAAGTTATAAGGGACCAAGCACGGTGGAAGTGGGAGAGGCGATCCCGAAAGGAGGGGGCTGGATCCTGGGGGATGACTGGGGCGCCGTCCTCGACCGCACCTTCAAAAGTTCTGCCTGGGGCCTGAAGGTGGTCGAGGTGGCCCCTGGTTCTGGCCGGGTTGAGGGCCGGTCCACCTTCTTCTACCACCTCGCCCTCGCCTCCGGGCCGAGTCTTGTCTCTGACGAGGCGGGGGGGGGTAGAAGCGCTGAGGTTGCGGCCTAAATGGCCTGCGCTGGGGGCCCACAACATGCATCCCCAGGGAGCGCATGATTGTTCTCGAGTCCTTGAGGCTCTGCAGGCGGGAGTCCGTCTTATCCGAGAACAATCCATGCCCCTCAAAAGGCAGATCTTGTAGGGTTTGCTGCAGCTCCGGAGGCAAACCCGAAACCTGAAGCCAGGAGATCCTGCGCATAGCGATGCCCGAAGCCAGGGTCCTCGCCGCTGAGTCTGCAATGTCCAAGGAGGCCTGCAAGGAGGTCCGAGCCACCTTCTTGCCCTCCTCTACCATGGCTCCAAACTCTTCCCTGGACTCTTGGGGAATCAACTCCTTAAACTTCCCCATAGAGTTCCAGGAGTTGAAATTGTAGCGGCTCAGTAACGCCTGTTGGTTCGCCGCTCTCAGTTGTAGCCCTCCGGCTGAGTAGACCTTACGGCCAAACAGGTCGAGCCGCTTAGCCTCTTTTGATTTAGGCGCTGCAGCCTGCTGGCCGTGGCGCTCTCGTGCATTCACTGATTCCACCACCAGTGAGCACGGTTGGGGGTGGGTGTACAAGTACCCATAGTCCTTAGAGGGGACAAAGTATTTTCTTTCCACCCCTCTCGCTGTGGGTGGAATGGAGGCAGGAGTTTGCCATATCGTATCCGCATTTGATTGGATCGTGCGGATCAGAGGTAACGCCACCCTCGATGGGGCATCTGCTCCAAGGATGTTCACGATCGGGTCGTGCACCTCCACTATCTCCTCCGCCTGCAGGTCCATATTACGGGCCATCCTACGCAGGAGATCCTGGTGAGCCCGAAGATCTATCGGAGGGGGACCCGTACATGAAGTGCCCGCCACTGCCTCGTCCGGAGAGGAGGAAGAGGATGCCTCCGGTGGTACCGGATCCAAGGGGGGGTCCTGATCCCCTTGCTCTTGGGCCGGGGCATCACCTGCACTTGGGTCCCTGGTGTCGGGTGGCGTGGACACCGAAGCCTCCATGCCTCCTGGCGGAGGCCGAGAGATGGTGGATTCTGGGGCCCTTCTAACCGAGTGACCCGAGCGAGAGGTCGATGGTATTGGAGCCCCTTGTTCTTGGTGGTATGCCCACGGGGTCCAAAACGACCAGTGAGATGGTCCATGAGATTGGTCCTCTGCCATCTCCTGCCAGTGGCCGAAATTTTGTTCATCGGCGCGCCCTTGAGGGGGGTATGCCGATCTCGACAAGTCCTCCGAGGAGCGAGACACCGATCTAGACGGCCATGGCGGTGCCGAGAGAGATGAAACCATCCCGGTGGGCTGCGGTGCCGCACGGTGCCGGTCCGGAGATGATCTATCTCCGCGCGGTGCCGGCGATCGGTGCCGGGACCGCGACCGGTGCCGATGACCTCGTCGGTGCCGGGAGTCGGATCTGGACCTCGACGAGGACCTGGAGTATGCCCGGTGCCGGGAGCGACCCCTCGACGTCGAGCGCCGACCGTAGCGGTGCCGAGAACTACGTCTCGACGTTGATCGGTGCCGACGATCATAGCGGTGCCGAGACGTGGAGCGGTGCCGCGAAGTAGATCTTGGCCGCGAGTACGACCGGTGCCGAGACGATATTCGGCGCCGGGACTGCGAGCGGCGTGGGGACCTGCTTCGGGACCTGGACCGGTGCCGAGGTTCCAGCCCCTGTGATGGTGGGCGCATCAAAGCAGGTTTCCCCCTCGACTGGACCGGGCGAGTCAACGGTGCAGTCGGTGCCGGTGGCTGAGGCGGTGCCGGCTCCGTGAGAGCTATTAAGTCTCTCGCCGCCGCGAAGGTCTCTGGAGTCGACGGGAGGCACTGTATCACCGCCGGCCTGGGGGGAGACGCTATTTGCACCGGACTCAACGGCCTCGGCGCCGGAGTCGACGGTGCCGGAGGCAACTGTTTCCGTTGCTCCACCGGTGGACGCGGCTCTACCCCCGACACTGGGGGAGCTGGCGTCTTCGGCACTGATGTCCCCGTCTTATGGGCTTTTTTATGCCCTGGGGATAAGGACCGGCGCCGAGGCACTTGCTGTGTCTGCGGTGCCGACGAGGTCCGGTGCCGGGGAGGCTTGTCTGACGCCACTCGCGTGGTCGTCGCAGCCGGTGCCGCCGGGGCACTGCGCACCGAGGTGCTAGGTGCCGGGGCCTTGCTCGTGGAAGGAGCGTCCGGGCTAAGAGCCGCCTCCATCAGAAGTTGCCTGAGCCGAAAGTCCCGCTCCTTCTTCGTTCTCGGACGAAAGGCCTTACAGATTTTACACTTGTCTGTCTGGTGTGACTCTCCCAGGCACTTCAGACAAGATTCGTGCGGGTCGCTCGTGGGCATAGGTTTAGCGCAGGAGGCGCACAGCTTGAAGCCGGGAGCGTTGGGCATGAGCCCGGCCCCGCGGCCGGGGGAGAAAGGGGGGAGACGACCCCCTTAACCCCCTGGACTATTTAGAACAACTTTACAACTACTTAACTAACTTACAACAAACTCTAAGACTATAACTATAACTACAACTATGATACAACAAGAAAAGCTAGGGAAAGTGGAGAACAGCTAAGCAGCGCTCCACAGTTCCAACGACCGTCAGGGGCGGTAAGAAGGAACTGAGGGGGCGCCGGGTCGGCTGGGGTATATATTCAGCGCCATGAAGGCGCCACTCTAGGGGGCTCCACAGCCGACCCGCCGGTGTTGCTAGGGTAAAAATCTTCCGACGATCGTGCACGCGGCGCGCACACACCTAATGGAATGGATATGAGCAAGCACTCGAAGAAGAACTTGTAGTTGAGACCCAGATACAAAGTCCAGGTTCCAAACTCCATGAATGGGCCTTTCACTTCATTGGACTCAGAGGAGTTACTCTAAGGTTACACCTGTGTGACCAGGAGCGAGATTTGGTCCATCGTAACCGCTTTAGCAGTAAGTGGCAGTTTTCATAAAGAAGCTGCATAGGCTGTTTTTACAGGTAGCATTTACACAAACTGAGATATGAAGAACCTATGGTAAAAACGGATATTGCGTAGACAGAAACATGTTTTACCTATGAATTGCTAGGTAGATTTCTATGCTTGCTCTTAGAGACATAAAAAAACAACAACATTTTCTCAAATATCAGATTTAGCTAAAAACATTCACCAGATGTAGGAGCCAGGATGTAGGATTTACAATCTGCCCCCCCCCCCTCCCTCCCGGTTACAAATCTGAGTCTAGTTTTATTAATCCTGCTGCAGATTTACAAATCCTATTAGAGATTTACAAATCACACCAATCTACCCTAAATGAAAAGTCCTGATTTGCAAATCCACGCTTTACACTTAGGATGCAAGGCCATGTTGCAATAAATAACCTAGTTTATAAACCCCGTTCTCATATTTTTCTCTCAGATGCCCCAGTTCTGAGCTGTCTTTTAAGACGCATACCTTGACGACAAGGGGGGAAAGTGGCTTTAAACCACCTTATCTAGCTATCCATCCAGCCCCATACACATCCCGCTAGCTAGTTAGTTTTTATGCTGATGCTCATCACCGTAGAAGCTGAGTGCCTTGGCACATGGAACGGACAACAATTGCAATGTCCCTACTGGATTTCATGGAGCTTTTGCACTTCTTCATTTTGGGGGTAAAACAATCAGCTTCCCTGTAGTTCCTTCAAGATGGTGAGCTACTAAACAGCACAGTGAGCAAAAACTGACCACAGGGCACATGTGACTGCAGCGGGTCTGTCGCCACCTAACTGCAATTCACTGCATGAAAGGGGGTTCCTAGTGGTGGGAGAACCTCAAAAGGTTCAGAGGTCAGGTCTGATATGGATAAGCACTCAGAAATCTGGGAGTCTGCGCAACAGGCTTCTCAGGTTTCCCCATTCTTCCTGCATCAAGATGATCTGGAGATACTTGAGGAATGAATTCGGTCCCCATGGCATTTCAGTGCTTTGGATCCCACATAGAACGCAGGAGCACTAAAATGAAAAATAACCGAAAGTCATCTCTGCTGCTTTGATTGCTGCAGCCTTAGCATTCAAAAATCATGAGCCAGGCCCCCAAAAATCACGAGATATGATTTTAAGCCATTTTTTTTAAAAACAACAACTTCTGAATTCTTTATATTTGTCTCCTGGTGTCAGAGCCTTTAGGGGTCACATTCTCTATCTTTTCTCTGCAACTGTGAGGGCCAGAACTTACGGGTGTTTTTCAAGTGAAAGCTGAGATTCTCCCATCATCACCTGACTCCAGGAGCCTGGGTCTTTAAGAAAAAAGCATGAAATATTGTGCCAGTTGGCGACACTAAGTACGACTGGGACCTCTCCTGCCTCCAACCCACGCAAGCCTAAATCCCCTTCCTAACCATGCTGACCACATTGTCCCCATCCTTTGAATCACTGAACTGGCTTCTCCTTCCAGGGTTTCCGCTTTCAAGACCTCTCTGCAGCTCCATTGCAGCCTCTTGTTATTCCATCCCAAGCTGTCTTCTTAACCACCCCACCCCATTTTGTTTCCGCCTGGTTCTGAGCTTTCAGCAACGCTGCCCCTTTATGCCATCCCCAGCCTTTGCGTCGACACAAGACATTTTTGAAGAACTTCACATCTTGTGGTGAACCATCATGCAGCCTCAACAAAAAAGCAAACAAAAATAGCACAGACTTTTTTTTTTTTTTAAAACATCATGCACCGACATTTTCTCGACTCTACCCATGTGGGGATAAAAGTCACACAAAGGCAACACTTGGCCCAAAAAGAAGCAAGGAAAGGCTGCTGTTCCCACAGGGAGCTGGCTGTATTGTCCAGCTCTGTCTATTACTTCGGCTCCAGAGACAGACATTTTTAGAACAACAACAAGGAAGAGCGGCCTGGCACCATAGCACAGAATGGGCCAGTCTGGGTAGATCTCCACATGCCAACAAATTATGAACATGATTATGATTGTGTTTTAAAACCACACACGAGGGGTAGAGTGGGAGGAGGGTCATTTCTTTCCAAACATCGGTGACATCAGATCAGGCCATGGGATATCAGCTGAAATGTGCTGGCTACGTGCATGGTTTTAAAATAGCTTGGATTTGCTTGACAAATTCTGAGTGTGTGGGTCGTTTTGCTTTGCTTGTCAGCTGCCACTCTGTGGCCAGCGAGATCACTTCCCTTAAGTCTCATTCCCCCCTCTTCTTCTTCTCTTTTCTTTCTTTTGCTGTCTTACTACCTCTGGTCTGTCTGCCCAGCCAGCCAATCGCTGACTTACTCAAGCTCCGCACCATATAAGGAGAAGTAACGCTGAGGAAATCCTGAGCACGCATGTACACACACACACAACTCAGTCACCTGACCAGCAAAAGGGACACTAACAACAGGCAAACTGAAGCAGAACTTTTTGTAACCCGCCCTCCATTGGACACACTGCCTCATTGTAGTTCCCCCCGATCAGTATTGCTGGAAACTGTCTGGTTTATTTGTGAGCCACAATTTGGGGCTGAGGGGTTGAAAAATACAAAGAGGAGCAACCCCAGATCACATGTCTCAATTTCACAAGTAATAATAAAAGCCACCCATCACTGGATTGCTGAACTGATCCAAATGTCACCTTTCATTACCGTGTGTCCCATCAATCGTACACCTACTAACGGAGGCAACAACCTCCTGTCACAGCAAGAAGCTGATGTCAGCACTGCACTGAACGCTCCTGCAAACGGCATCTTGTCTTGTGGAATCAGCACCATGGAGACAACAGTGGTATCCATGTGCAGGAGGTGGGGGGTAAGGGGGAATCATCATTGCATATTCCTTAAATTCTGCCCAGTCCAGATTGGAGGGAAGCAAAACTTTACATGTGAAACCCTTTGTTGACATCTGCAAATCTTCTTACACATATTTTGTTATTTTCATGCAAAGAACTAGAGTGGCTTTTGCTGCACCCAAGAACTCTGTTGCTTTTAAGATCAGAGATATTCCGCAGTTTTAACAGTACCAATCTACTTTACTACTACACCAGGTAGGGCCACTGGAAATGAGCCGTGTAGCAGAAACGTGGGTGTCAGAGCAACATTAAGTTATAGTACCTTTTGAAAAGCATTCTGGGGCACAGGTTGGGGTGGCACAGGGGAATCAGAAACTGGGCTCACCCAACAGCAGTGTGACCTCAGCCTGGATTAGGGTGACCAAGTGTGAAAAATCGGGATGGGGGTGGGGAGCAATAGGAGCCTATATAAGAAAAAGACCCAAAAATCGGGACTGTCCCTATAAAATCGGGACATCTGGTCACCCTAGCCTGGATCAGAAGTGAATGGAAATTGTTACCATCTGCTGGCTGTTCAGTGACCTACATCCATGGCTCTCAGCTAGCATTGGTTAGAAAATGGGGGTGTTTTCCCACAGAAGATTTTGCTGAAAAAAAAATTTCTTCTAAGCAAAATTTTCCACAGAAGATTTCAAGTTTTTCAAAAACAAAAACAAGCAAACAAACAAAAAAACCCTTGAAATATTTAAATTCCAAAATGCTGCCGTGGTGCTTCTTGGGATTTGTAGTTTGGGGTGCTTCATCTTCCCATTCCCCTCCAGAGGCCAGGGTCCCTGGTTAGATTACATCTCCCATGGTGCACCGCGGTCTCCCCTCTTGTGAGTGTACCAGAGCAGTCACATGGCTGTGCTGCATCATGGAAAGCAGACGCCTTTCCCACAAACCCAATTTTTCATTAACAAACAGTCTCAATGGAAACATTTTTATGAGCCCTATTCCCAGCCTTTTTCCATCCGGGGACTTCCCCTCTCACCACGCTGGGATTCCCTTTCTGTTTTGCAACTTGAGAAAGACAGACCCCCTAGCACAGGGAGGTTGTGACTCATGCACTGAGAACCCCTGACCTATATGAACTGCATTAATGGGTCTCAGTTCAGTTCCCAATGGAGAGGTGTCCAGAGCTCAATAAGCACCATCATCTTTGGTCCCGTTTGGCCAGTTAGCCAAGGTTGACTAGACCACACAGGCTAAGATTCTCCTCTCGGTCCCTTCATTGGTAGCTCCCTGACCAGGCTGAGACATATTGGTGCATGGGGAGCAGCCGGAGGAAGACTGTTAGATTGTATATTGTTGACTGTGTTGTTCCGCCACTGGATTTCAGTCTCCAGGGTCGTTAATTCATAAGCACTAAATTCTCATTAAAAAGAATAAATGTTCAGTTGCAAAACTATAGAATAAATGAGATGGCAGAGAAGTTCCCAAAATGTGTCCCTTAAGAGCGCCAGTTGCTATTTTGGCTGATGTACCAGGGTTTGAATGGAGGTCCTCCAGAGCTAAAAGAATGCGCTGTTACCGCTTGAGCAAAAACTCCTTAAAACATAGCTGCAATAAACTCATATCCTCTACAGATCAGGCCCAGAGAAACACTGGCACCCATGGTGGTATGCATGGGGATAGCCGCAATGCTCAGGTTTGGCCCCACAACTCCATCATGACAGAGGGGCCACAAGACCAAACCTGAGCAGGCAGTGGTGTGGCCAGCGCTGCTTCTCCTCGTTGGTGTTGTGGGAACAGCCCCTGCACCAGGGCTACCCCCTGTCCGGCCTCGCCCTGCTTCCAGGAGCCCATGTCCCCTCTGGTCTGCCCACAGAACTAGTGGTGAGGACCCGATCAGGGAGCCAGCCTGGAGAAAGGTGGAAGGGAGCCCTGGGGTGTACCATGTGAAAAATTTCTGGGGCACCCCTGCAGAGAGAGACCTGTACCACACACTCACTAGTGGATCACAAGGGGACTGGGTTCTTTGCAGAGAGCTGGCTGGCCACACGGTACTAGCAACTCCTTCTGACTCCCTGCTCCTAAATTCCATTCAGAGAACCTACACACACATTAAATACTCCCCTAATGTTCCTTTTCCACGTGAGCCATTGCTGTCACTGCCCAGTAATGTTGTGTGGTTGTAATTCGGAAGGGAAGTGGCAAATGTGACTATCTTTGTGTTAAAATGGGGTCCATGCTGGAAAAGTTCCAGGATCTCTGACTCAGATTTTGGGGATGCTAAGGTGACGGCCACCATCTTTGGCTAACACCCCGGAGACTGAACCAGCTTGAGCTAAAACTACTCACAGGCAACCCATATCCTAAGAGACTGATATTCTCTGTGGCTCAGGCACATAGGGGCCATATAACATAACAAACATATGAAGTGCAACCCGTTGGTGAGCATATGTGTTCATAACAAACACATTCAAACTGGCTACATGACACCCCAGTTAAACAGACATTTCACAGCTGAAAAAATGTGTCACCTCGTGAAGGGGGTCACTCACTGTGGGTGACGCCTCCTTGTGGTTGCTCTGGGGGGTCAGCTCTCACCCAGCCTGGTGTCCTCTTCCGTCAGTTACTCAAGCAGTGACCGCCGCCCCTCGCTCTCTTCAGACTCGGGGTGCTCCCTCTTCGTGACTTGGCCCCCCGGCCAGGTCACTGTGTAGTCTCCCCGATCCGGGGTAACAAAGTCTCTCCAGACCAGCTGTCCGGCTGACACCTCCGGAGTTCCTGTGTCACTTGCCAGTGGTGGTAGGGGAACCCACGCCTGCCCTCTACGCTGGATTCCAGCCCAAGGCCACACACAGCCATGGTCTCCACAGTCCTTCCCCTTGGCTGCTGTTTCCCAGGGCTTCTTCCAACCTAGCCCTCTCAAGCTTTCTTTCCCCTCAACACCTCTGGGGTTGACTCTTCTTCCAGGGCTACAACTCCAGGGTTTATTCTCCCTCTTGGGTTTTCTCCTGCCCCTCCTCTCTGCCCCCAGAGAGGGACTGCAGACTCCCTCCCTAGAGTCCCCTTCTGCTGAAAACTTCCTGGCTTTAAAATCCAGCCTAGGCTTCTTGTTCAGTTAGGCCTGACTCTCCCTCCAGGTGCCTAATTGGTCCCTCGGGGCCTGTGACAGATACGTATCCCATCGCACACATAAAAAAGGCAGAGTAATTGTGCTGCAGTATATTTTGGACTAGGTAGTAAGCACGCCGCAGCAATCAGGGCCCCATTGCACTAGGCCCTGTACCAACACAGCAGAGACTGGCGGTCCGTACTACCACAAAGAGCAACTCAAGAGATGAGGTGAATACAACAGCAAGACAGACAGACTGAGGCAAACGTCTGTCATGCTTCCATGTACTCTGTAAGTAGGAGCCTAATTCTTTTGTACCCTAGGGCCCCTTTACACTGTGCCAGTAGCATTAAGAGGCTTTTAGGGGGATGTGACTAGAAGTTACACCCACCTGGAAGTCCCATTACACTGCTAGAGTGGTGTAAATAGAAACACTTCGCATCCTGCACTTCCATCTTACAAAAATATGGTGTATGATAATAAAACTTGGGTGGGTAATTTCATATTCCTCCAGAAGTGTTCAGTTTGTGAGGCTTCCATTGCAGTCGCAAACAACACACACACACAAAAACCCAACCACCACCCAGCATCAACAATCGTGAGTCACGCCGTCAGGCTTCTGAAGCTAGCGTGGTGGGTGGATAAATGCAGGTTTCTGATCTGACTGTGAGTACTTGCTGTGCGCTGGCGAGGAGCACAGAGCACCAGAAGGGATTTTTTTTTTTTTTGGTACAATAATAATCTCTAGCTTTTATATGGTACTTTTCATCACTAGATTTCAAAGCATTTGACGTATCACCTCCATTTTACAGATGAGAAAAATGGGCCACAGAGAGGGGAAGTGACTTGGCCAAGGTTACCTAGCAGGTCAGTGGTAGAGCTGGGACTAGTCCTAAGAGCTCCTGAGTTCCCACCCCAGTGCTATATCTAGTTGGCTATACTGCCTGCCAAGGCAGGGTATGCTGAAAAGATGGAGAGATGTGGTTTATTTCTGGAGCCGGGCAAGAGCTCTGAGCCCATTTATTCCAAACATTGACATCAGAATACAGTGGAATAATTTATGCCAAATACATTCAGCAGGATTTGAATTCTGTCATCCACATCATTATTAATTATTATTATTATTATTATCACTATTCCCAGAGGCTCCAATCAAGGGACCTGGCCTCATTCACAATGTTGCCAAAGCTCACGACTTAATCACAAGTCTCACAATATGTGTTGTTGTTTTTCAAGCCCCTGCTCCTGGATTCTGGTGACTATGTGAGAATCTCAGCTTTCGTTAAGAGAAAAATAAATACGTATCTAGCTCTGCAGAGAAAAGCTGAAAAAAATGTGACCTCTAAAGGCTCAAAAACCAGAAGGCAAATAAAAAGCACCACAAATTTATTTTTTAAATTATGATTTTGTGGAGGCCTGACACAGGATGTTTGAAGGCTTTGGGTTAGCAACATGCATGGTGCTATCACTTATGATGGACATATCTAAATTATCCCAACTGATTTCACTGGGATTACTGTGCATTTACATGGTGTAGCTGAGAGCGAAATTTGATCCACTGGGTGGAGCTGGTTCAGCCAAAATAATTTGAAAGGCCACCTCTCCCTGACAACAGGCAGCTGGCAGCAGGGCTCCTTCAAATGTAATCCACTCCTGATGGTCCACTAGAAGAGCTCAAGTTTAATGAAAATAATAATAGCTAGCTCTCAGTAGATGCCCAAGCATTTCACAAAGGAGGGCAGTATCATTATCCCTTTTTTACAAATGGGGAAACTGAGGCGCAGAGAAGGGCCATGACTTACCCAAGATCATACAGAAAAGCCGGGATTAGAATACAGGCCGCCTGTGTCACATTCTAATGCTCTAGCCACTTGGCTACACTGCCTCTCTAATGACAGTGGGCACTGCAAGACATTCCTCCTATTAGGTATAACATATATCTGATTTTCACTTTCTATTTGTTTGTAGTCCCTCTCTACCCTCGTACTTCTATGTAATTCCCCTCCCTCTGGAGCTCAGGTAGCACCCAAGTCCCACCCACCACCTTCAGACCAAAGTGCAACGCTCATCTCTTTGCCTTCCCTGCGTGAGGGACGCTGGAAAATAGCCCTAATAAACCCTTTTTTTCTTATTCTCATGGATTACAACCACCATCCATGATGATGTACAATATACCTTAGGAAGGAGTAAAGCATAGAACCCCAGGAGTGGCCCTAGCCAGGACAGCGGGTTGTAGGCAGTCATGCCTAGTGGTTGGAGCAGGAAGTCAGCCCTGAAGTCAGAGTTGAGATGAGCACAAGGAGGCAGAGAGTGCACGGGCTGAGTACCTTGAACAGCTGCCGATCCTGTGCAACTGCGGAGCTTAAGAACAAGCCACCTGATTGCCTTAGCCGATCAGGTGTTTCTGCTGTGGCCCAGCAGTGCCCTTTGGCTGCCTGACAACTGGGCAGGTGCAGCTGCAGGGCCCTCATTCCTGACATCTGGCCATGTTGGGGAATGATTTCAGCACCTCACCTCCTACCCCCTCCGTGTGAGCAGGTGGGAAAACAAAACAAACAAGCAAACCTCACAGCTGGCCAATCAGAGTGGAGCACAAACAAAAAGCAAGTGCCACGGTGCCCCTTGCCAGCGAGCTGCTCGCCCATCTCTGGAACCGGGCCTCTATAGCTGGTTACCCCTCTTAATCACTGTGTTAGCTCTGTGAATGTAGACACTGCAGTGATAGTCAAACCTAGGTAGCTGGGAATATATGCTGATAGATTCCTGATAAAAGGACAGTGGATTTTACCCATTGTGGGTGGCTTCTTGCATCTTGTGTCTTGTTAAATATAAGTAAATTAGCACCTACCTGCTATGGAGAAAGGCACTCAGTACAATGAAATCCACTTATATTTGAACTCAGATGTCCTGGAACTCATTTTTTAGTACATTTTATGAAAATCCCAGCTTGTTTCAACAGCCTGCAATGTGCAGATATGCAGTAAATATCACGCTGAGAAAGAAACTGGTCTATGGAAAAAGTACATAATTATAAAAGGGTTTCACAGTATTTAGCTGAACTCCTGGGATCTTTCAGATATCTGATTGATAGGGGAGAGGCTGCCTCTCAGGGATAGGGTGACCAGATGTCCCGATTTTATAGGGACAGTCCCGATTTTGGGGTCTTTTTCTTATATAGGCTCCTATTACCTCCCACCCCCGTCCCGATTTTACACACTTGCTATTTGGTCACCCTACTCAGGGAAAGGATAGCAGCTCTGTCTGTAGAGAATCCTTATGTAACCTCATAGACTAATGCCATAGACTAATGGCTAATGAAAGTCTCTTCTCCGTCTGGAGGGAGAGAAAGAGAGAGAATATTCCTGAGATCCCTTGACCTATATTCACAAGTGCTAATTATTGACTTAACAAGAGCTAACTAGTTTCCTGAATTAATGTGGATGATTCAGCTTCCCTTGAGAACAGCTTCCCTTTCCTTAAAAAAGAAAAAATCTCAAATATGACAATATTATTAGATGTCAAATGTCCGTGTGTGTGTACTTGTGTATAGTAGATGTGTGAATATGTGTGCATACAGACTATGTGCATAGATATATGTGTGTGTATTAGATTGTAAACTTTTTTAGGCAGGAACTTTTTTGTATGTTTGTACCGCACCTCGCACAAGCAGGCCCTGGTCTTTTATTGGTGGCCTCCAGGTGCCTACTGGAATCTAAATAATAATAATAATACTTAATAATTAATTAATAATAAATGCAGTAAATCAATGTGTGGAGAGCTTCCATTCCATTTGAGTGGGTATTTTTATCCCTAGTCTAGCCTCACACCAGAATAAGAGATTTTATATCAGGGGCTTCTACATATAGACCCTAATTCAGAAAAGCATCCATATTTAGGACAGCCTTAGGCAAGTGCTTAATTGTCATCATGTGATTAAGTGCTTTCCTGAATCAGGGCTATAGGAAAGGAAACAGCATCATAAGCAAAAAGGCACTGATTCATCTTTTGTTATAATTCCCCATTATTGGACTCAGTTTTAACAGTGTGCTTGGGTCTCTCATTACACCACAGGTAATTGAAGCTGGCAGTGATCTGGTTAGGATCCAAATTTTTGCTGATACTTTTGTGGACAAACACAGGCAGGGTAATTTCTCTGGTGAAGAAAAGCATAGTTCGGCCTTATTTATTTTTGTATATATAGTGTGTGTCATACAAAAAAAAGAGAGAGAGCACCAACCTAACTGAATGCACCAGATCACAACTTAGACAGACAGTGATACGTAATCGTGTGTGTCCATACAGACTGGCTATTATACAGAGCGCTTACATAGTTGAGGTGTGTCTGGGAAAGGAGTGAAACAAAAGTTAGGAGAATCACTGTTTTGATTTGACCCTGGTCTAATAATTGGTGGAATGAATGTAGCATCTGGGAAAGGCTTTGGGTACTTATCCAGCCATCATTGCTGTAGTGTGTGAGCATCTCACACTCTGTAATGTGTTTATCCTCATACACCCCTTTGAGATAGGGAAGTGCTACTATCTCCATGGTAGAGATGAGGAACTGGGTACTATGAACTAAATGCGCAGGAGGAGTTAGGTTCCTAACTTCTTTTGAGCATTCGGTCCTAAGCAAGTTGGTCAACATGATACTGGGGCCCTGTCTACTCCTAAAAATTAGGTTGATCTAGCTACATTGCTCAGAGCTGTGAAAAATGTTGTGTTCTAAGCACTGTTGTTAGGTTGATCTAACACAGTGGTTCTCAAACTTTTGTACTGGTGACCCCTTTCACATAGCAAGCTTCTGAGTGCGACCCCTCCTTATACATTAAAAACACTTTTTAATATATTTAACACCATTATAAATGCTGGAGGAAAAGCGGGGTTTAGGGTGGAAGCTGACAGCTCGCAACCCCTCTCGACCCCCTGAAGGGTCCCGACCCCCAGTTTGAGAACCCCTGATCTAACCCCTGGTGTAGACGCAGCTTGGTCAATGGAAGGATTCTTCCATCAACCTAGCTACTACCTCTTGGAGAGATAGATCACCCGCATTGACGGAAAAACTCCTTCTGTCGATGTAGGAAGTATCTACACTACAGTGGCCCAGCTGCAGTGCTACATGTGTGCTGATGTAGTGTACACATAACCTGGGAGTCTGTAGCAGAGAAAGGAAGTGAAGTTTAGTCTGCTAAAGCCCAGGCTAGGGCCCTAACCACTGGCCCATCTTGAAGTCCCTTACTAATAAAAGAAGTACAATATATGCTTCCTCCACAGTCAGCCCCACCCACATCTTCCCCTCATTGTTCTGCAAGGAGCACCTCTAGACATGTCCAGACAGTCTTTCAGAGTAGCAGCCGTGTTAGTCTGTATCCGCAAAAAGAACAGGAGTACTTGTGGCACCTTAGAGACTAACAAATTTATTAGAGCATAAGCTTTCGTGGGCTACAGCCGAAGAAGTGGGCTGTAGTCCACGAAAGCTTATGCTCTAATAAATTTGTTAGTCTCTAAGGTGCCACAAGTACTCCTGTTCTTCTTTAGACAGTCTTTGTCACCCATTCAGATCCTTGGGCTCTTTGTTGAGGCTGCCAATTAGTAGCAGTGTCTTTTGTGATGTGGATGCCTTCCTACTGCAAACTGGCCTGAGAAGGACACATTTCACATAGGCCACCAAATGGCCATCAGACAACCTCTGCCTTTCAGTCATTATGAACCTGGACTGAATTCAAACCAGCAACCTTTGGATAAAAGTCTCTTTACAACCTCAATTGCCCTAAGACAGCAGCTCCTGTAATTTGAGACCAATTTAAAAGATAATTAATCGGAACATAGGAATTGCCAGTGTGGATCAGGCCCAAGTCCCTTGTAATATCCTATATCAAACATTGACCAGAGGATAATTCAGAGGAAGGTGTAAGAACTCATCAATAGGTAGATAGGAAATAATTTGTCTCCCATATTAGGTATCATCCTTGTCTCTTTATAGTCAGAGGTTGGCTTAAACCCTGAAGCATGAGTTTAATATCCCTTCCAGAACTGTTAAAATTAATTATGATATTCTCTGTATGTTCAATTCTTTTTTGAAATTTGAGAAAATTCTTGGCCACAACAGCTTCATGTGGCAATGAGTTCCACAGTCCGATGTTCATAGTTAGCATTCAAAATGCTTCGTAGGCTTTGGTGGCAGTGGTCCTACAACACCACATAGAACCAGGAGCTGGCTGCAATTTTTCTACCAAAACTTTTTTGTGGAAAAAAATGCAGAATCAGGTTGATTGAAACATTTTGTGAATTTGTGCTGATTTTGGCAAATTGTTTTGATCGAAAAAGCCAAAAAAGTTTTTGCAATAAAATGTTTTGGTTTTTCGATCCTAAATGACTTTTTGTTTCAATAGTACCTTTATTTTCAGTCTTAAAAAATTTAAAAGGGGGGAAAAAACGGAAATCAAAATGAAATGTTTCATTTGACCCAAAATGAAAGTTTTTAAAATGTTAAATTTGCCAGAAATTCAGAAACATTTCACTATAGGGTTGAGCTGAAAAAAATGTTTTGTTTCTTTCTGATTTTTTGGAACTGCCAGTGAACTGAAAAATCCATTATTCCACAGCTCTAGCCAGGAGCTCTTAAATTCTAACCATGTCTGACTCCCTCTGTAACTTTGGACAAGAGATTTTGACCTCAGTGCCTCAGTTTCCGCGTCTATAAAGTTAGGATGATCCTTTATCCACCTTGCAGGGATCCTAGGGGGAATGATCCATTTAAGAAGCACTTTGAAGATGCTAATGTTGTTTTTCAAGGTTACAGCTTGTTCCTGGTAGTCATTAACAGGTCTCAAGGCATCATGACCATTCTCTCTTGCTTTATGGCTAGATGGGGGAATTCTGAAACTTCTGTTGTAACGTGGTGTTCTGGTATAGAAAAGGTTGAGAACTACTGCTGTTGGTTATTCTCTTTGAAAATATTTATACCAACAGCGCTCAGCACAGGAAATCCTCTGCTATACTTTTGGGCATGTAGAGTCCCTTGAGCGCTTCTACAAACTATTTAACTCAAAAACCTATACAGAGTCTTCCACTCAATTAATTTTTGATGACATGAAAGCCAAACAATGCTGTGTTTTGCCTCTTTCCAAATCTCCCGACTCAGAGGAAACCGAATGAAATTTCTTTGCCCTTCCTGAATTTCCTGAGTGCATGGGAGGGGTCGGACAAGTCAGAGTTCTAAATGCCGGTGGTCGACCCTTATGACGCTAGTGGCCCGGGAGTTATGCATATAAATGACTTTTGCCTGTTCCCAAAAGAGCTGTATATTTCTGGAAACTCTTCCCTTCAGGCTGATAAAGAGAAGGAGACGTTCTATGGCTCTGTGGTCAGAATAAAGGATTCATACGAGCGTCACACACAGACAGAGGGTGATTATTCGGAGCTGCAATAATTAGTGACTGACAATATGATCTTGAACAGTGCACAAGTGCTGGCATTGACTGGAACTGCCGGGGGGAGATGGTGGATATTGTACTTTAAGGGACTGGGTTTCAACAGATGGGCCCAGTGGCAGCAAATGTTTATCATAGCTGTTTAAAGGAGAAAATGCTAATACATTGGAAGTGAATGATTATGCTCAGGGAAGTGGCCAGCTTCTGCGTTTTAGAGGATGGGCATAGTTCTTCCTCCCAAGGATGATATTAAAAGTCACGTAAATATCTTTTTAAACCTTATCACCTTGTGCTATGAGCACATTGGATCTCACAAGCTACATAGGGTCAGGCCAGGAGCCTACTTGAATATGAGACCGCCAAGGAAAACCCAAGTTGCCGCCCCTAGTGTTCTTGGTCAGTATTGATTCACCACCCTATTGTGGTGATGACAGGTGCTGTGCTATTGGAGGTGTCATGCTATGGCTGAGATATAAAACGAAGATGCTGACCACTTGCCGTCATTGGAGGTCCCTTGGCTCTTTTTGTAAGCAAAGAGATGCAAACACCAGTTGTGTTGCTCTTTGCTGTTCACCAGCTGCTGTGTTGTACCTCAGAGGTGGATGCATTTTAACAGTGGGTGAAGTTGATCTCCACATATTCCTTATTTACTACCCATGCTATTATATCGCTTAATTATGTGCTTTGAGATTCTTAGAAGCAAGGTAAGATTGTGAGGTTCTCAAATATGGTAATGAGGGTTCTATATGAGTATCTAAAATAGATAGATAATACAATTAAAAAGCCTGTGAATTTGAGGCTTGGATATCTCTGGTGCTGGGAAGGAGACGGGCTTTCTCCTCCTGTTCTTGCCATACCCATACTAGGTCAGGACCACAGATACCCAACAGCTGTCATACCAGACATTTTGACTCCAGGAGACTCAATCCGTCACGCGATTTAGCTGATCTCTCAGCTGAAAGGTGCTTCAGGACAAGATGGTACTTTAGCTTCTCCCCGTCGGGAAATGGAAATCCAATTCCCAGAGCAGATGGATCAGCTAGATCCCTTCCAGGTATCTCTGAACTGATGAACGGGAACCAAGTTGTGAATTCTAATGGGTTTACACACCAGTTTGGGTTCTGTGACTGGCTATAGGAAAAGGATGATTTGATGGATGAGAACATCTTCTTTCTGGGTTAAGCTCCTCATTGTCTGTGCACGATTCTGGTGCAATCTACTTGTAGAACCCCCATTAGTGGACCGTCTGAGCACCTCACAATCTTTCATCAGGGCACTGCTATTCTCCGCACTGCACATGTGGGGAACTGAGGCACTAAGAGGCTACAGGGTTTGCCCAAGCTCACTCAGGAAGTTGGTGTCAGAGCTGGGAATTGTGCCTGAGTGTCTCAAAACCCAGCTAGTCCTCCCCCTCCCCCAACCACTAGACCGACCATCCTTCCTCTCTATCAAGATATCATCTAGGTTATTTTAGTGGTGCCAATTACCATAATATCTGAGGTCCTCCCAAGAGAAATTAATAACACATCATAATAGGCCAATGGTCTAAACTATCTACAACCACTAGATAATAGAGGAGAGGGAACCAGTATGTTCTAGTGCAGGGGTTCTCAAACTTTTTCTTTCTTTTTAGTGGCCCACCTGTGCTACAACAACTGTTTTTCTGCATATAAAAGCCAGGGCCAGCATTAGGGGGTAGCAAGCAGGACAATTGCCTGGAGCCCCACTCCACACAGGGCCCAGTGGAGCTAAGTTGCTCAGGCTTCAGCTTCAGCCCCAGGTTGGCGGAGTTTGGGGCGGTGAGGTTTCGGCTTTCTGCCCTGGATTCCAGTGCGCCTAATGCTGGCCCTGCTGAAATCTGCTCGCAGCCCCCCAGGGGGCCTCGGACCCCTGATTGAGACCTGCTGGTCTAGTGGGTAGAGCTAACAACTGGGAGTCAGAACTGGTTTCTGTATTGACTGGGTGTGCAAGATGGGAAAGTCACTTAATTTCTCTGAAACGCCCTCCCACTTCCTGTGAACCAAGTGTCCTTACCTTCCTCCTTCACACCCACTTGGTCCTATATAAGGTCAGCATTGCCAAACCTCTGTGGTCAAAAATCATGAGTCAGGCTCCCAGAAATCATCAGGTTGCATTAAACATCACAAGGTCTTGTGTTTAAAAAAAATAAAATACATTCTGATTTCTTTTATTTGCCTGCTGGTTCCTGATCCTTTAGGGGTCACATTTTCAAGCTTTTCTCCACAATCAGGAAGGCTAGAAATTTACTTTCTTTAAAATGAAAGCTGAGAATCTCACATATTCACAGGACTCCAGAAGCTGGAGCTTTAAGAAAACCACCAAATATTGCACAGCTCATGTTAAAACTACAAGAGTTGGCAACACTATCATCTTATTTCTGACAAGGTCTCTGCACCTTCTCAGCTGTTGCCCTATGTGACATATTCCTCTCAGATAGGGCGTAGTCAAACTCCTTCTGAAGTTGATGGAAGTTTTTCCATTGATTTCAATGGGAGATGAGCTGTGTGATTATAGGATAAAATCTTCAGGCAGGGCGATGGTCCTAGTAAATGATCTGTAAAGCTCGGTGCATATTTGAAGTTCTGTACAAATAATAAAACATTCTGTTCCCTATTGAATATTTCATGGAAATAAATAGGAGTATGAGGAAAGGAAGTTCCCTAACCTCTGGTGGATTCTCCATCTCTTGATGTCTTCAAAGTGCCTCTCTGGAAGATGTGTTTTAGTCAAACAACTTATTGGGCTCAATATAGGGGTAACTCGAGGAAATTCTCTGGCCTGTGATATACAGGAAGTCAGACTAGATGATCTAATGGTCCCTTCTGGTCTTAAGCTCTATGAATCCAAGAGCGGTGCCCTCTTGTGCTAGGAGCTGTACAAACAAAGACTGAGCAACAGTCACCGCCCCAAAAAATCTAAACAGACAAGACAGAAGATGGGTTGTTATCGCCATTTTTACAGAAGAGGATCTGAGACACAGAAGATGAGTGACTTGTCCAAGGTTGCACAGAGAGTCGATAGCAGAGCCAGGAACTAAGCTCATATTTCCTGAAATCTAGTCCTGTTCCTCTCCCAGCTCCCAACAGCTTTTTAGTCAAGCACCCCTATTAGGCCAAGTTGGAGCCTCTTTCCCTGCTCTTCTGGCCAGATTAGCAATAGTATTTAGCTAGTGAATTTACTCATATACAAAAGGGTTTCTTAGGGCTTGTCTATACTGCGAAGTTGTCAACAAAACTTTTGTCTTTCATGGGGTACTTTAAAAAGCCCCCCCTCCCGCAAAAGACAAAAGTTTTGCTGACGCAAGTGGCAGTGTGAATGCCGCTTTGTCGGCAGGAGAGCTTTCCTGTCGACAAAGCTAACACCGCTTGCGGGGAAGTATTTTCTCCGCAAAAGTGCGGGCAAAGTACCGACAAAGACCGTTTACACATGCTGACTTTTAGCGACAAGGCTGTGTCAACCCAGCCTTGTCGCTAAAAGCTGCAAGGTGTAGACAAGCCCTGAGGGAGGATATCTGTGAGCTGTCTCCCTTTGATTAGAGCAGAGTTGAGGGGAGTCTTGTAATCCATGACATCTAAGATGCTTGAGGACGAGAATTTCCTAGTTAGGGGGATAGAGGTGTTGCTTTGAGGTTTATAGTGACTTTTAAACACAGGAGTTTATGAACTCATATGCATAAATAGATTGATAATGTTCCCCAAACCAAAGGAGCTGTGTGTTTATTTTCTAGGTCCATCAAAACAACTTTTTAAATCTGTATTCCTAGTGATTTCCTAGGGAAATCAATTTATCTGTCTCATTGGGCACAAGTACATGAAGCAAATTCCCCTTCTGCCCTCTGCTTTCTCCACAGTTTGCAATGAAGAGTAAAGCTACCAGCTAGGCAACAAGAAGCAAAAGATTACATGTTCTCGGGGTGATGGCTGTCTGTCCCAGCATGTCGGTCACCCTTCACCTCTTTTGTAACCCTGAGCAGAGGTCCTTCACCAGATCTATGCCCTACTTATTCACCTATGAATGGACTGCAGCCACATCTGGGGTGGGACATGGCAGCTGTTTAACAGTGCACAACAATATTTTATAACATTGGGTGGGAATTAAAGGAAAACCCCACAACCAATTGAAACTGGAAGGGGAGTTTAGGCGAACAGGTCAGATATCACTCAGGTCTTTTTCATTATCTATGCTTTTCGGGTTTCTTCTTTCTCTTGAGCATCTCTAGGGTTTTCCCGATCCGTTGACCCATCTTTCTTTCTAAATGGCTTCCATTAGTGGGCATCTGAGCCTTTGCATTTTTCATAGTTGAATCGCATTTTCTGCACATATTTCTAACTTAAGTCCATGCTTATTAGAAACAGGATCTGCCATACCAGATCTGACCAATGGTCCATATAGTCCTTGGTGAGGATTTAAGTGGTACATTGGCTTTATGCTGCTTCTCAGCACAGGGATGAATTTTCACTCTGAATGACTCTATGGCTTTCCTTAGCGTAAATGAATCACCGAAAACAGCTTGCGACCTTCTTTTATTCCTCTCAGTTTCTTTTTTTATAAACTAATTGTGTATCTTTTAAGATTTCTTGAAAACAACTTTTTAAACAGCTTAACCCCCCTCTCACCAGTCCTACTTTCTCTTCTGACTTGCTTAGCAAGCTTGAAATGTTTCCACTAGTAACAGAGTTGTCTAAATTACAGCACAAATATTGTAATCCTAAAAATAAAAGGCTCCTGAATTCAGAGAAACTTGGAAATCCACTCTTGTGAAATTTCCAGCACGGTTCCAGTACAAAGGTTCAAATAAATTCAGTTAAGCATTAGAGGAGCTGCAAGATTTTTGGAGTATTGTGTATAGTTTTGGGTACTACACTTTGAGAAATGTGAGATAAATGAGAGAGAGTCCAGTGGAAAGCAAAAAAAGTAATAAGAGGCAGGGCCGGCTCTGGCAAAAAAGCCTCCTGCTGCCCCCCCCCCATCTCCCCAGTGCGGCAGGGGAGGGCGCCAAGCCCGGCCGCGGGCCGCTCTCCCCGACCGGCCGGAGCGCCGGGGGGAGGGCGGCGAGCCCGCTGCAGCTCCGCTGGCGGCCGGAGCCCCGGGGAGGAGGGCAGAGAGCTTGGCCGGGGCTCCGCTCTCCCCGGCGTCCAGAGCGCCGGGAGGAGGGCGGCAAGCCCGGCCGGGGCTCCGCTCTCCCCAGCGGCCAGAGTGCCGGGAGGAGGGCGGAGAGCCCGGGTGGGGCTCCGCTCTCCCCGGCGGCCAGAGCGCCAGGGGGAGGGTGGCGAGCCCGCCGTGGCTCCGCTCTCCCCGGCGGCCGGAGCGCCGCAGTGAGGGCAGCGAGCTCAGTCGCGGCCCTGCTCTCCCCGGCGGCGAGCCCACTGCGGCTCCGCTCTCCCCGGTGGCCAGAGCGCCGCGCCGCCCCCCTCCAGATGCCGCCCCAAGCACAAGCTTGGTGGGCTGGTGCCTGGAGCCGGCCCTGATAAGAGGGTTAGAAAATATGAGCTGTGAGGAAAGATTGAAAGAACAGGGCATGTTTAGGCTAGAGAAGAGACATTTGAGGGGAGAACTTGATAACAGTCTGCAGCTGTGTAAAAGGTTGTTATAATTGGTTCTCCGTGACTGCCAAGGAGAGGACAAGAAGTAATCAGCTTAATTTGTAGCAAGGTAGTTTTAAGTTACATATTAAGAACAACTTTCCATCTGTAAAGATAGTTAAACACTGGAACAGGTTATATAGGGAGGTTGTGGAATCCATGTCACTGGAGGTTTTAAGGACCAGGTTAGACAAACACCTGTCAGGGATGGTCTAGGTATACTCGGTCCTGCCTCAGCTTGAAGGGATGGACTAGATGACCTCTTGAGGTCCCTTCCAGCCCTACATTGCTATTATTATATTAGGGCTGCCACTTACTGGAGTTTGATCACTAACCCTCCCACCCCGCAGGGTCCTAGAGCCCAGCCTCCATCCCAAGCCTGGAAGTCTACACAGCAATGAAAGAACCTCGCGGCCTAAGCCCCACAAGCCTCAAGTCAGCTAGCATGGGCCAGCCATGAGTGTCTAGTTGCTGCGTAAATATACCTGACAGGTCCTGAAAGCGATAGATTGACCAATAAACATACCAGTAGTAGTGATGTTTACCCAGGAGAGCTAAGACTAATGGTGGAAGGGTTGGAATACAGTGACTATAATTAACCTACAGGACAAAAATAGTGTGCACTGATAGACGAAGCAAAATGGTCTTGTGGTTAGAGTACAGGCCTGTTGTAACTCCCTTGGTGTGATCTTGAATGAGTCACATGTTTATTCTGGGTGAAATTGACCCCTATGCGAAAGGACAGCATGAGACCTAAGTCCTCAAAATAGGATTCACGTGATGCATCGCATTCTCCTGATTCTCTGCACAGGGTTGGATTTCACCCTCTGTACCTCTGCATCTTCCCTTGCACAATGGGGATAATGACATTTACCCTCCTTTGTCCAGAGCCCTGAGATCTTTGCCTCAAGAGCGGGCAACATATTATTCATTAATTGATAATGATGAGGATTCTTATTGAATACTGTCCTGCATAAAGCACAGCCCTGGAGAGCTTCCCTTTACATCTGCATTGAAAATAAAAACCAGAGGAAGCAATTTAGATCAAAAGAGGAGAGGGGAAGAGGTTGGCAGAATTGGAACAGGCCAGGTGCTTGCTACAGGGTAAAGCGATGTGGGTACCAGATAGAAGGGAGCTGGATAAGAAGGATTGTGAGCATATTTACGGCCATCTGGCACCTCTAATTATCCAAATGACGAGGCTGCCTGAGCATTCACTGAAATGGGGAGAGGGAGAGAGTCTGTTTGGGCAGAGGCTCTCAAGTGCTGCATGCTTTTGACGTATGTTTTTTGGAAATGTTTGATATCACTTACAAGATTATTTATGTAACTGGGGAAGTATGAAAATGAGTCCAGAAGGAGATTTAGAGGCTATTCCTTTTGAGCTTTCCTTTCATGCTTGTACCAAAGAGACAACAGGAAAGAGAACTGGTGCATCTGTAAGGGAGTGTGTTCTGTGACTAGAGCACTACGTCGGGAGTCAGGAGATACTGGCTCTTATCCCAGTACTGCCACTAACATGTTAATTCTTGCAAACTGTATCTTCAGTCTTATGATATCTTAAAACCCCAGCTCCCAGAGTCATGTTGTTTCATGAGAATCTCAACTTTCAATTTAAAAGGACAAGTAAGTTTCCAGTCCTTGTGGTTGCAGAGCAAACTTGAAAATGTGACCAGAGTACATCCTAAAGTTTCAATAATCGGAAGGCAAATAAAAAGAACCAAACTGTTATTGTTATAATTGTATGATTTAAATGAAAAAAATCATGGGGGTGTGAAATGCATTGTGTGTGTGTCACAATTCAGGGCAACGGCGCCTGACTGAAACAAGGGCTCTGGCCAATAAACGTCCTTCAGACTCCACCGATGGGTTTTCCTGTGGTCACAAGTTCATCACAGCTTCTGCTCAGATCAAGCACACGCAGTATAATGGGGCTTCAGTAGGCCCAAGTCTTTCCACCCTTCCCTAAGGATTGGGCCCCCATTGGACCAGCAGTCCTGTCTGTTTGTTGGATCAGACAGAAGGCCTTGAGTCAGTTTAAACTCAGGCTATTTATCCAAAAATCTTTTCTTTGTCTGCTGCTCCCCAGAGAATCTAGTTTGATCCAGTACATGTGAGCCTCTCTCCAGGTGGTGGTAGCTTATTGCAAGTGTTACAACCTGAGTGAATTTGCCTAATCACCCCTTCTGCTCTTAATTCCTGGAGGGCCATGGTCTCCTTCCCCCATGGAATTACATACAATCCCTTGCCCATAATGATACTTAAACTTAATTCAATAAGGCTTAACTTAATTTCATAAGGTTTGTCCAGGATATTGCAGGAAATTGCCATCTCTGTCACACAATGCTCTTCCAGCAGAGACGGGATGCTTAGATGGAGCAATGATTTGATCTGGAGTGGCAAGAAGCAGGATAATTTACTTAACAGAACGACTGTCTGATTTGATATGGCAATTCCTACCTTAGTAATTAGACATATCTTCTTGTGGGAGCAGTACTGGAAAATAAGCCCCCGTAATAGTGCACAGTGCTCTCTCTTGCCACTGAGCCAATCTCTCCCCACCAAAATGCATATTGTTGATAGCATTAAAGTGAAAGTGGATTCCAGGGTGACCAGGTGTCCAGTTTTTGACTGGAACATGGGGTCGAAAAGGGATCCTCGTGGCTCCGGTCAGCACCGCCGACTGGGCTATTGACTGTCCGGTTGGCGGAGCTGCGCAGCGGGGCTGGCAGGGTCCCTGCTAGCCTCCGCACTGCACAGCTCCCGGGAAGCAGCCAGCATGTCCCCCCGCCAGCTCCTACGCATAGGGGCAGCCAGGGGGCTCCGCACACTGCCCCTGCCCCAAGCGCCGCCCCCGCAGCTCCCATTGGCCAGCAACCACGGCCAATGGGAGCTGCAGGGGAGGCACCTGCAGATAGGGCAGCGCGCAGAGCCTCCTGGCCGCGCCTCCGTTTAGGAGCTGGATAGGGGACATGTCGCTGTTTTCGGGAGCTGCTTGAGGTAAGTGCCGCCTGGAGCCTGCACCCCTGACCCCCTCCCACAGCCCTAGCCCCAATCCCCCTCCTGCTCTCTGATCCCCTCGATCCCAGCCCGGAGCCCCCTCGTGCACGCCAAATCACTCATCCCCAGCCCCACAGCAGGGCCCGCACCTCCAGCCGGAGCCCTCACCCCCACCTTTTAGGCAAGTGTGCTATCAGGCTATGAGAGAGTCTCATGGGGGGCTCCCTCGGTCTCTCCTGTTGAAGCTGTTGTAACTCTGGATAAATAATTAAAGAGTTAATGGAGTAGTGGAATTGGATCCTGGGTCTCCCACCTCCCAGGGGGCTGTTCTAACCAGCCAGCTATAGAGCCATTCTTATGCCCGTGATCTCTTGAATTGAAATCCAGATCTCCTAAACTGGAGGCCATTGCCCTAAAAACTGGACCAGCCTTCTTCCGGTCAGAGCATAGCTTGCAGGTCTTTTTTCAAGGAACAGCAAACCATGCCTGCAGAGTAAATGCACAGAGGTGAGCAAAGGAGGGGTGACTTAGGATAAGGAAAGCACTTTTAGAAGCAGCATGCATACCATTGCTTGTGGCAACAGACAGGGACTGATAACGCTGCTGGAAGAGTTCACCATAAAATAAAGTAAGGCTGAAAGTGACTGGACCTCATTCTCATCTCCAGCACGCATTGTTGCCAGGAGGCAGCGTTCCTATCAGTGCAGAAGCTCCTCAAGGCATGGCATTGCCCTTATTAGCATGCCTGGGCTCTCTGCTGCAGGTACTGCAGCACAAGCAATTACAATTATGCAGCCTCGGGGCTGGGACACAGCCAAGTTTTCTGTTTCACTGTTCACCCTCCCAAGACGCAGCAACAGATGCTTTAAAGAGCAGCACTGGAATTCAGTTGCTAGGCCTCTTTCATTTAGGCTAATCTCCCCTGCTGATGCTTCCTCACCTGTCTAAAGCACTTTGAGGTCTTTGGATGGAAGACGCTGACTGAGTGTCAAGGATTGTTTTTAGCAGTCCAGCCCTGCTTGTAAAAGAGAAGTAGGGAAAGTCATTTCATGCTAAAGACTTACTAAGGGGCAAATTCCATCCTTTGACTTCAGTGAGAGTTGGACGCATGTATCTGAGTGCTGAAATGGGTCGCCCATCCGCAGCCGCTCTTTAGCCTTTCTGAATTAAGTTTACTGGAGAGTGAACAAAATCTTGTCTTGCTCTGCCTTCTGTCCAAAGATGGCCTCATATCCCTGGCTGTACTTCGTCAGCTGGTTTTAGGAGACATGTTTATGTAGAGATGAGTGATATGCATTTGTACTGTTATATGGTAGTACGGGGGGGGGCATGTCAGAAGATATTGGGGGTATGTCCAGCACTCAAGATGGATAGCACATATGCTTCTGCCAGCAGCAATGGGGAGGGGGAAGTGTATGCTGCTCTTGAAATCTGTAATGCACACTTGAGAGTGTACCCCCAGCCATGCACCCTCTGCAGTATTACATCAGCAGAGGATGTGATGCACCAGGTAGCATTTCTCCTTCTCCTACATCTGCCAGCCTTCACAGGTTTTGGTCTCCAGGTCTCTTCATTCCCATCCAGTGTCCTAACCACAGGACCATCCTTCCTCAAAAGTGATGAAGAGTAAAATAGACTTTCTATTTTTACAAAAATTCTTTCAGACTTAATAGTCCAAGACATTATCAATAACACAGGGAAGGGATTTTACATAGATATATGATTTTTTTTAGCTGCATCCCTTTAACTGCATTTTCTCCTTTTATTGTTTTTTACTGCAGAGATTGCGGAGAACAGTGATGATATTACGGTGCAGTGCTACAACTCTGAGATGGCTTTATTTTTGAATGTCCTTGCCCAGAAAAGAATACATGTGGCCAATCTATTGTGCGAAGTATCCGTGGCCAAAGGAAGTGGTTACAGCATGACTTCAGGCCTGGAATCTTACTGTGAGAACACCTGACTGCATTTACTCATATGGAAAGTCTATTCAACTTGCACCAAATGGACACTGAAGAGCATGTCTGAGTTGCAATGCTTGTGTTGTAACACTGTCGCTTCAGAAATGCTCACACTAGTTTCCACTCACTTTTTTTTTTAACCTTTCATTTTCCTGTTTAATTCTGCCTAATAATCAGTTGCTATTTTAAGGCACACTGACTCACATTCCAGACTTCCACTTTTCTTCTTGTAGTAAGTACCCTCGTCAAGTGTTCTGAAATACTCCTGGAGCAATGTTATGTAGTGTTGGCACTGATTTTAAATGCATCCAGAATATCCATTGGTTAGAACTGATGGCACAAACAAGTTTAAGTGAGTTAAAACACCCACAGACCTTTGCCCACCATACCCCACACCTTCTATGAGAGTCGAAGTTTGCACAATTGTGTTTTCTCCTTATTTTTCATTTTTGTCTTCTGCATTTCCAGGGTCCAGATGCGACTGGCAGCACTGAGGTAGCCTAAGAAAGGCTTTTCTTGTGGGGTAGTGTGAACCCCGATTTTTATGAAGCTCTCAGGGGAAATTAATATCTAAGGTATGTAAAATCATGGAAACATACAGTAACCTGCAAGGACAACAGTTTTCAGTATTGTGAACGGGTGACTTGCACTCCTGCACTACAACACAGTCTATGTCAGGTCAAAACATCCTTTTCCTGGGGTTTCACTATTAATAATACAAAGCAAAGTCCAGTCCAACACTTCAGTTATATTCCCTGTCTGCCTTAGTGCCTCTAACAGGACTGCCAACCTCAAATGTTCAAAAATCATGAGTCAGGCTCCAACAATCATGAGATTGGCTTAGAAATCATGAGATTATTTTAAAATAATTATGCATTTTGTGTTCTTTTAGCCTTCTGGTTTTTTAGCCTTTAGGATGCATTAGGGTCACATGTTCATGCTTTTTCTGCACAACCATGAGGGCTGCATACTTACATTTTTAAAAATGAAAACTAAGAGTCTCATGTAGTCACATGACTCCAGGTGTTGGGGGTTAGGAAAAATACCAATTATCCCAATACTCTTGATAGAAATGTGAGAACTGGCAACACTAATATAAATATATATGTCTGCCCGAAGTCTGCGAAAACAGATGGAGATTGCAACATGCCTGCAAGGTTAATTAAATCTAGGCTCTGGTGTATTAAGCAGAAAAGCAAATGCCAGATTGAAGGACACTTCATGGAAAATGCTCCTTCCTGTTTGCCACACACAGTGCCTGCGGGAGCATGGGTCACACAAGCTACTGAGAATCTTATGAGTATGTTTGCTGTCCGGAACAGGCACAGCCAAAGGTAATGTGTTTGTTTACTCCTACAGATTACAAGAACACTTAGCAGCCTGAAGCCTGATAGAGCACATTAGATTTTGAAAGAAAATCGAAAACTTAGTTCTAGGAATGGAAAGGACAAAATAGCTTGAGTACAGACAGTCCTGGATAATAGTTTCTGAAGAGATTGATTAGATTGCCTCGGAAGGAATAACCATCCTGGATGCTTAAAGGAAAGTGATATTATCTTACATCGGACGTGGATCATTTCTACCCACCCCCGACCTCCACTTCCCTTTCTTTTTTTCATTCTGGCTCACAGATGTAAGGATTTGCTATTCTACATTACTTGTGCCTAGATTTCACTTCTCACAGCCGTGAATTTCAAAGCCCTTTGAGATGAGTCATCATGTTGAAAATAAGTCTCGTGGTGCAACATTAGAGAATCCCAATGACCTAAAAGTTCAGAGACAGTCTGTGTATTTGTGAAGCGTTAATTCCACTCATGTTTTCTCAAAGTGATACAGGAAAAAGAAGTTGTATTGAGTTTTACTTTTGGCCTAAGCCCAGGAGAAATGAGATAATTGTTTCAATTTCTTTTCCAGAACACTACAACTTGATCTGTAATATCTTAACTAAGAATATAACCTTTATACTAAAGAAATTCTGTTATGTTGATACACAAATCACATATCGTGCTGTAAATGCATATCACAGTTTGGACAGAGGACACCTATAAAAGTTATGGTTATTGCTACATTCCCATTGCTTGGACGTCCTGGGACTGGTAATGGGATATAGAGCCTTTCACAATTAAGCTGATGAACCAAATCCATCCCAAGGCCAAGCTGTTACCTTTCTCTTGGCTGTTCAATATCCTATGTGAAATTAGCTGCTGGGTTTCACCCCAGTTCATAATGGTCAAGTGTCCATATCACAGAGCATATGACCATAACCTGGCCCTGAATGCTCTACAGTTGGAATTATGCTAACAACATTGATGTAATAGTCAGCACCTTGGCTAACACACGAGGTATTGAACCAGTGACCTCCAGAGTAAAAAAAAAAGCATGATCTATCACAGCTTGAGCAAAACAGCCAAGCTTCCGGTGCAACAATCATCACCTCTGTATATGAGGCATAGCAGGGGATCTATAACCTACACTCACCAATAGCTTACATCTATCTATGGATAGAGCAGGGTTAGGATTCAAAATGATCATGACAAACTGGAGAAATGGTCTGAAATAAATAGGATGAAATCCAATAAGGACAAATGCAAAGTACTCTACTTAGGAAGGAATAATCAACTGCACAAATATAAAATGGGAATGACTGCCTAGGAAGGAATACTGCAGAAAAGGGTCTGGGGGTTATTGTGGACCACAAACTAAATATGAGCCAACTATGTAGTATCACTGCAAAAAAAGCGAACATCATTCTGGGATGTATTAGTAGGAGTATTGTAAGAAAGACACAAGAAGTAATTTCCCAATCAACTGGGATGAGGCCTCAACTGGAGTACTGCAACCAGTCCTAGGCACCACACTTTGGGAAAGATGTGGACAAATTGGAAAAAGTCCAGAAGAGAGTAACAAAAATGATTAAAGGTCTATAAAATATGACCTGTGAGGAAAAATTGAAAAATATTGGATTTGTTCAGTCTGGAGGAGGAGGATGGGGGACATGCTAACAGTCTTTTAAGTATGTAAGAGGTTGTTATAAAGAGGAGGGTGATAAATTGTTCTCCTTAACCACTGAGGACAGGACAAGAAGTAACCAGCTTAAATTGCAGCAGAGGAGATTTAGGTTAGACATTAGGGAAAACTGCTCAGCTGTAAGAGTAGGTAAGCACTAGAACAAATTACCTAGGGAGGGTGTGGAATCTGTCATTGGAGGTTAGACAAACACCTGTCAGGGATGATCTAGATGATATTTAGTGCTGTCTCAGTGCAGGGGACTGGACTTTATGACCTATCAAGGTCTCTTCCAGTCCTTGATTTCTGTGGGTTTTCCCTGAGCTATGTGCTTAAGGATTTTTTTTCTAATATAAAGATATTATAACTTTGCTCATCTCCCTAAAGGGAATAGTTATGGAACTACGTTCTAGGTTTGTCTAGACCATAATTATAACACAGTTCGGTCCCATTTACACAGGTGAAATTAATTCATGTTCTAATATGGTTGGAGCATCACCATATTAAGGAACCATGCTTAAATCCTGCAGAAGAGGGCTCCACCGTAGAAAGAATGCATACGTTTGCAGATGTAAAACATAGCAAAATTAAATTGCTTTGCAGAAATGGCACACAAGGCAGAGTGTCTTTTATTTGAAATCTGGTGGCTCATTGACCAAAGGGACTATAAATCGTTTAAGTGGATACAGTTGGGCCTCGTTAATCTGAGCTTAATTCATCCATATGTCTGAGTAGTACCCAAAAGTGGGAACCAATTTCAGATTTTAATCTGATTTGAAAAGGGACTTCATTCATTGCTTCAGATTAACAGCATTTGACTATATTTTATTCTCTTTGGTGAAAAGGAATGCATGTGTCTACAAACACATATGCATGAAATTCTTAACACATCTTTGGGTACGTCTATGGAGCAATTTAAGGTGTATTTGTGGTGTGGGTAGTCATACCAACACTAGCTTTAATCTAGCTAGCGCAGGGAACAATAGGAGTGAAGACATCGGAGCCTGGCCTTCAGCATGGATTAGCTGCTCCAGTCCAACCCTTCCAGGAACTCTGGCTATGTACTTGGGTTGCTGGCCTGCACTGGGGTCCATGCTGCCATGTCTTCACTGCTAATGTTACCCACACTACCTAGATTAAAACTAGTGTGGGGATGCCTACCTGCACTACAATTATATCTTAATTTGCGGTGCAGATGTATCCTTTGTCATGTAGCTAACACACTGCAGCTCCAATAGATAGGTTGGATTGAAGAGGATTTGTTGAGCTCCGGCATCTGCATTTTAAAAAAGGTTGACGAAGGGCAAGGAATAGTTTGGATTATTATGGAGAGTCAGTGCCGTTGGGCAAAATATTTGCATCAAACCTCAAACCCACCATGCGTGAACAGAGCCTGGGATTCAAGGTGCAATTTGTTTGTGAACCTCTAGTTGTGCTCACAAAAGTTTGGGAATTATGGGCTGTGGTTGTTGACATATCCATGACGCTGATAAATCTCCTTCCCCCCAGCCAACCTCCCTCACTGCCCCAACAAACGTAAGAGCCACTACACAAGACTAGTTAAGGAGAGGAAATGGTTGGCAGATAGGGGTAGAAAGGGACTTGCTGTGTGGGACTTTTTAAGTGAACCTGCTTCCTTTTTGACAGGATCCTCAGTTGGCAGGATTTAGTTTGCAAACTCCAACAAACACTTGTAGTGTTTGATGAAAATGTGATGTTCACTATTAAAACCATAGCTCACTCCAGAGATAGAAGCATTTTGGAAATGGATGAACTGACCCTATATATTGTAGCTTGTGTAATATTTCGTTATGGGCCTGATTCTCCATCATCCAGCACCTTGTGCAGTCATTCACCCCAGTACAAATTGGGTGTAAAATGTTGCCAGTCTGATTCAGTGGTGTAATCAGTAATGTAAAAGCACAAGGAGAGGGGCAACAGAGAATCAGGCCCTATGCCTGTAAAGTACTTTGGGATCAAAGGTGCATATACTTGTATATTACAAAGCAAACACTTGCCACAGTATTGGGGTTAAGGATTGTCTCAGAACCAGGTAAATTTAGTGCTGATAACATGAGAAAAGAGGACAAAATACCCATGGCCTGTAGCAATATCATCTCAATTTGTGAGCTCATTAGACTTTATGAGCTAAGCACGGTTGGTCCAGCTTAGTATTAGGATGGAAAACTGCCAAAGAACTCCTGCATACTGCAGGAAGTCGTGTTGGTGCTCAAAGACCACAACTACCTCAGTAGACTGATTGATAATTTAGTAAATACCACTTTTCTACAGGAGCCAATAATGAGCCAAAATTCCATTGTAGAACTAGGGGGCACTGCTGTTGACGGTGCTGTCTTTTTGATAGTCATAAAACTAACTTCCTGGCTTCTTGTGGTCATTAACAAATCCTGTAGCACTTTTTTTGAACCCCAGTAACCTGGCCAAATTCCAACTTGGATGATTATATTCTACTTACAGAAATATCCCCCATGGTTTCAGTTGAATATAGCACTCTTTTTCATTTCCTGCCCCAAACTGTTATGTAGGTTGCTGTGCATTGTTAACCATCTGCTGTCTCACAACAGAGATGGATACACAGTGATTCACAAAGTGATTCCAAGTAGAAGGCTAAATCCAGAAGGTCTTACTGAGTTGTTACTCAGTCCTTTCTCAGGCAACATTATGGATGAAAGATGGTAGAATTATTATTTTATTGCAGTGGTGCCTAAAAGCCCCAGTCCTAGACAAAGGTCTCATTGTGTTAGGAGCTGTACAAACATAGAACAAGGATATGTCTACACTGAAAATGAACGTGTGAGTGTAGCACAGGTATCCATATCCATGCTAGCTGTAATCTAAGCTAGTACAGATAACAATAATAGTGTAGTTGTGGTGATATGAGCTTCAGCACAGTCTAGCTGCCTCAGTACAAGCTCACAAGGGAATCTGTGTATGTGTTCAAGTTGCTAGCCCATGTTGAAGGGTGTGCTACCACGTTTACACTATTATTGCTACCTGTGCTATTAAAGCTAGCATGGGTGTACTACAATCGGACATAAGAACTGTCATACTGGGTTAGACCAATGGTCCAGTATCCTATCTCTGACAGTGGCCAGTACCAGAGGTTTGGGGGAAATGTACAGAACAGGGGAGTTGGAGTGATCCATCCCTGTCTTCTCCTCCCGGCGTCTAGCAGTCAGAGGTTTAGGGTTGCTTTGAGCATAGGGTTGAATCCCTGACCCTCTTGGCTAATAGCCATTGATGGATCTATCTTCCATGAATTTATCTAGTTCTTTTTTGAACCTCGTTATACTTTTAGCCATCACAACATCCCCTGGCAATGAGTTCCACAGGTTAATTGTGCGTTTTGTGGAAAAAGTACACACCTTCACTTGCTGTGCAAACACCCCAAAATTAGACTTGGAAGCCTATGATTTTATTAGTAAATATCAGTCAATATCGATTTCACCATCCACACACAGACCGACAAAAATATTTCCATTGATAATAACTGAAATTTACAGATAGGCCAAGTCAGAAAAATGCTGTTTGAGAACTTATTAGAGTTTGATTTAAAGGTATTTACTTGGTATATTTTGACTTGTGATATTGACAATTTGTGTTTTAAGAGTTTACTTTAGCTCTTTGAATCTCAGTGTCTACTGTCATTAAACGATTATTGTCTGACCCTTCTCCATAATTTCCTGCAACTGTAAAAATTTATATCATTCAAAATTTTAAAAAGCTTAAACCCCACAATGTTACACAACTGTGAACATTTAAATAGATAAAAATACTTAAAAATAAACATTGATATTATCCATCAAAATGATTTTTTTTTAAATTGAATTCTGCCAAGCCTACCCAAAAGACATAAATATCATTCATTTGTAGGTGGCTGGAACAAATATGCTTTGGTTGTGTTTAGCCTTGGTTTATTTCTTGATTATTTTCCATCTTCTGTGAGTGTCTGGTTTTGAGGTAGGTAATACTTGTGCTCTAAACAAATTCAAAGTCGGCTATATTTAGTAAGGTAAAGATAGTGGCGATTCTGTACCAATCTACTTTTCCTTCGAGACAGTCCAGATGCAAGGGTAAGTTATCAGTAGGCATGTCCTTTACATGAATTTCTCCTCACATTAGTTCATTGTGTCCAAAGTTTTAAAATGCAAAACATGTTCCATAGGTTCTCTCTGCACAGTCAGTGATGACATTTCTCTTCACATCGCTACTACAAGTTGGGGATTTAGTTGGGAATTGGGCCTGCTTTGAGCAGGGGGTTGGACTAGACCTCCTGAGGTCCCTTCCAGCCCTGATATTCTATGATTCTATGATTCTAAGCAAGTGGAGGAGGCTTTTTCTTATACACTTTTTCCAGAGTATTCTTCTTCCCTGTTTTTTAAAAAGAAGAGGATCTGACATCTTTTCAACCTGTACCAGCATTATGCCCCCGAAGCTGGTGGTGGAAATGAGGCAGCTAAGGAAATCCCCACCCTGAACTAGAGGTTCCCTGGCTATAAATAGCCAACAATTACTCAGCCAGGGAATGTATTCTCCTTTCTTTGATATATTGGTCTGTGGGTTGTTATCCTCATTTGCTAAATAGATTTATGACATGCTATTTACTCCACAACTGTGTGATGTTTGTGTGACTCATTTTACCCTGTAAGAATTTCACAACCAAATCACTGCCCAACTGTATTTGTGTAAAGCTTTGCTTTGCACCAACCAAGTCTTCTCTCATTTCCCTTTGCCCATTTTATTCCCTACTCATTGGAAAATGTCACATGGCTCAATTCCACCTTCATTTATACCCATTTGGTGCATGTAGAAAAATGCTGAATGTTGCATACCGGGGCTTGAACGGGAGATGAATGTGATGAGCACTTTGGCTTTGGAGTAGGTCTTCCGTAAACTTGCCCTCCTATATTTTAACCTCTAATGTGACTGAGCCTTGACTTTAAAAAAAAAAATCTATTAAAAGAGTTGCTGTGAAGCTGTAATGATGAGTAATTCTGTGAGCACAGAGCTCTGCTTTCCCCAGAGCTATACTTCATTTCCTTGGAACATCAGATGTACAATACCATCTCGGATCATTGGGCAATCTAGTTTAGCATCCTGTCTCTATTGCCTAATGCCCCAGACTAAGAAGAAAAATCATGCACCCAGTCAGTTGTGCAATACTGTGCATGGAGGGAAATCCCTTCCAGAAACCTGCATAGATCATTTTGTGCCCTGAAGTGTGAGATTTGATTACCTTATCTTAGCATGCCTGTTATGGCCTGTAGCTACAGCTACAGCTGTGTTGTGCCTCAAGGGCTGCTCTAATTTGCACAGTCTGCCCATGGCCCCTAAAGGCTGTGGCAGAAACCAGGGATTGCCAGGGCAAAGGCCTGACCTGGCTACAGCTCCATTTCTCCAACTATCCTTCCCTGCACTAGAGGTCTAGGAAAGGGGTTGACAGAAGAGCTGCTATGGTTGCTGTACACCACCTGAAAAGACCCCTAGACAGGGAGAATCCTCCATTGACTGGATCTACTGGGGTTAAGGCTGCTTTGTGCTACTGGACCAGCACAAAGCAGTCTTGATGCACTGGAGGATCTGCCCTATAACTGTAAATGTAAATCCAATCTTTTAGAAAAAAACACAGCAGTATTTGAGCTGATGATTTCCTACTGCAGGATATCTGCAGGATAACTATATGACCACAGGCACCATAGAGTGTTGGTAAGAACACATGGTTAGGCATCAGGAACTGTTAAGTTCTATCCCAGCTCTGCTACTGACTTGCTTTGGGCAAACTTCAGCTTTCTGATTCAATTTCCCCATCTGTAAAACACAGATATTAAACATCATACCTAAAATACAGGTGTGATGTGAGAATTAGCTAGTAAACAGCTGATCATTCCTTTGAACATGTAAAGCACTGTATGAATACTAAGTGCTCAGATACTACAGTGATATTTGTCTCTAAATAAAAAATCAAGGCCTTGTTTTCCAGGGCTTTGCACCTTGAGTAGACATTCATACTGTTCAAAGTGGACTGACATGCTACCATTCAGATCTGGTAGTGTTTATACCTACTTTGCAAAGGTGCAATTGACTGCACAAGGTGCAAGGCAAAGGAAAATTAGGCCAACTCTCCTTTAATTCAGACCCACAATGGCATATGTCACCGAGTATCTCAACCTGCTAATGTTTATCTAAGTCCTTGGTTTTCCTTAGGAATCATACATTAAAAAGTGCATAAAAGAATAATTTAAAAATTAAAATATTTTGGTACAGGGTCTTAGGGAGAGGTTGTTGGGTTTTTTTGGTTACCAGTTGAAAATATTCAAACTGTCTGATTTTAAAATAAAACTCCATTATAAACCCATCAAAATGTTCTTTCTGCTCATAACAATATATTTGAAAAGCTCTTAAGTAAAGCAAGCCACCTGCTCTCAGCTTGTCACAACAAGATATGTAGAATATCAAAGGAAATGATGTTATATGCGTCATTGCTTTCTTTGGTAAACAAAAATAATGTAATTAACATTCACATTCCCAGAAACGACAATTTAAACAAAACAAAATGATATTGTAATAGGAAGCCACATTCTGTAGAAATGCTAGCGTTCAGAGCTGGAGACCAATCTAGTTTTCAGGCAATTAGCTGAACAAAAAGTTACAGTCTTTTCATACCAGCATGAGACATTGTTTGCAATCTAACTTTGCAGATCCTGCTTTTTCCTCACATTGTCTGAATGAAAGGAAAACTTAACCCCTTTGCACCCTGAATTCTTTGCTACTATATGTAAAATGTTCTGTTTTGTTTTGTTTGACAGTGTGAACCTAACGGAGTTCACTGATGTTTCCAGTACTTTAAGAAATGATAAAGAGGGATGTTCTGGTATAAAATCACCCTGTTGAAGTACGCAGACCTTTCCAGGTGAAATTAAAGTATACATATTTGAAATGTAAGAGTTAAGATCCACCAGTGCATGATACATTGGTTTGTACAGAGAAACTGTTTCTTGTGAAGGTCAGTTAGATAATCAGTGCTGGGTGGATCAGTGTGGATTAGGGTTGATCTTCCTCAGCTGTCTCTTTTTCTGCATACCATACAACTTAAAATTCTCAGACACGCGGTACATACTGTACACTCAAACTATTAACAGGCAGGTATCAACTCAGCATCTACTTTTAACACTGTGCCAACACGTACAGATGCTCTCACAACGCTAAGAGAGTGGAAAGCAAGGGTGGGTCTGTTATCCAGTAAGGGTCACGTAACTTAAATAAATAAATAAATGGAAAGTTGTTTGACTTACATCTTTTATTTGTATTGTAAACTCTTTGGGGGAGGGACCATCTTTTGTCCTGTGTTTGTATAATACCTAGCACAAGGGGGTCCTGGTCCATGACTGAGATGCCTAGGTTCTACGGCAATACAACAGACATAACTAACTAACTAACTAAATAATGCCAGGTTTTAAAATCTAAATTAGTAATAGACGTTTCATTTTAAAATGTAACAGGTTTTTTTAGAAATAAATAACAACAACAGCATGGGGTCATGCCTCATAATGCACACAAAGTGTCCCTTATACCTACTGCTACAGAGAGTGTGACTGAGGGAAAGAGGCCATGTCTAGGGCCTCCCCACATCCCAGCAATTATCAGCTATTGTATCAGCTTCTTGAGACTGTTGACAGCTAGCACAAATTAGATCAGCCATTGGGCTGCTCTAACTTATGCCAAGGAACTGGAATGGGTACAGGCAGCCCAAGATTTGTAGAGTGCAAAGATGGCCAAAAGCCACTTTTGCACTCCCTCATTTGATCTGTGTTATACACCCCTTGCCCATAGCCAAGGACATGGGTCAAGATGTACTGGAATCTGGCAGAGACGGCCTTAAGTACAAGCAACACTAGTGCCTGTTTGATTCCTATGCTTTTGGGGACTCCTTACAGAATTGGCATCTCACAGGCTAGATTGAGCCTGGCCGGTCAGATAGAGCTGGAGCAATTCATGAAGGGACCTGTAGTGTCTATGGATTATGCTTCCATATTAAAGATAAGGGCACCTGCAGTCTGCTCCATTTTCAATGCATCCCTCATCTGGGAAAAGTTAGGGTGCCCTACCTTACGAGCCGATGGGGAGAAGGAAATGCGCCAAACCTTCTGGTTTCAAACAGATTGTTAGTCTTGTTACACAAGTGTATTTCGCTTTTTTAGGTGCATCAGTTTGGCACTCTCTGACCTGGAATTCCTAACTTTATTCTTAATAACTTTTTAAAATATTGCTTCCCCAAAGGGGTAGTAGGTGCCATGGATTAGTTGAGATAAATCTAAGTGTCTGAGATCAGTTTGGGGAAGGTTAGAGCCACATTCTGAGCCCCAGTTGTGCCAAAAAAATAATAAAAATAAAAAATAAAAAGAACCACCAGGTGATTTTGTAAACAGCTTTTTTTGAAAGGGAGAAAGGAGGGGACTGCATCTGGGGAAACACTTGTTCAAATGAACCAACATTTTGACCACTAACCCTACCTGACACCCCCCATTTCAAGACAATCTGAATAAGCATATGGATTTTAGAGCACTTAGAATAGTCAACCTTTCAACAGAAAGTGACGCTCACCCATAACAATAGCAGACTGCCATTCTGCTATAATCCTAGTATCCTAAGCCTTTTGGGGGCAATTGTATCAATTCACCAGACTAAGATCATGACTGTAGCAGTACTGTCAACGCATTCCATTCAATTGTGGATTCTGTAAAAAACACAGTTTGGGCTCTCCAAATCCAGCTTACATTAGACTAGGGTTTGAAATAGCTCCGTTGTAAGCTGCAGCGTGAACAAATTGAACTGGATGCAGACTGTAGCAGCTCATCACAGAACTACTTCATTAAAATGGGGAAGGAGCAGCCTAGCATCCCAATCACAAAAGCAGAAAGTACCTATGCTAGAAAAAATAGAAGTAGTTGGTAACCACTATAAGAAAATGGCTCATTAGACTGAGAAGTACATTATCCTGCTCAGGGCATTCCAGTCTCTCTAACCATAAGGGAAAGTATAGTTCCATTTCCCTTTGCATTGTGTCAAAAATGTGCCTTATTTTATAAATAGATCATTTATAGCCTTTTGGTGTTGCTGTATTTAGCTTTTCAGTAGTTCCCTTGCTGGATATCAAGTCAGTAACAGAAAAATAGACAAATCATGCATCAAGAATAGTCTCACACAATGACAGATCCAGAAGTATGGGCGTTGTTCTGCTTCCTTTTATTGCCACGATAAGGTCATCCTCCAGAGCAATTTGTGCTGTTTCTAGGCCGTGACTCAGCCTAAAGCCAGGCCAGGAGGGGTCTAGAAAGAACAGCAGATGCCGAGTGTTGCTGGAATTGGTTCACTCCCAACTTCTCAAGGATCTTGACCAGCAGAGAGGTTCAAAACTAGATGGTATTTAGCATCCAGTGTTGCTGGGTTTATTATGGAACAAGTCAGACTATTGTGTGTTTTAGGGTAGTAGGCTGAGTGCCCTCTCTAAGGAGTTAAGTATTTGTGCCAGCCAAGGTTTTGATCAGCAAAGATAGGCATCGGTACAGATTGCAGGTGGTATCATGACAACTGGCTGACACTCTAGGGATTAAACTGGGGACCGCCAGAGCTGAAAGAGCCAGATTCTGTAGCAGGAAACTGTAATAAGCTTACATCCTCTGTGAATGGAGCACTGAGGGGAACATATAACACATATTGACCAGTGGGTTACAGTGGCACAGGCTTTTTTCAGTGCTTCTGCTACATCTGTCTGATGGCCAAAGCTTTTTTCATTATGACAGAGATTGGATATTGTAACACACACACTACTTGGGCCATTAGTGCACTTCTCAGATGATGGAACCCACTGCATTATCCTAGCTTATTCGTTACATTAAACGCAAAGCATGCATGGTGGCTCTATGGTGCATATCTTTAATACAACCTGTCCAGCTAACACGGTATATACAAGTGGAATAGTGCTGCAAATAAGGTGCCATGAAACAAACAGAACATGGAGAATTATCTTTGCAGTGGCAACACATGCTTTCATAGAATCACAGAATATCAGGGTTGGAAGGGACCTCAGGAGGTCATCTGTCCAACTCCCTGCTCAAAGCAGGACCAATCCCCAACTAAATCATCCCAGTCAGGGCTTTGTCAAGCCTGACCTTAAAAACCTCTAAGGAAAGAGATTCCACCACCTCCCTAGGTAACCCATTCCAGTGTTTCACCACCCTCCTAGGGAAAAAGTTTTTCCTAATATCCAACTAAACCTCCCCCACTGCAACTTGAGACCATTACTCCTTGTTCTGTCATCTGGTACCACTGAGAACAGTCTAGATCCATCCTCTTTGGAACCCCCTTTCAGGTAGTTGAAAGCAGCTATCAAATCCTCCCTCATTCTTCTCTTCTGCAGACTAAACAATCCCAGTTCCCTCAGCCTCTCCTCATAAGTCATGTGCCCTCTAATAATTTTTGTTGCCCTCCTCTGGACCCTTTCCAATTTTTCCACATCCTTCTTGTAGTGTGGGGCCCAAAACTGGACACAGTACTCCAGATGAGGCCTCACCAATGTTGAATAGAGGGGAATGATCACATCTCTCGATCTGCTGGCAATGCCCCTACTTATACAGCCCAAAATGCCGTTAGCCTTCTTGGCAACAAGGGCACACTGTCATCTCATATCCAGCTTCACATCCACTGTAACCCCTAGGTCCTTTTCTGTAGAACTGTTGCCTAGCCATTCGGTCCCTAGTCTGTAGCAGTGCATGGGATTCTTCCGTCCTAAGTGCAAGACTCTGCACTTGTCCTTGTTGAACCTCATCAGATTTCTTTTGGCCCAATCCTCTAATCTGTCCAGGTCCCTCTGTATCCCATCCCCACCCTCCAGCGCATCCACCACTCCTCCCAGTTTATTGTCATCGGCAAACTTGCTGAGGGAGCAGTCCACGCCATCCTCCAGATCATTAATGAAGACATTGAACAAAACTGGCCCCAGGACCAACCCTTAGGGCACTCCACTTGATACCGGCTGCCAACTAGACATGGAGCCATTGATCACTACTGTTGAGCTCGACGATCTAGCCAGCTTTCTATCCACCTTATAGTCCACCCCTTCTCAAGGCTGAGTTAAATTGGATAAGAAATGTGACAAATACAGTGTATTGTATTTTTTTTTTATATTTAAGCTCTGAAGTCTTGAGGCTAAATCATATCTAACAGGGTCAGCCCACTATATTTCAAGCATACTTGGAAAAATGAAAAGGTCAATACTGTTTACTGTAGATTCTTCCCTCCCCTTTTCCTATTGCTGTGGGTATGGCACCTAATCTTCAGCCCAGGGGGGCAAATTCTAGTATAGTCCTGTGGATTTACTAGACTCCCAAGAATATATTTGCAAAATATAGCACCAGTGGCCTTTATCATATGTCAGACACAAACATAAAAGAATGAGAATAAAATCTTCTGGACATCTTGTGCCTCAATTGGAGAGTAAATTTAAGAAGAGAAACAAACTTTTTTTTTTTTTTTTATAAATTTGGAGTACTGGTGTCACAAAGCCATTGCATACCAGACAATGTAGTACAAGAGCCTCCAGGCTGTTATGTGAATGAAGTCTTTCAGGCATTGCACACTGCTCCACTTGTTCCCCAAAAGTAGTCCTTTCTGGTAGCTAACTTCTCAGCTGGCGAGAACAGAGGAAGCTGGACCAAGTGCCATTTGTCTGTCAACTATATATATATATATATATATATATAACTATCCCTTACAGATGTTCCTTTCTGTATTTTCAATTATGTACTTTTTATTGCATGTAACAATATAGGAAAAGACATGATATTCTTTTAAACTAAAGAAATCAGAGCTTGATGACCTCAGATGTCAGCTGTTTGAGAATAATTTGCACTCCTTAGGAACCAGCTCTAACAAAAATTTGGTCTGAGCATTGGGAATCTATCACAACTAGCTCGTACATTCTAAAATCTTAACATAGGAAGAAAGAAGTCATCTACAGCTCCCCTCCCTACATCAAATAATCCTCAAGTGAAAGGGTAAGATAGAATATTTGCAGAATGTATCCTTTTCCTATGCACTGGTTCACTAAAGAGAAATTTGTATGTTTATAAATACTGAGCTTTGTAAAGATAGAGTTTTCTAGGAATAACACCAACAGAAGTTGGTCCAATAAAAGATATTACCTCACCCACTTTGTCCCTCTAATATCTTGGGATCCACACGGCTACAACTAAACTGCATATTGCAGGCTTAGTTCACTTGCAAATGGAAATGTTAGTACTGTAGCAATGATATGCATTTCGCCATGTGAAAACCGATCACTCCTTCTCCGGACTTGAGTTCTTCAAATATCATTACAGACAGAAGCAGATGCTATTTGCCTTACTGCTTTATTATCCTACGAATGCTGAGATTAATTAAATGAATTGGGCTAAAGATTGCAGAGCCTTCCCAAAGAAGTCATTTTAATCTATCGTTTTGGATTGCTTACAAAAAGAAGATAGCTAAAGTATGGTAAATCTGTGATTTCTTCTGTGAAAGAGATCAAAGCTACTTATTGGTTACACTTTTGTGCGGATGGTGCCCTCTAGTGCTTGTTCTTTTGACACAAAGGGTCTGATTCTTATTTACATTAAGGCCCCTTTAAACTGCCTTAGTGTAAATGAGAATCAGACCTTTGTAGTTTAAAAAACACAATCCATAAATTATCATGATTAAAGAAATATATACATTTTGGGGGGGCTTTCATTGGGATTGTAAACTCAAGGATCCCTCCATTTACTTATTTTTTAAAATATAATATTTGTATTATGGTAGCATCTAGAGGCCTCAGTAGTGTTTTTTTTGGGGGGAGGGGTGTATTGTGCTAGGCACTGCACATACACACACACACCAAAAAAGGACAGGCCTTCTCACAAAAAGCCAAGTACCACCAAAAGCTCCCCGTTGCAGTGACCCTTCCTTCTGGCTGAAGTGCAAATGTGGGTCTTTCTTGTAATCTGCCTGTCAATGCCATTTGACACATCTGCCAGATGAGGTCACTCAAGATCAAGATAAAAAAGATCCCTCCACAGCACTCAGACTCTGGTGAGAATACAATCTCTTGGAAAGGGATTTGAATGTCTGGATATCAGTTCTCAGTAGGAACCTTATTTGTGCAACTAAGCATTCAGGCAGAAATAAGGTTTCAGTCCTGCCTTCTGAATACACAACATCACTGTGTATCTTGTATCTAAAATGGTAAGCACAGTAATTGTGGAATATATTTGCACGTTGATCTGTGAGATTTTCTGCACATAACGCCTAGCTACTGAGTGAATTTCTCTACATTACTATCCTCTTCACGCTACCTCACACTGTTCCAGGAAATGTTTCTGTCTTTCAATAATAGAATATTCCTGGAATTTTCTTTGTACAGAAAATGTTCTGCTCTAATATAGAAATTATGCAGAAATTTAAGCCTTAAGCTGTGCAGAAATTTAGAGCACAGATGTATTCATGTTTTTCCCTTTCCAGTCCTGTTCAAGTAGCTACAACCAGTCTGTTCAGACCTGTGACTCAAATGAGGAGTACTTTAGAGGTCTGTAAATAATAGGGAGGCTCTCTCTTTCAGGGAAAACCTCCATTATTAATTGATGTATTAATTGATGTAACATGTTAATATTGGAGATTTCAGTAACAACGAACCTTATTACCTCTGGCAAAATACATCAACAGAGATGGAAATATCCTCATTATATGATAAGATAAAACTTTGTTAATCTTAAGGAGCACATGCTTCAAAGAAAGAAAGCCACAAACACATGAATTTATCTTTAACACCAAAAACTTGAAATGTTTCAGGACAGATGATCTAAGGCTCCAATCCTACGTTGACTTCAATGGGAGCACTGGGTGTGCCAGGGATGCAAAATCACATCTTGAGTTAGGGACTAAAATAAAAAATCATTATAGCTTGACTGCATATAAAAAAAATTAAGGTTTGGATCACCCTAGATGGATCAGCACAGGAAGAGGACCTCCTGTGTGTGGATCCCGCCCCCCCCCCCCTTATTATGCAAAAAGAGGATGGTTTCCTCTTCTGCAGCATGCCCTTCCCATGTATAAATGTACCTATGCAGCTCTTGATGGTCCAGAGGATGGTAGAGCAGGTAGACGCTGCTCTCCGCAGCACCATCCCAGTATCCTCTCCTCTGCACCAGGATTTTTGTGAGGAAATCTAGGTGGGAGGTAGTACAGTTGGGAAATGAACTAGAAGGTCACCTCAGTAACTACTAATGATCAAATGCATGGGGCCCACACAATGGCAGCATGACTCTTACAGAAGAGGGGGTTACTCACCCTGTGCAGTAACTGAGGTTCTTTGAGGTTCTCCACTGTAGGTGCGGTCACATCCCTGCACCTGGGATCAGAGATCTTCGGTAGCAGTGCCTGTTGGGCCGCACATGTGCTCCTCCCCTTCTCGTGCCATGAGCGGCATCTATATAGTGCTGTATGGTCTAACCAACCTCAGTTCCTTCTCTAATGCAGAGTCAATGTCTGAACTCTGAAGCAGAGGGGAAGAGGGCGGGTAGTGGAGCACCCATAGGGACACACATTTCGTAGAACCTCACATACTGCATAGGGTAAGTAACCCTCTCTTCTTCGAGTAGTGTCCCTATGGCTGCTCCACTGTAGGTGACTATAGAGCAGTGCCCCAAGTCGAAGGCTGGGGTTTTGGAGTGATCTCTACTGAGGAGGATAGAACTGTGGGTCCTAGTAGGGTGTCTGATGCTGCATCGTGGGTGATTGCATAATGATGACTGAAGGTGTCTGTGAATGCCCAGGAGGCTGCCTTACAAATGTCCCTAATCAGCTCGTTATTGAGGAAAGCTATCAATGTGGAGAATGAGCGAGTGGAGTGCATGCAAGTGCCAGAAGGGGGGCCAAAGTCTGTGGTGTTGGTAGCAAAGGTGGATGCACACCAAGATCCGTTTTGAAAGGTGTTGTTTGGATACAGCCGAACCCTTTGATTTTTCAGCGATAAAGAGGAATAAACGTGCCAACTGTTTGAACGATTTCATTCTGTCAAGGTAGAAGGCTAGTGCCCATCTGACATCTAAGGTGTGTAGCATGGCCTTGTGCTGGTTGCCTTGTGGGTTAGGAAAAAAGGAGGGAAGGTGGATAGGTTGGTTTAGATGGAAAGAGGATGGTACCTCGGGTAAGAACTTTGGATAACGTCATAATGTGACTTTATCTTTATAAAAGATTGTGTACGGAGAGTATGCCTTGAGGGCACCTATTTCTCATACCCGTCGGGTGGATGTAATCACCACGAGAAATGCAGTTTTCATGGATATGTGCATGTAGGAGCAGGTCACTATTGGTTCAAATGGGGGGCTGGTGAGACAGCATAGAAACAGGCTGAGATTCCAAGTTGGAGTGGAGTCTCGTACTTCAGGGTAAAGGTTTTGGAGACCTTTAAGGAATCTTTTTGTCATTGGGTGAGTAAATACCGACTGACTTTCTATTTTGGAGTGGAATACAGTAATGGCAGCCAAATGTATGCAAACAGAACTTTTGGGTAGCCCCAATCTCTTGAGTTCTAAGAATGTAATCCTGAATGAATGGTAAAGGAATGGTAATTAATGGGATATGTTTAGTGTCGCACCAAGTCCCGAAACCTTTTCCATTTTTGTAGGTAAGTATAGCAAGTTGTCGAACATCTGCTATTTAAAAGAATCTCCTTTACTCCTTCTGAACAGGTCAACTCCGGATCCTGAAACCATGAGGGAGCCAAGCCTTCAGATGGAGAAGTTCTAAGTCCTAGGATGGAGAATCTGGCCTCTCTCCTGGGAGAGGAGGTGTAGAGTAGACAGCGGGATGATCGGTGGACAGATCGCCATGCGCAAGAGGTAAGGATATCATATATGTTGTGGCCATGTTGGGGCTATGAGGATGACCCTGGCTTGTTCCACTTGTATCTTGTGGGGCACTCTAAATAGTATGGGAAAGGGTGGGAAAGCATATAGGGAGGGGTGAATCCCACGTAATGAAGAAGGTGTCCACCAGAGATTGGTGACCTAGACCTGCTCTTGAGCAAAATTGTGGGCATTTGGTCTTTTTGGGAGTGGCAAACAGATCTATGTTTGGGAATCCCCAGCGATTGAATATGTGTTGTAGGAGTTTTGTGTTCATCTCCTACTCGTGTTCTTGTGAGAACCTCCTGCTCACTGAGTCTGCTGTGGTGTTCAGGTGTTCAGATAGGTAAGTGGCAGAGATATTGATGCATTGTTGGATACACCAGTTCCACAATTTCAGAGCTTCTGTACATAGGGATTGGGACCTCACTCTCCCCTGTTTGTTGATACAGAACATGCAGGCGAGGTTGTCTATCATTACTGTTATGGTCCTTTGTCTGATTACTGGTAGAAAGTGTCGGCATGCATTGTGGACTGCTCATAATTCTAGGAGGTTGATGTGCAATACAGATTCTGAGGGGGACCACTTGCCCTGTACAGTGTGAATCTGTAGATGTGCTCTCTCCAACCAAGTAATGAGACGTCGGTCATCAGTATCAAGGATGGTGCTGGTTGGAGGATGGGGACCCCCATACAGATATTTCAGGGTTGTGTCCAACAGTCTAATGAGTCCTTACTCTTGATCAGTATTGAGAGCAGTTTGTTTAGCCTGTGTCTGTGGGATACATACACTGTGTGTAGCCATCCCTGAAGGCAACAAATGTGCAATCTGGCATGTTTAACCATGAACGTGGCCACTGCTATATGACCGAGCAGCTGTAGACAAGTCCTGGCGGAGATTGATGGACTAGTTCTCATGGTGGAAATGAGACTGGTTATTGTGGAAAATCCATGAGCTGTGAGAAAGGCTTTGGCCTTTATAGTATCCAGTAGGTCCCCAATAAATTCAAGATGGTGTACTGGCAACAGTATCGATTTTTGTATGTTTATCTGGAGACCAATGGTGCCTGTTGCATTAGTAAAAGTTTTAGCTTCAATTCACAGTCCTCTCTGGACTGAGCCTTCAATTTGAGGCAGTGGGTACACTTTTGTGATATGTGCCCCTCACCCAAACAGCATATGCACTGTGAGTGGCCATTGCTCACTGAGATGTCCTCAGAACAGCAGAGATACCTTAAACCTGGGGAATCCGGGCATAGCGCTGGTAAGGAGAACTTCCTGGTAGGGAAGGGTGTAGAAAAGGAAACCTACACTAATCTAAAAGTAACAGGGAGGAAAGAGCCAAGGGGAAAAAAAATGTTTTATGAGGGGGTAAAGGGAAGAAAAAAATTAAAGGAAACAGCTGCTAACTAGGAAATAGTAATGAAAGTACTAGTATTATTAAGGGAAGTAAAGACGTACGCAGTGCTCTGCTAAGGATTCTGTCCCAGACCAAGGTGGTTGAGAAGGAACTGAGGGTGTTTGGACCGCACAGCACTAAATAGATGCCGCTCATGTCACAAGATGAGGAGGAGCGCATGTATGGCACAACGGGCACTGCAACCAAAGAGCTCCAATTCCAGGCACAGGGATTCTACCACACCTACAGCAGAGCACCCATATGAACAGTACTTGAAGAAGAAGCTTCACACCCATGGACAGGAAGTTCCAGTAAGGCAAGAAACCATTCATGTTCCTTCTTTCTTGGCCCCCTCCCACAGGTTTTCTACACTGGGGAAATCTGGCCTAAGGTTTGATTAGAAGTTTTAGAATATTATAAAGATAAGATATTTTAACATTTAGGGGGAGATTTTCAAAGGCACAAACGGGAGTTAGGTGCCCAACTTCTATTTACTTTCAGTGGAAGTTGGTGCCTATGTGCCGTATATGACTTTGAAAATCTCCCCTTTATTCTGTATTTTTGTGCATATTTTAAATAACTATCTCTTACTCACCAATCAGATAGCAAATAGCTAGGACTTTCACAAGCTATTGCTGTATTTTAAGGCACAAGGGAAAGGGGGTAGATATCCTGCCAAACACCTTGTTATACAGAATATGGCTCTTTGTAATATGCAATTAAAAATAATTGAAAGTACTAAACTGGAAATTACTATCATGTAACTGGAGTCTTGATATTAGGAACTGATTTCACAGCACTTAAACTCCTTTAGAAAAAAACAATAAATTTTGTTGGCATTTGACTTCTGGTTAACACGGTGTAATGTGATCACAGTAACAGTATTACAGTCCAATCCTGCACTCCTTACAGCAGGAAAGCTGGATTTGACTTCAGTGAGACTTTTCCCTGTGTGAAAAATTCAGGATTGGGCCTTTAATAACAATTTACACTATTAAGCAACATATTTAATAATATCAGCTGTCAAAGAGGTATGGTTTAATTATGGGAACAGAGGCCTGGGGCCAGGACTTTCTGATTTCCAATCCCTGTCTTGACAATTACTTCTACTGTGGCTTTCTGTAAATCTTCTTATCCACTTGGGCAAGTCTACTTAATATTTCCCTTCTGTAAAATGATGTTTGCAACGTTTATTGACCTACATATTATGAGGATTGATGTTTATAAAGCATTCTGAACAAGACAAATATTTATTATTATACCATCCTGCCCACCATCTTGCATGCAGAACTTTTCTTCAACATAGTGATGGGTTTTGCATAAAAATCAATGGCAAGATATTCCCCATAGTTACATTTTTTTCCTATGCCCACTCTATTTTCTTGTTAACTGTACTAAAACAGAGAAACTTTACAAATGACTGTTTTATAAATAGCAGATGGTTGGCTTTTGCAACCAATACAACAAAAATATTTTCTAAAGGAAAATGAAAGACATTTTTATATAAATGTACAGTAGAAAATACAATATAAGATATAAACAATTCTTTTACAAGGAACGCACAAAATAAAAGGTACACTGAAATACACAAGGGAAATATAAAAGTTTGTACAAAATAAAGAATATCTATTTTAACACTGCTAAAGAAAATACAGGGCAGGGTAGACAGGCCAGAAGCAGGACACAAATATTTTACCCACAAATATTCTGCACCCAGTGAAGCTCCAATGGAATTTCAAGAGGAAACTGTGGCCAGTGTGGGTCTGTAGTAGAGGCCCCAATAAAGCCATACTATGAGGGGAGCTGCTGAGAGTACGGGCTCATAGGCATTGGGCCTTTGAACGGATGATCAGGGCCTATCATGGATTCTCTGGGAACCACTAGATTTGTGCACTGAGTCCATAGTCTCCCCAGCCCCTCCACACAGATAGTGGTGATAGCCTACAAGGGGATCTTCATGGAGATTACTGCCTCAGAGTCACATCATGGTTCGACCCTGACCTTCAACACAGTTTATATCAGTAGTATAGAGTGTCCCGTAGAGTGTATGACATATGCACTAAAAGATGCAATTAATTCTAATTAGCTAACTATGAAAGCTCCAAGTCTGAAACTAGTCTAAGGTTAGTTACAATACATCTCTTTTTATATATGCTATAGTTTTATCCTCTAAAGCAGAATTTTAAAAAAGGAAGAAAAAAAAATGGGGGAAAACCCAGAGAAAGGAATTCCAGCACAGATCTTTACAACTCAGACTGGCCTGATAGGTTAGTGTTAAAAGACTATATTACATTTGATAGTGTTTTCAACAAAGACCAGTAGCTGCTCCATGATAGCAAGTTCTCAGCATGTTGGTAAGATGATTCGTTAAAGCTGAATTCCATTCAACACTATCTTTGGAAGAAAATTTGAATGAATATTCAGCATATGACCCATCATTTTTTAAAGTGGCCCATCCGCTGAGGACTAATTGACCCTCTTGATTTCAAGAATTAACACTGTGCATGTGATTGTGTACTTTGACTTAATATAGTATTAATTATTTCACTATGTTAATATTAAGAGTAATTATTTCACTTATTGCCCCTTGAAGTTTAACATTAATGTAAAGGTGTATTCCAGCCAAAATCAACCCCAGATACAGTTCCTTCTGACAGTCTATTTCTAGACAAGATGGGAATAATTTGCAGAGGGGCTATGAGTGGAAGGCATGACAACATCAGTGAGCATACATGGATAGACATCTCAATCATATCCCCTGACTATTAGATCACACCATATATAAAGCCCCTTCTGCAGCTCTAGCCATGGAAAGTCTGTGGGGAAACCACTTTCTGATTGTGACTGTAAGAGACTAGACTAAGTACAGCAAACTTCTGCTCTGTGCTCCTATTGCTGGCTGTGGATTTTCTGGAGGCTAGCTATTTTGCAGTGCCAGAATTTGGCCCACTGACCTGTGTAGAAGTTACAGACAAAAAGAAAGTCAAGGATATGCAAGTGAAAATATTGGAATAGAGCCCAAAGGGCAATCAACCCTTTTAGAGTCTGCACTTATGTGATGTTATTTTAATGGACTTGCTTACTGTTTATCCAAAGTAACTTCAGCTACTGTATATGCTTGATATAACACACTCATGTGAATGAACATAGAGAATCAATATATTTGAATATGAACTTAAAAGTCTAGCTAAACCAAGACATATTTCAATAAAGTACCATTAAATACTAACAAACTTCTAATATTTTATTTTGGTGGTAAAATACTTGAATTCACTTTGGCTGAATAACATTAGCTTGAAGAATTTTTATTAAACAAATTAATGATTTTTTTCTAGGAAAAGAAAAAGTTCAAATCCACTTCTTTTTCAGTTTCTTTTCCTTCTCCCCTAGAGACTGAAATTGAGATGAAGATATTTTTATAGAGCTTAACTTTGCTTTTTTCCTCCCAATTTGCAATATGAGAATTTATTTCACCTTAACACTTTTAGATTTTAGTCAGTGTTTCACAGGAATTTTTTAAATTGAGGCATGTTAAGGAGTTGCTGAGGGGGTTTTGGCAGAAGTTTTGGTCAAATGTTTAACATTTTCCTGTGCCTGCTTCAGCATCTGCTGTAGTAAAATCCTAATGAATATCTTTAATTCTCTTAGCAGTTCATGCATGTGGCCAAGTTGCATTTGTTTTGATCTGCTGTTAGGATTGTTTGGTATGTGTTTTACTGTTTCTGACAGCTTCAAATGAGTAACTAGGCTAGCAGTGTTTGCTTCCTTTCTGTGCCAATTACTTGTCTTATGTCTCTTAAAATGAGTTGATATCATTATGGTACTTCCAAATTTGCAGTGAATGGGGATTTTCTAGTAATCAATCCTACATTTACTATTTTGTGGTGAATTTTATAAACTGATTTTTTTCATCTGTTTATCTTTTAAACCTTCGAATAAAAGCTATAATTTTGTGCCTCTAGGGCTTTCTTCCATTCCCTTTTCTATTTTCTTCATTTGCTTTACTGTTTCTTTGTTCCCTTTGGTTTTTAAAACACTAGTCTGTTCATTTGCTCTAAATGTATTGAGTATGAATTTATGTTAAGAATTATGTTTTTTTTTTTTTTAAAGAAACAGAAAGAGGAGTTTTCCAAGAGTTCATGTGTGACATCTTTCTTTTCTTTTCTGCTCTTCCCATATGTTTTGGGAAGGACAGTATTCCTGGAGGCTGAGCAGTACTTTTTGATAATATTAGAATTTTCAAGTTTGGTTTTTGTGTTCCTATGGGAACATGAAACTTATTTGGGGATTTTTTTATTTTAAGACTAATATCAATTCCTGTAACTTTTTCATTACCAACTGTTCTGTGTCTTGCAAGGTATTTAAGAAAATCACCAAATTTCTGCAAGAAATTATTCAAAGATCTTTCTCTTGTATTTCTTCTAAAACCAATTAGGTTTCTCCTTAGTCTTTTTGATAATTTACTCTGAACAGTAACTGGCATAACATAAACTGTCAAATACTTGGATGAGTTATTGTGAACTACTGGATTTTTAAAAACCTTTACTCTTTTCTGTATGTATATTTCTCTTTTTCTTCTTTCCTTCAGTACTAACATTTGCTCCTTCTTGGCATTACTTGTTGAGTTCTTTTTTCTCCAGTTAGCTTTTCTGTTCTTAATATATTTAGTATATTTTAATGTTTGTTGTTTTTTGGCTTTTCCAGCACCGGGATATAATCCTCTGACACATTTAGGAGTTTGTTTCTGATTTCTAAACTTTATATTCCTATCTTGTTCCTGCATTTTGCCTTTACTGGTCTGTTTGTTTTCTATCATAAATATTTGTGTTTTATTGTATTTTCTGGAAATCCAGCTGTCATTTCTTGTGGCCCTTAGTATTGACTTTGCTAAAATAAATCTTTTCCTCCTTTTTTCCAAAGATATTCTTCTCCTTTTTTCAGAAGCCCACCTAATCTTCTGTGAAACATCAGAATCTATATAAGTATTTCGCTTTTTCTGAGTAATGATCTCCTGAAGATTCTAAAAAAGAAAAAATAATATAATAAATTTTAGTATGCTCCATAGTGCATGTGTGTGTGTAATTTAGAGAGATAGATAGATAGATCTGCTATCTGCTGCAAGTCACAGACTACCTATTTACATCTGTAAGGTACCTAGAAATTGTCATACTGGACTTTTCCACCTAGACCAGTATCCTGTCTTTGACAGTGGCTGTTACCAGAGAAATGAACAAGAAATCCCACAATGAACAGTTTGGAACAACTGCAGAAGGTTAGGAATAACAGGAGAAGCTTCCTGACATCCATAAATTAGTGGTCGGTTTATAAGCTGAAGCATGAAGGTTTATAATGGTACAAAAAAACCTTAACTTATGTAACTGTAGATGTTCTCATTATTCATGTAAATGTCCCTATTCCATTTTTGAATACTGCTATACTCTTAGCCACAATGATAGCTTGTAGTAATGAGTACCACAGGTTAATTATGCTTTTTTGTTTTGTTTTCCCATACAAACACACTATTGCCTGGTTTCTGAAGTGTTTTGGGGTTTTTTTGTTCAAATGCTTTAAGAAAACACATAATGTTGATTTAAAAATACAAGGGGAGGCCTATCTTAATCGTATAAGCAGTCTGCAAGCTACAGACTAAATTTAATATATACATATTAATTCTTCACATTGATGGTTGTGTAGTCATTTATACATGTGCAAATTGAGTATAAAATATCACCAAAATCAGAGTGGCAGCATTTTACACCTTACTTTCATTCAGTTTGCACATTGTAAATGACTACACAAGATACAAGGAAGTGGAGAATCAGACCTTGTCTACATTGAGAATTTATCCTGCTTGCAGCAATCATTAGTTAGCTATCAGTGCAGCTGCACTGTTGCAAACCCTGACTCTAGACAAGGAAAGCTATGATTTGCACCAGTGGCGCATACTCCTACCTGAAACTGAAGGGAAGTTCCCCTAGTACACATAGGAGTTTTCCTTATCTACATTTGAGGTTTACATTAGTTCAGCTATAATAGATGGTCATTGATTAGGAATTTGCTCTGATTTCAACAAGGCAAGTAAGGTCCTCAGGCCCTTAAGTCCATAGTTATAGACTCATAGACTTTAAGGTCAGAAGAACATTACATAAGAACATAAGAATGGCCATACTGGGTCAGACCAAAGCTCCATCCAGCCCAGTATCCTCTCTACCAACAGTGGCCAATGCCAGACACCCCAGAGGGAGTGAACCTAACAGGTAATAATCAAGTGATCTCTCTCCTGGCATCCATCTCCACCCTCTGACAAACAGAGGCTAGGGACACCATTCCTTGCCCATCCTGGCTAATAGCCATTAATGGACTTAACCGCCATGAATTTATCTAGTTCTCTTTTAAACCCTGTTATAGTCCTAGCCTTCACAACCTCCTCAGGCAAAGAGTTCCACAGGTTGACTGTGTGCTGTGTGAAGAAGTATCAGAGGGGTAGCCGTGTTAGTCTGGATCTGTAAAAAGCAACAAAGAGTCCTGTGGCACCTTAAAGATTAACAGATGTATTGGAGCATAAGCTTTTGTGGGTGAATACCCACTTCATCACCCACGAAAGCTTATGCTCCAATACATCTGTTCGTCTTTAAGGTGCCACAGGACTCTTTGTTGTGTGAAGAAGAACTTCCTTTTATTTGTTTTAAACCTGCTTTCATTTGGTGGCCCCTAGTTCTTATATTATGGGAACAAGTAAATAACTTTTCCTTATTCACTTTCTCCAATCCACTCATGATTTTATATACCTCTATCATATCCCCCTTTAGTCTCCTCTTTTTCCCTTGGGGGGAGGGATAGCTCAGTGGTTTGAGCATTGGGCTGCTAAACCCAGCGTTGTGAGCTCAATCCTTGAGAGGGCCACTTAGGGATCTGGAGCAAAAATCAGTACTTGGTCCTGCTAGTGAAGGTAGGAGGCTGGACTCAATGACCTTTCAAGGTCCCTTCCAGTTCTAGGAGTTAAGATCTCTCCATTCCAAGCTGAAAAGTCCAAGCCTCTTTAATCTCTCCTCATATGGGACCGTTCCAAACCCCTAATCATTTTAGTAGCCCTTCTCTGAACCTTTTCTAATGCCAGTATATCTTTTTTGAGATGAGGAGATCACATCTGTACGTAGTATTCAAGATGTGGGCATACCATGGATTTATATAAGGGCAATATGATATTCTCCATCTTATTCTCTATCCCTTTTTTAATTATTCCTAACATCCTGTTTGCTTTTTTGACTGCCGCTGCACACTGCGTGGACGTCTTCAGAGAACTATCCACGATGACTCCAAGATTTCTTTCCTGATTAGTTGTAGCTAAATTAGCCTCCATCATATTGTATGTATAGTTGGGGTTATTTTTTCCAATGTGCATTACTTTACATTTATCCACATTAAATTTCATTTACCATTTTGTTGCCCAATCACTTAGTTTTTTGAGATCTTTTTGAAGTTCTTCACAGTCTGCTTTGGTTTTAATTATCTTGAGCAGTTTAGTATCATCTGCAAACTTTGCCACCTCACTGTTTACCCCTTTCTCCAGATCATTTATGAATAAGTTGAATAGGATTGGTCCTAGGACTGACCCTTGGGGAACACCACTAGTTACCCCTCTCCATTCTGAAAATTTACCATTTATTCCTACCCTTTGTTCCCTGTCTTTTAACCAGTTCTCAATCCATGAAAGGATCTTCCCTCTTATCCCATGACAACTTAATTTACATAAGAGCCTTTGGTGAGGGACCTTGTCAAAGGCTTTCTGGAAATCTAAGTACACTATGTCCACTGGATCCCCCTTGTCCACATGTTTGTTGACCCCTTCAAATAACTCTAATAGATTAGTAAGACACGATTTCCCTTTACAGAAACCATGTTGACTTTTGCCCAACAATTTATGTTCTTCTATGTGTCTGACAATTTTATTCTTTACTATTGTTTCAACTAATTTGCCCGGTACTGACGTTAGACTTACTGGTCCGTAATTGCCAGGATCACCTCTAGACCCCTTTTTAAATATTGGCGTTACATTAGCTATCTTCCAGTCATTGGGTACAGAAGCCGATTTAAAAGACAGGTTACAAACCATAATAGTTAATAGTTCCACAATTTCCATTTGAGTTCTTTCAGAACTCTTGGGTAGATGTCATCTGGTCCCACTGACTTGTTACTGTTAAGTTTATCAATTAATTCCAAAACCTCTTCTAGTGACACTTCAATCTGTGACAATTCCTCAGATTTGTCACCTACAAAGGACGGCTCAGGTCTGGGAGTCTCCCTAACATCCTCAGCCGTGAAGACTGAAGCAAAGAATTCATTTAGTTTCTCCGCAATTATTTTATCGTCTTTAAGTGCTCCTTTTTTATCTCGATCGTCTGTTCTTCAAACTCCTTTTTGGCTTTTCTTATTACATTTTTACACTTAATTTGGCAGTGTTTATGCTCCTTTTTATTCACCTCACTAGGATTTGACTTCCACTTTTTAAAAGATGCCTTTTTATCTCTCACTGCTTCTTTTACATGGCTGTTAAGCCACGGTGATTCTTTTTTAGTTCTTTTACTGTGTTTTTTAATTTGAGGTATACATTTAAATTGGGCCTCTATTATGGTGTCTTTGAAAAGTGTCCATGCAGCTTGCAGGGATTTCCCTCTAGTCACTGTACCTTTTAATTTCTGTTTAACTAACCTCCTAATTTTTGCATAGTTCCCCTTTCTGAAATTAATTATCACAGTGTTGGGCTGTTGAGGTTTTCTTCCCACCACAGGAATGTTAAATGGACCATTGTGATCATGTCTGACCTACTGCACGTTGCAGGTCACAGAACCCCACCCAGAGACTCACCATCTTATATCATTAGAACAAGTAACTCTTTAATAGACATTTTTTCATACCACATTTGGAGGGTGGGGCTGCTATTGTACTAAAATAAATTAAAATAATGTAATTAAGAATAAGTTGTTTACAGAAGTATTATTGTATATTTATTATTTATATAGAGAGATTTATTGTGCAACCAATAATATATGTACAATATTCATCACTTATAGATGATGTAATTCATTTGTCACAAATTTATGGGGCTTAGTTGCCTTTTTTATGTTACTAGGTTTAAGTAATACTTGCATTGTTTTTACAAATTTGCAACACAAAATAGAGCAGCACAAAAGTTGAATAGCCACTTAAGTTCCAAACATAGGAGTCTCTATTGTATCTGAAGCTTTGGATTTATGTGCAGATCTTCTAATAGTGCTCTGTGTGCAAATCCTCTAAACAGAGATACCAGCGGAAGAATGGATTTAAGAAAATTTACTGGTTTATTTTTTAGAAACACAAATTCTAAATAAAAAACAATGGTGGTTGGCCCCAAATCTTCTATTAAAGGCATGTTTCCAGGCATGGGGAGGCTATCCCTGCAGCCCTGCCCCTTCCGCATGAGACCCCACTCTCTGCGGCAGGAGCCCTGAGCCCCCTGCCCACCCCCACCCCTCACGGCCAGAGAAGCCCTGGGCCGTCTGGAACCCCGAGCCACCCTTCCCTACTCCCACCACCGGAGGAGCCCCAGGCCAGACCTAGCAGCCACAGCCCCGGGCTGGCCCGAGGAGCCCCACTCCAGTGTTCCAAAGCAGTGGCTCCCTGGCTTGTTATATCCACCGCCCATGGTCTATGCCTCCCTACTCACACACCCTTAACCCTCATCTGCACAACATGGGGGAAATCAGCCACAATGTGTCCTCTATGCTTGGTGCAAGTAATAGAATGATCAGTCTTTATATTGTATTTGGTAATTGTATCTAACTTTCCATTCTTACCTTCAAAGGTAACTGTTTCCTAGGTATTATTTCTGTTGGTTCCAAATCTCCCAGAATCTTTGACATTATTTCATTAACTTCTTCATTGCTCTGGTGCATATGTGATGTCAATAATTCCTCCTCTGTTGAAATAAGTCAACATAAAAAAACCTGTCATAGGGATGCACTAAATATATCAAACAAACAATAGCTTGAGTGTACATTCATTTTTGGAAATTATTTGATAAAGTATATTTGTTTAGAATACAGCTGAACATTTTATATTTTTAAAATGGGCTGGATAAAAGGAGGACATTACAAAGGGATTCAGAACCATGCAGAGTCAATTAGATATCTTAACCTCATTTTATATATATTATGAAGATGCTAGTCATGACTCCATAGTAAAGGAAATCTTGAAAAATATAGTTAAAGTGTGAATTTATTTAATCAGTTCTGTAGGGAAAAAAAATATTACTTCCCAAACTCACAGTGCTTTTTAATGGGATCAAATATTTTACTTTTTGTGAAAGCTTTAAGTGATTCCGTTGAATAGATTTAATAAAATTAGAAGCATTTAAAAATATATATTGTTTTTCATGTACACTGATTTTATAACATTTCTTTGTGCCCCTCTGGTTTAATATTGCTAGAAATTAGAAACGTAAAACTAATTAGCATAGGATATGTGTTTAATTTAACATTTACACAATAAAGTACAGCTTATTCCATAACTACTTCCATTTATGCCATGGTATTGACAACGAATACATTTGATGATGAATGCATTTTATGATAATGTAAGGAAGGCATTTTATTTACTACAGATATAGAAGGCATTTTGCTGCAATGAAGCCAACTTAGGCCTGGTCTACACTACGAGTTTAGGTCGAATTTAGCAGCGTTAAATCAAATTAAGCCTGGACATGTCCACATGACGAAGCCCTTTTTTTCGACTTAAAGGGCCCTTTAAACTGGTTTCTTTACTCCACCTCCGACGAGGGGATTAGCGCTGAAATCGGCCTTTCCAGGTCGGATTTGGGGTAGTGTGGACGGAATTTGACGTTATTGGCCTCCGGGAGCTATCCCAGAGTGCTTCATTGTGACCACTCTGGACAGCACTCTCAACTCAGATGCACTGACCAGGTAGACAGGAAAAGCCCCGCGAACTTTTGAATTTCATTTCCTATTTGCCCAGCATGGAGTGCACAGGTGACCACACAGAGCTCATCAGCACAGGTAACCATGGAGTCCAAAAGAGCTCCAGCATGGACCGAACGGGAGGTATGGGATCTGCTCACCATATGGGGAGACGAATCAGTGCTAGCTGAACTCCGTAGCAGTAAACAAAATGGCAAAATATTAGAACAAGTCTCAAAGGCCATGAAGGACAGAGGCCATAACAGGGACGCACAGCAGTGCTGCGTGAAAATTAAGGAGCTAAGGTAACCCTACCACAAAGCCAGAGAGGCAAACAGAAGGTCCAGGGCAGAGCCGCAGACATGCCACTTCTACGCAGAGCTGCATGCCATGCTAGGGGGTGCAGTCACCACTACCCCAACCGTGTGCTTTGACTCCATCAATGGAGAAGCACGCAACAGGGAAGCGGGTTCGCGGTATGAGGAAGATGATGATGAAGACAATGAAGATAGCTCACAGCAAGGAAGCGGAGAAACCGGTTTCCCCAACAGCCAGGATATGTTTATCACCCTGGACCTGGAACCAGTAACCCCTGAACTCACCCAAGGCATGCTCCCAGACCCTGAGGGCACACCGGGGACCTCTGGTGAGTGTACCTTTGTAAATATTACATATGATTTAAAAGCAAGCGTGTTTAATGATTAATTTGCCCTGGCAATCGTGGCCAGTACAGCTACTGGAAAAGTCTGTTAACGTGTATGGGGATGGAGCGGAAATCCTCCAGGGACATCTCCAGAAAGCTCTCCTTGATGTACTCCCAAAGCCTTTGCAAAAGGTTTCTGGGGAGGGCTGTCGTATACCGTCCGCCATGGTAAGACACTTTACCACGCCAGGCCAGTAGCACATAGTCTGGAATCATTGCATAACAAAGCATGGCAGCGTATGGTCCCGGTGTTTGCTGGCATGCAGACAACATCCATTCCTTATCTCTCCTTGTTATCCTCAGGAGAGTGATATCATTCATGATCACCTGGTTGAAATGGGGTGATTTTATTAAGGGGACATTCAGAGGTGCCCGTTCCTGCTCGGCTGAACAGAAATATTCCCCGCTGTTAGCCACGCGGTGGGGGGGGGAGGGGTGAAGTGATCATCCCAGAGAATTGGGTGTGGCGGGGGGGGGGATTAGTTGGGTTTGTGCGGCATGTTAACCCAGAAACTGCAGCCCCTCCTTTTACATTGCAAACCCACTTTAAATGGCCAACCCAACGGGTGCTTGGTATGGGAAATGAGGGCGCTGCTGTTTGAAACCATTCCCACATGTTATGAAGGTTAAAAAAGCCAAAAGACTGTGGCTTACCATGGCTGCCTGCAAGCCGAATTCTGTTGCCTGGCACTGCATGAGTGATCTCTCACACCAAACCGGCAGGCCCTCAATATAGGAGGAAAAATGTGGCCTTGTAACGAAAGCACATGTGCTGTGTAATGTGAACAGCAAAATTTAACGTGAAAGAGTGTACCCATTGTTCTCTAAAATGTGTCTCCCTTCTTCTCCACCAGCTGCAAATATTTCTCCTTCGCAGAGGCTAGTGAAGATTAGAAGGAGAAAACGGCGGACTCGGGATGATATATTCTCGGAGCTCCAGATGTCCTCCCACGCTGACAGAGCACAGCAGAATGCGTGGAGGCAGTCAATGTCAGAGTGCAGAAAAGCACAATATGAACGAGAGGAGAGGTGGTGGGCTGAATCGCGGGCTGAAGAGAGCAAGTGGCGGGCTGAAAAGGATAGGTGGCGTCAGCTTGCTGACAGAAGGCAAGAGTCGATGCTCCGGCTGCTGGAGCATCAAACTGATATGCTCCAGCGTATGGTTGAGCTGCAGGAAAGGCAGCAGGAGCAGAGACCACCGCTACAGCCCCTGTGTAACCAACAGCCCTCCTCCCCAAGTTCCATAGCCTCCTCACCCAGATGCCCAAGAACACGGTGGGGGGGCCTCCGGCCACCCAGCCACTCCACCCCAGATGATTGCCAAAGCATCAGAAGGCTGGCCTTCAATAAGAGTTAAAATTTTAAAGTTTTAAACTGCAGTGTGTCCTTGTCCTTCACTCCTCCCCCACCCCTCCCGAGCTACCTTGGCAGTTATCCCCCTAGTTGTGTGATGAATTAATAAAGAATGCATGAATGTGAAGTAACAATGACTTTATTGCCTCTGCAAGTGGTGCTCGAAGGGGGGAGGGGAGGGTGGTTAGCTTACAGGGAAGTAGAGTGAACTGGGGGGGGGGGGTTCATCAAGGAGAAACAAAGAGAAGTTTCACACCATAGCCTGGCCAGTCACAAAACTGGTTTTCAAAGCTTCTCTGATGCGCACCCCGCCCTGCTGTACTCTTCTAACCGTCCTGGTGTCTGGCTGCGCATAATCATAGAATCATAGAATCATAGAAGATTAGGGTTGGAAGGGACCTCAGGAGGTCATCAAGTCCAACCCCCTGCTCAACGCAGGACCAATTCCCAACTAAAACATCCCAGCCAGGGCTTTGTCAAGCCTGACCTTAAAAACCTCTAAGGAAGGAGATTCCACCACCTCCCTAGGTAACCCATTCCAACCCAGCCGAGCTCCATCCTCTTTGGAACCCCCCTTCAGGTAGCTGAAGGCTGCTATCAAATCCCCCCTCACTCTTCTCTTCTGCAGACTAAACAAGCCCAGTTCCCTCAGCCTCTACTTGTAAGTCATGTGCTCCAGCCCCTGATCATTTTCGCTGCCCTCCACTGGACTCTCTCCAATTTGTGCACATCCTTTCAGCGGCCAGGCGATTTGCCTCAACCTCCCACCCCGCCATAAATGTCTCCCCCTTACTCTCGCAGACATTGTGGAGCGCACAGCAAGCAGCAATAACAATGGGGATATTGGTTTCGCTGAGGTCTATCCAAGTCAGTAAACTGCGCCAGCGCGCTTTTAAACATCCAAATGCACATTCTACCACCATTCTGCACTTGCTCAGCCTATAGTTGAACAGGTCCTGACTACTGTCCAGGCTGCCTGTGTACGGCTTTATGAGCCATAGCATTAAGGGGTAGGCTGGGTCCCCAAGGATAACTATAGGCATTTCAACATCCCCAATGGTTATTTTCTTGTACGGGAAGAAAGTCCCTTCCTCCAGCTTTTGAAACAGACCAGAGTTCCTGAAGACGCAAGCATCATGTACCTTTCACGGCCATCCCACGTTGATGTTAGTGAAATGTCCCTTGCGATCCACCAGAGCTTGCAGCAGCATTGAAAAGTACCCTTTTCGGTTTATGTACTCGGTGGCTTGGTGCTCCGGTGACAAGATAGGGATATGGGTTCCGTCTATCACCCCACCACAGTTAGGGAATCCCAATGCAGCAAAGCCATCCACTATGACCTGCACGTTTCCCAGAGTCACTACCCTAGATATCAGCAGGTCTTTGATTGCGTTGATTACTTGGATCACAGCAGCCCCCACAGTAGATTTGCCCACTCCAAATTGATTCCTGACTGACCGGTAGCTGTCTGGTGTTGCAAGCTTCCACAGGGCTATCGCCACTCGCTTCTCAACTGTGAGGGCTGCTCTCATCCTGGTATTCTGGCGCTTCAGGGCAGGGGAAAGCAAGTCACAAAGTTCTATGAAAGTGCCCTTACACATGCGAAAGTTTTGCAGCCACTGGGAATCATCCCACACCTGCAACATGATGTGGTCCCACCAATCTGTGCTTGTTTCCCGGGCCCAGAATCGGCGTTCCACGGCATGAACCTGCCCCAGTAACACCATGATTTGCACATTGCTGGGGCCCGTACTTTGTGAGAGGTCTATGTCCATGTCAATTTCTTCATCACTCTCGTTGCCACGCTGCAATCGCCTCCTTGCCTGGTTTTGCTTTGGCATGTTCTGGCTCTGCATATACTCCAGGACAATGCGCGTGGTGTTCATAGTGCTCATAATTGCCGCGGTGATCTGAGCGGGCTCCATGATCCCAGTGCTATGGTGTCTGGGCTGAAAAAAGGCGCAAAACTATTGTCTGACGGAAGGAGGGAGGGGCGAGTGACGACATGGCTTACAAGGAATTAAAATCAACAAAGGTGGCTATGCATCAGGGAGAAACACAAACAACTGTCACACAGAATGCCCCCCCAAAGATTGAACTCAAAACCCTGGGTTTAGCAGGCTGTTGATTTCACGGTGGGAGGGGGAAGCAAATGAATACAGAACAAAACTGGTCCATCTATCTTTTACATCTTAAGGTTGGCAGCAGATGGTGCAGCATGACTGATAGCCATCGGCATCTTCTGGGTGCTTGGCAGAAGATGCTGCATTACGATTGCTTGCCATCATCGTCAAGACGGTGTAATAGGACTGCCGGCAGGACTGAGTCTCCAGGAGACAAAACATGTCTGCCCAGGCGCCTCTGACCGAACTCACTGAGGAGTACAACGATGATGGATACCAATCATAATACACCATCTACTGCCAAAAGGCAAGGAACTGCTGCTGTATAGCAATGCAGTCCCACATCTGCCAGCACCCAGATAGCCGATGATGGCTACCAGTCATACTGCACTGTCTACTGCCAAAAGGCAATTAGCTGCTGCTGTGTAGCAATGCAGTACCGCGTCTGCCGGCACCCAGATGACATATGGTGATGGTGAGCTGAGCTGAGCGGGCTCCATGCTTGCCGTGGTATGTCGTCTGCACAGGTAACCCAGGAAAAAAGGCGCGAAACGATTGTTTGCCGTTGCTCTCACGGGGGGGGGGGGGGGGGCGGGCCTGACGACATGTACCCAGAATCCCCTGCGACACTGTTTTTGCCTCATCAGGCATTGAGATCTCAACCCAGAATTCCAATGGGCGGCGGAGACTGCGGGAACTGTGGGATAGCTACCCACAGTGCAACGCTCCGGAAGTCGACGCTAGCCTCTGTACTGTAGACGCGGTCCGCCGACTTAATGCACTTAGAGCATTTTATGTGGGGACACACACAATCGACTGTATAAAAATGATTTCTATAAAACCAGCTTCTATAAATTTGACCTAATTTCATAGTGTAGACATACCCTTAGACTGTATTAGGTAAAAGCTGCAGTCCGGATTTACAGACTAAGGGCTTGTCTTCACTACCCGCCTGGATTGGCGGGTAGAAATCGATCTCTCGGGGATCGAATTATCACGTCTCGTCGGGACGCGACAATCGATCCCCGAATCGACACGCGTACTCCACCAGCCCAGCGGGGTAAGTTACCTCTCAGCTGGGTAAGTCGGATCGGATACGTCGAATTCGGCTGAATTTGCGTATCTTAAATCTATCCCCCCCTCACCCCAGTGTAGAACTAGCCGTAGGCGCTTACTCCTACCCCGCTGTGAGGACGGCGGCAAATCGACCGCCGCGGCTCCCCCGTCGACGGTGCTTACTCCTACCTGGGCTGGTGGAGTCCGCGCGTCGATTCGGGGATCGATTGTTGCGTCCCGACAAGACGCGATAATTCGATCCCCAAGAGATCGATTTCTACCCGCCGATCCAGGTGGGTAGTGAAGACAAGCCCTTAGATTAAGACGTCACAGCAGGGCCTCCAGAACCCCTGCCTTCATACCCCATGGCTGTCCTTGGTATCTTCCCCAGCTGTTCCATCTTCTCCTGTCAGAAGGCTTACCTCACCCTTATTTTTGCACTTCCCCTCCATCAGTATTTGTAATGCCCCAATCACACAGACAGGCAACCAAAATCAATTCAATTAATTTTATTTCAATTCAGTAATACTTTATTGGCCTGATGAGTTATACAAGTATTGCCACAGTGTAAGAGAGACAGAACACTAAGAGCTCTATCATAAGTAGGTACAATTTGCTCAGTATCAGCAGGGGACAATTTGTCTTTGCAACCTTTCACTTCTTGAGTAACAGTGCTTATATTCATATTGAGATTACTCTATTAACAAGTGTATGTAATAATGTTTCTAAACCAGAGTTCCATTTCTGAACAGTACTGCCCTATATATACAGTGGAGCTGCTCTGTGCCAGGCTATATCTCTAGCATAAATGAGACTGGTCTAATTTGTGCTTGGCTCCCACAGAGCCCAAAATATCTCAAGACATCAAGAAGGTTATAAGGTTAATATTCAAAGCATTTTAAATTCATAACTATTGTGCCAATCTCTATCTAGGTTTCAGGAGTCCTGAATCAATTCACCAAAACACAGTTTTGTAATTTAATATAATTAAGAAGTCTAAACTGATCCTTAGCCACATCTCAGAATCACCACAGAACAAATAGTCGCTACTCAGGGTATGTCTACACTACGAAATTAGTTCGAATTTATAGAAGCCGGTTTTATAGAAATCGGTTGTATACAGCCGATTGTGTGTGTCCCCACATAAAATGCTCTAAGTGCTCTAGTCAGCGGATCGCGTCCACAGTACGAGGCTAGTGTCGACTTCCGGAGCATTGCACTATGGGTAGCTATCCCACAGCTATCCCACAGTTCCCGCAGTCTCCGCCGCCCATTGGAATTCTGGGTTGAGATCCCAATGCCCGGATGATGCAAAACAGTGTCGCGGGAGGTTCTGGGTACATGTCGTCAGGCCCCTCCCCCTCCGTCACAGCAACGGCAGACAATAGATTCGCGCCTTTTTACCTGGGTTACTTGTGCAGACAACATACCACGGCAAGCATGGAGCCCGCTCAGCTCAGCTGAGCTCACCGTCACCATATGTCCTCTGGGTGCCGGCAGACGTGGGACTGCATTGCTACACAGCAGCAGCTGCTAACTGCCTTTTGGCGGTAGACGGTGTAGCATGAGTAATAGCCGTGGGGCTGGCAGCCGTAGGGCTGCATTGCACCAGCCCCTTGCCCTTTGGTAGGAGATGGTATATTATGACTACAACAACAACAAGGAGTCTGGTGGCACCTTAAAGACTAACAGATTTATTTGGGCATAAGCTTTCGTGAGTAAAAACCTCACTTCTTCGGATGGTATCCGTCGTCGTCATACTGCAGTGGCTGTCAATCATGGGCACCTGGGCAGACATGCTACTGTCTCGATGATGATGGCTATCAGTCGTAGTATACTATTTTCTGCCAATTGCCCAGTATTGTCTGCTAAGCACCCAGAAGAGGCCGAGGGCGATCTGGGTGCTGGCAGACGTGGGGCTGGCAGACGTGGGGCTGCATTGCTACACAGCAGCAGCCCCTTGCCTTTTGGTAGACTATGGTATATTACGACTGGTATCCGTCGTCATCGTACTGCAGAGGCTATCACTCATGCTGCACCGTCGGCTGCCAGCTTAAGATGTAAAAAATAGATTTGTTCTGTATTCATTTGCTTCCCCTTCCTCCGTGAAATCAACGGCCTGCTAAGCCCAGGGTTTTCAGTTTAATCTTTGGGGGGACCATTCTGTGTGACAGTTGTTTGTGTTTTTCCCTGATGCACAGCCACCTTTCTTGATTTTAATTCCCTGTTCCTGTACCTGTACGCCATGTCGTCACTCGGCCCTCCCTCCCTCCCGCCCTCCCTCCTTCTCCTGGTCCATCAGATACTAGTTTCGCGCCTTTTTTCTGACCAGGCGCCATAGCTAGCACTGGGATCATGGAGCCCGCTCAGATCACCGCGGCAATTATGAGCACTATGAACACCACGCGCATTGTCCTGGAGTGTATGCAGAGCCAGGACATGCCAAGGCGAAACCCGGACCAGCCGAGGAGGCGATTGCAGCGCGGCGAAGAGAGTGATGAGGAAATTGACATGGACATAGACCTCTCACAAGGCACAGGCCCCAGCAATGTGGAAATCATGGTGTCACTGGGGCAGGTTCATGCCGTGGAACGCCGATTCTGGGCCCGGGAAACAAGCACAGACTGGTGGGACCGCATCGTGCTGCAGGTGTGGGACGATTCCCAGTGGCTGCGAAACTTTCGCATGCATAAGGCCACTTTCATGGAACTTTGTGACTTGCTTTCCCCTGCCCTGAAACGCCAGGATACCAAGATGAGAGCAGCCCTCACAGTTGAGAAGCGAGTGGTGATAGCCCTGTGGAAGCTTGCAACGCCAGACAGCTACCGGTCAGTCGGGAATCAATTTGGAGTGGGCAAATCTACGGTGGGGGCTGCTGTGATCCAATTTGCCAGGGCAATGAAAGACCTGGTGATATCAAGGGTAGTGACTCTGGGCAACGTGCAGGCAATAGTGGATGGTTTTGCTGAAATGGGATTCCCAAACTGTGGCGGGGCCATAGACGGAACCCATATCCCTATCTTGTCACCGGAGCACCAAGCCACCGACTACATAAACCGCAAGGGGTACTTTTCAATGCTGCTGCAAGCCCTGGTGGATCACAAGGGACATTTCACCAACATCAACGTGGGATGGCCGGGAAAGGTACATGATGCTCGTGTCTTCAGGAACTCTGGTCTGTTTCGAAAGCTGGAGGAAGGGACTTTCTTCCCGGACCAGAAAGTAACCGTTGGGGATGTTGAAATGCCTATCGTGATCATTGGGGACCCAGCCTACCCCTTAATGCCATGGCTCATGAAGCCGTACACAGGCAGCCTGGACAGGAGTCAGGACCTGTTCAACTACAGGCTGTGCAAGTGCCGAATGGTGGTGGAATGTGCATTTGGACGTTTAAAAGTGCGCTGGCGCAGCTTACTGACTCGCTCAGACCTCAGCTAAAAGAATATCCCCATTGTTATTGCTGCTTGCTGTGCGCTCCACAATATCTGTGAGAGTAAGGGGGAGACCTTTATGGCGGGGTGGGAGGTTGAGGCAACTCGCCTGGCCGCTGATTATGCGCAGCCCGACACCAGGGCGGTTAGAGGAGCACAGTAGGGCGCGGTGCGCATCAGAGAAACTTTGAAAACGAGTTTTGTGACTGGCCAGGCTACTGTGTGAAACTTCTGTTTGTTTCTCCTTGATGAACCCTCCAAACCCCCCCCCCCCCCCGACCCGGTTCACTCTACTTCCCTGTAAACCAACCACCCCACCCCACCCTCCCCTCCCCAATTCAAGCACCGCTTGCAGAGGCAATAAAGTCATTGTTTTTTCACATTCATGCATTCTTTATTAGTTCCTCACAGAAGTAGGGGGATAATTGCCAAGTTAGCCTGGGATGGGTGGGGGAGGAGGGATGGAAAAGGACACACTGCATTTTAAAACTTTAAGTCTTATTGAAGGCCAGCCTTCTGATGCTTGGGCGATCATCTGGGGTGGAGTGACTGGGTGGACGGAGGCCCCCCCACCGTGTTCTTGGGCGTCTGGGTGAGGAGGCTATGGAACTTGGGGAGGAGGGCTGTTGGTTAAACAGGGGCTGTAGCGGCGGTCTCTGCTCCTGCTGCCTTTCCTGCAGCTCAACCATACGCTCGAGCATATCAGTTTGATGCTCCAGCAGACGGAGCATTGACTCTTGCCGTCTGTCTGCAAGCTGACGCCACCTATCGTCTTCAGCCCGCCACTTGCTCTTTTCATCCCGCCATTCAGCCCGCCACCTCTCCTCTCGTTCATATTGTGCTTTTCTCATGTCCGACATTGACTGCCTCCACGCATTCTGCTGTGCTCTATCAGCGTGGGAGGACATCTGCAGCTCCGTGAACATATCGTCCCGCGTCCTACGTTTTCTCTTTCTAATGTTCACTAGCCTCTGCGAAGGAGAAACATTTGCAGCTGGTGGAGGAGAAGGGAGAGGTAGTTAAAAAAGACACATTTTAGAGAACAATGGGTACACTCTTTCATTACAAGGTCGCATTTTTCCTCTGCCTGCCGGTTTGGTATGAGAGATCACTCACGCAGTGCCCCAGGCAACATATTTCGGCTTGCAGGCAGCCATGGTAGGCCACAGTGTTTTGGCTTTTTTAACTTTCTTAACATGCGGGAAAGGTTTCAAACAGCAGCGCATTTCCCATATCAAGGATGAATTGGGTTGTCCATTTAAAATGGGTTTTCAGTGTAAAAGGAGGGGCTGCGGTTTCCCGGTTAACATGCGGCACAAACCCAAGTAAACCCCCCCCCCACACACACACACACGATTCTCTGGGATGATCACTTCACCCCTCCCCCCACCGCGAGGTTAACAGCGGGGAACATTTCTGTTCAGAAGAGCAGGAACGGGCGCCTCTGAATGTCCCCTTAATAAAATCACCCCATTTCAACCAAAAAGAAGAACAGGAGTACTTGTGGCACCTTAGAGACTAACAAATTTATTAGAGCATTTATTAGTCTCTAAGGTGCCAAAAGTACTCCTGTTCTTCTTTTTGCGGATACAGACTAACACGGCTGCTACTCTGAAACCATTTCAACCAGCTGACCGTGAATGATATCACTCTCCTGAGGATAACAAAGAGAGATAAGGAATGGATATTGTCTGCATGCCAGCAAACACCGGGACCATACGCTGCCATGCTTTGTTATGCAATGATTCCAGACTACGTGCTACTGGCCTGGAGTACATGAAGGAGAGCTTTCTGGAGATGTCCCTGGAGGATTTCCGCTCCATCCCCATACACGTTAACAGACTTTTCCAGTAGATGTACTGGCCGCGATTGCCAGGGCAAATTAATAATTAAACACGCTTGCTTTTAAACCATGTGTAATGTTTACAAATATTTACAAAGGTACACTCACCAGAGGTCTCCTGTGTGCCCTGAGGGTCTTGGGTGAGTTCGGGGGTTACTGGTTCCAGGTCCAGGGTCACAAACATATCCTGGCTGTTGGGGAAACCGGTTTCTCCACTTCCTTGCTGCTGTGAGCTACCTACAGTACCTCCATCCTCATCTTCCTCGTTTCCCAAACCGTCTTCCCTGTGTGTTTCTCCATTGACGGAGTCATAGCACACGGTTGGGGTAGTGGTGGCTGCACCCCCTAGAATGGCATGCAGCTCCGCGTAGAAGCAGCAAGTTTGCGGCTCTGCCCCGGACCTTCCGTTTGCTTCTCTGGCTTTGTGGTAAGCTTGCCGTAGCTCCTTAATTTTCACGCGGCACTGCTGTGTGTCCCTGTTATGGCCTCAGTCCTTCATGGCCTTGGAGACCTTTTCTAATACTTTGCCATTTCTTTTACTGCTACGGAGTTCAGCTAGCACTGATTCATCTCCCCATATGGCGAGCAGATCCCGTACCTCCCGTTCGGTCCATGCTGGAGCTCTTTTGCGATCCTGGGACTCCATCACGGTTACCTGTGCTGATGAGCTCTGCGTGGTCACCTGTGCTCTCCACGCTGAGCAAACAGGAAATGAAATTCAAACGTTCGCGGGTCTTTTCCTGTCTACCTGGTCAGTGCATCTGAGTTGAGAGTGCTGTCCAGAGCGGTCACAATGAAGCACTGTGGGATAGCTCCCGGAGGCCAATAACGTCGAATTCCGTCCACACGACCCCAATTCCGACCCGCAAAGGCCGGTTTTATCGCTAATCCCCTCGTCGAAGGTGGTGTAAAGAAACCGGTTTAAAGGACCCTTTAAGTCGAAAGAAAGGGCTTCGTCGTGTGGACGTGTCCAGGCTTAATTCGATTTAACGCTGCTAAAGTCGACCTAAACCCGTAGTGTAGACCAGGCCTCAGAACAAGAGAAGCCCCAAACTTGAATAGTACTATGTTTGGAGTTAGTCTGTGCTATTTACCTCCCTTTAATTAAGAGCATCAAAGTTCCAAGCAATCGTTAATAGAATAAACAAAACAAAAAAGCTAACACAATACAGAATTATCCTTAATAAGAGTGCTTATGCAGATAAAACATATACAAAACAGATTTAGACACTCCTACCAATTTTAGTCTTCGGTGCGTTAAATATTTAAATGATAGTCTCAGACAAGAACAATATGATCTACTTTTACCTGATTCCTTTGGCATTATGATAATATCAGGTTTAGATCTTCTTGACTTCATTGAATCAGTTTTAAAGCTGTCAATCTGTGTTAATCTGACCTTAAAAAAACATAAGTGATTCAGGAAATACTGTGTTTACACTTCTAAAGGCAGTAGTGAATGTGTTTGTTTCACTCAAAAGAAAATGTAAATACAACTATCAAACAGGGGTGCTGGAACAATTTTTATAGTGGGGGTGCTGAGTGCCATTGAACCAAACTGTAAACCCTACATATAATGGAAACCACTCATGCCAGGGGATGCTGCAGCACCCACAGCACCCCTAGTTCCAGCACCTATGCTATCAAAAGTCTAAATTCAATAGTAATTGTGAGATCTGACAGAATCATAGTAAAAGCTGGGATGGACTGAGCCAGAATTTGGATGTGAGAAACCTAAGGAACCTTCTGGAAGTAGTATTGGTCTTTAAATATCTGGTATTCTTTCTTTAGAGTCAGTGCTTAATCAAATGCTCTGTTGTAGAGCACTGTACTGCAAAATATGCAGAAGGTGTAAAATAAGTTCTTAGCAATTTACTGTTGTTAAAGATCCCATGATAATTATGCTAAAGTATGTTAACCCTGATGTCCTGAATAAATTCTAATGTGGATACTCCTATTCTGCCTACCTAAACTCTCCTTTCCAGTTTCATTTTTAGAAGGTATTTTCCACTTCCTTTACTAAGTTTAAGTATTATTGTTGCATGCTGCTAAACACTGGCTGAATTTCAACAGTAGATGAAGTAATTCCTGAATACAATTTGTGCCAGCTCCATTTTTAAAGTATCTTGGGTTCTTTCTGATGAAAGAAGCTGTCACTGACTTACCTGTGATATTGTGAATTTTATAAGTATTTTAAAATCAAAATACATAAGAGTTATAATGTAAACATAAAGTCATTATTATTAAATGTGTGTGAACCTGTTGGTTAACTTAAATGAAGTGCTATAATAAAAGTTTAAAGTGCTTCAGTGTACTATCTAGATGCTAGGTTAAATTCATCCATCATGAAACCCCATCAATTTCAGTGGAGTTTGAAAAATGGGGAAAGTGTTCCATCATTCTTGCTCACAAAGTGCATCACAGAACTCAGTCTACACACAAGCTTACCTAAACCTTTGAGTTTCTTTCCAAAAGACTAGACAACACTCAGCTGTGTTATCAAGTAGTTATATATAGCAGGACTTACAGTTGTTTAAAAGTTTACAACAGCTGGAAACACTGGGTCTCTATCCAGGAACAAACTTTTGTTTTTAAACTTAACTTTTTAAAATGTAAGATAATAAAAAAGACACTTTCAGCAAAACAAAGTTCATCTGAAGCATGACATTTGGTTAATGATTTGCTTAATCGCTTTCATTACATAGGGAGAATATACCTTAAAAATGCTGCTTAGTCAAAAAATTGACTCTAAAAATCACATTGTGGTGTTCCATATGTAACTCTCCCTCAAGTATGACCAGCTCCAGAGTGCTCAGTACATATATCAAAATGATTTTTCTATAACCGGCACTGTGACCTGAAAATCCAACTGCATTATTACTGCCTCCTTACATCATCACTAACTAGTACAAAAGATCCTAAACTCAGAATTTAACTGATGATTCTGTTGACAATGCATACAGATCTTTCAAATAAAACTGTATTGGCTCTGCAGTGCTAACAGTATTTAAAATTCGTTAGTGTCCATTAAGTAAACAGATAGAAATTGAAGGTGCACAAGAAGCAGAAATGTAGAGTAAGACGGTGCCAGTTTTTGATAGTCACTTCTCTGATTATAACTATGTTTTAATATAGCCTTTCTAATAAATAATAAAAAAGATTTTACCTGGTATGCATTCTTGCGACCTGAGAGAAAAGGGAAAGTTGCACAGTTTAGAAGGATATTTGTAAGATATCTTACTTGACACTCTTTCCAAATACTTTCTTTTGATACTTAAACATTTTCCATCCTTTGTTAATTAGAACATACAATCACTCAGCAGTTGTAGATTCTGAATCCAGTCTCCATTTTTATTATATTTATTGAATTGTATAATCAATGTTATAAAATTAATTTTCAAAAACATGGAATCTTTCCTTTAATTTTACCAATTTTCCAATTGCATAGTTTACTGTCATTTAGGTGGTCTTAAATACTTTCATGTGTCTTTGATGTTTTAATCCTCGGGTTGGGGAACGCATGGTTGAAAAAGGATCCTGGCGGCTCTGGTTACCACCGCTGACTGAGCCATTAAAAGTCCGGTTGGCAGCGCAGTGGGGCTAAGGCAGGCTCTCTGCCTACCCAGGCTCTGTGCAGCTCACAGAAGCAAGCGGCATTTCCCTCTGTCTCCCAGGCAGAGGCGCGGCAACGGGAGCTCCGTGTGCTATCCCCGCCCCAAGTGCCTGCTCCGCAGCTCCCATTGGCCAGGAACCATGGCCAATGAGAGCTCTGGGGGAGGCGCCTGTGGACGGGGGCAGGCAGAGCCCCCTGGCTGTGCCTCTGCCTAGGAGCCAGAGGGAAATGCTGGCTGCTTCTGGAGCTGCCTGAGGTAAACGCCGCCTGGAGCCCGCACCCCAAATCCCCTCCTGCACCCTAACCCCCTGCCCCAGTCCTGAGTCCCTTCCCACACCCAAACTCCCTCCGAGAGCCTGCACTCTGCACCGCCTCATGAACCCCTACCTCAGCCCTCAACCCCCTCCCACACTCTGAACCCCTCGGCCCCGTCCTGCACCCAAACTCCCTCCCAGAGTCCGCACCCCCTCCTGCACTCTCAACCCTTCAGCCCTAACCACACACCAGAGCTCACACCCCCAGCCCAGAGCCCGTACTCCATCCCAAACCCTATCCCCCTGCCCCAGCCCGGAGCCCCTCCCACACTCCAAACCCCTCATTTCTGCCCTGCCCCAGAGTCCCCACCCCCTCCCATACCCCAACCCTCTGTCCAGCCCAGTGAAAATGAGCAAGGGTGGAGGAGAGCAAGCAACGGAAGGAGGGGGGATGGAATGAGCAGAGGTGAGGCCTCGGAGAAGGGGTGGGGTACAGGGTGGGGCAGGAGTGTTTGGTTTTCTGCAATCGGAAAGTTGGCAACCCTATTTAATCCTGTCCTTTTAGCAGAAAAATTTCAAAATTTATTTTGTTCCTTTTATCCAAAAGAAAACACCATTTTCCAAAGATGGATATCTTCTTCTTGGGTGGGAGGGATAGCTCAGTGGTTTGCACACTAGCTCGTTAAACCCAGGGTTGGGAGCTCAGCTCTTGAGGTAGGCCACTTAGGGATCTGGGGCAAAATCAGTACTTGGTCCTGCTTGTGAAGGCAGGGGGCTGGACTTGATGACCTTTTAGGGTCCCTTCCAGTTCTATGAGATAGGTATATCTCCATATATTATATTTTTTTACTTATTTATTTAGTTAGTGTTTCTTTGCATCAAAGAGCAGAAGTCTTTCCTCCGTGCAAGAATGTAGCAGACATACTGGGAAGATGGAAGAGAGTGCATGTAATGGGAGATGTACTTGGGTAACTGAGGTCAGAACTGTGCCGAAGTATTCACAACAGTTACTCTAAATTCAAATAAATTATTTTTAATGGAGTGCTCAGTACAGTTTTATTTATTCCTTCTCTACCTCTCCCCTCTGATCCTCCCCAATTTTGTGTTACCCTTCTTCATTTCTTTCTTTCCATCCAGTCTGTATTGTCACTTTCTCATGCCTTCTTTTTGGTTACTCTATGCATTGACATTGTCTACTGTTCTCCTGTTTCCTTCTTTCCCTACTCAGTTCTTGCTTTCTGTGTTAAATTCTCACCCCTCACTCAGATTGTCTCCCCCTTATCCACTAGGTCTGTTCCATTTCTACCACTCTCTTCATTTTGCTTCCAATCCGGTTCATTTTTTATTATTGTGTTCAAATGCACTACCTTACCATTCTTTTCCTTTCCTGATCTGTTTCTAAATACTTTTACTCCCATCTCATTCAAAATATTCTCTATCTTTCCCGCCCACATTCCACTCTCGAATGATCTGTGTGCTGCAGAAAAATTAGAATCCTAATCTCTAAATGGCAGGAGACAGGCCCGCTCCCACTTACCCTTCTATTCTGCATGTGAGCTGTCAGACAGTGCTTCAGAGAGTAGGATTCAAGTAACTTTCATTTTGCTACCCACCTGTCAGCAATGCATAAATGCAAATTTTTAATCTGACTTTATCTTTACTGTTGAAAGAAGAACTAGTAAATGCTAGAACACATCATGTGTATTGTTTTAAAGCACCACATAAAAATGGCAAAAGTAACTCTTCTCTCCAACACAAAAATAAATATGTAACTTGAATCCATTTCATTTTCAGGGATAGGCTCCCATTCCCCAATGCCAGAAGCTGCCAGCTTTTATGTAATATGTGGTTTTCCTTTGATTTGTCCTGATGTCCATTAAGTTTATTTTTGGATCTTCCCTCATTTTTGGCAGGCGAGTTAAGAGGCATGAGGATAGGGTTTCTTCATCTCAGTTATTTTTTAAAAAGGGACATGGTTCAAGGTGGAAAGTCCAAAACTGTCCAGGCAAAATCATCAGCCCTAGCAAATTAAGGCTACAACACAATAAAATCCCAGTTTTTTAGGTGATTGGCCACTGAGCAACAAATGCAGATCATGAACCTATGCATACAACATGGTGTCATCTCTCTCTACTGTGCCAGATTGCTTCATTCTTGTGATTAAGTAGGGTATTGGATCCATGTGAACTGCAGCACTCTCACAACTCCCTCCCCAGCCACTTTAGTCTGACCTACTAGCGAACTGGAGCCATTCCCATTCTCATGAATGTACATACATTTTTGTGTATTTTAATATAAATGGAACACTGAATTGTGTTAGCCATATGACAATTTGCAATCACACGATACATGTAATTTGATAGATGTTTTGCTCTTGACGCAGGAACTTAATTCCAAGCAATTGCTAGGAGCCCTGCCAGGATTTCTAAGTCACAGACTTGCCCAATCTCTTCTTTCAGCAGCAGAACTCACTTACTCCCCACCTCCCCTATTGGCAGCAGGCCTGGAGTAGACAACAACCATCTATCCTGAGACCAGCACAAGAGGCAAGTCCTCATTCAATTCCCCCATCCCTCATGTTCCGCTGAAGTATCAGGGTAGCAACACTAACCACCTCCAACAGCAGGACCAAATGGAAGGCAATTCTTTGCTGAGCTACCCCATCTCCAAGGGCCCAATTAAACTCATTTAAATCAATGAGAGTCTATCATTAAAGGAAGTCAGATTAGGCTCCAATAACAGAATGGGATTGCCCTCTGCTTATGACCCTGCTTTTGCCCAGGGTCCCCCTTTCATAGATGGGTTTATAGCGCTGCCAACTCTCATAATATTTTTTAAAGCCCCATTTCCTTGAGGCATGTGATTAGTGAAGAATTTTGACCTTCATTTAAAGTTTCTAGCCCTTATAGCTAGAGAAAAAATTGAAAATATGAACCAAGTGCATCCCAAACTCACAGAAACCAGAAGGCAAATAAAAGGAACCAACATTGTTTTAGTTTTAATCTATTTTTAAACCAATTTCATTATTATTTTGTGGCCTGACTCATGATTTTTTTAACCCTTGTGTTTAGCAACACCAGGTATATATCCCATTTTCTTTTAATCATCTCTCCCCCAAACTGATTGCTGCCAAGCTCAAAACGTGCTACCCATCTTGCTTGTAAGGACATGGGGGCTTTTAGGGTTGCCAGTTCTCACAACTTTATCACAAATCTCACAATATTTGATGCTTTTCTTAAAGGCGTTAGCCCCAGCTCCTGAATTCATGTGATTAGATGAGAATCTCAGCTTGTCTTTAAAAAGATATGTTTCTACCTCTCACAGTTGCAGAGAAGATTGAAAACATTACCCGTAAAGGCTACAGCACCAGAAGACAAATTATATATATATATATATTTTTTCTTTTTAAAAATCATGATTTTCAAGACAATCTCATAATTTTTGAGTGTATGGGATTGGCAACAGTGACTGGTTCAGCAGTTTTTTATATCAAAATTAAAATATACCCCTATGGGTGAAATATTACCTGGGGTGAAATTAAAACAGCTAGCAAGTAAAATAAACCAGAATTGGGTGCGTGTCCCACGGGGGATAAAAGCCATAGTGCCCAAATGTGCCTATGAGGGAGTTATGACATCTTGCCAGTACTTATTGAGAGGAAAGGTGGAGCAATGGCCTGATTGGCCTCAGAATCTCCCAGCAGATTCTCACATGTAAGGAGTGGATCTGGGGTGGTGAGGATATTTTGTAAACTGTGTAAGTACTTGACAGAATTTGCCCTTTTTTAAAATATTTGGTTAAACCAGGCAGCAACTGACAAATTAAACTTAACTTTTAAATCTATGAGGGAAATGATTATTTAAAACAATCCTTGAGCTCTCTCGCCCACTACAAAAATCACATTTTCAGTCTAGATTTGAGGAGAAAGTTCAGGGTTTGGGGGTGGGTGTTTCTCTTCGGCGGGGAGGGGGGAAAAATATTAACCAGCTGACAGGAATTAATTTATTTTTTGGACATTATGTAGCAAATGGTGGTTCAAAGGTGGAATTTATGGCACTGGGCGGGAGTTTCACCCCTCCTCCCTCTTCCCCTACAAGAATAAATCATTGAGCCACAGTGGGGCAAAAGGGCGGGGGCGGGAAGCGGAGGGGCTGGGGAGCGACCGTTGGAGCCGAGGGGGAAGCGCTCGTGCCACTTCAAAGCTTAATCCCCGCGCGCCGGCTGCGCACGAGGCTGAAGGGGAAGGAGAGGGGGAGGGGGGAAACTGCGGCAAATTTCAGCCAGTCAGCGGCGGGTCGCTGCCTAGCCCCTGCAGCTCCATTGGGGAAAACCCGTGGATAACGGCTTTCCCGCGCTCAGGGGCCAATCAGCTCTTGCCTCAGGCAGCCTGCGCTTGGCTGGGTGAAGGGGATGGGGTAGGGCGCCCCATCTTAATCACCACAGGCTTCTCTGAAAAGAGGCGGCTGTGTCCCACTTGTCAGTGTGCACTGACCCGGTGGGGAACAGAAACACAATGAGGAGATGCAGGACAGCAGAGACACAAGCATAGCAGGGGGGGAGGGGAGGACCACGAGAGAGCAAAATATGGGGCATAAAGCGAGTCACATAAGAGAAGGGAGGGAATAGGACTAAAGAGGAAGGGGCAGGAAGTGGGGGAAAGAGGTAACTAGAGAAAGTATGAGGAAAAATATGCATGGGACTCTTGTGCAGGTTGTGACAAAATGGATGACACTTATAAGCAACAGTACAAACAGTAATCAAATGTTCTTTAAGAGAAAGCACCGTTGATACTGACATAACTGCCCTACCCCAGGAACCCTTCCACTTTCCATAAATGTATCCAGGCAGTAACTGTAGCATAATTAACAGGGCAGACAAAAGCTGTTTTTAGTTTTTTTTTATTATTATTATTATTTTAAAGGTTTACTAGACTGTAGAGAGAAAGGCACGCTAGTACAGGTCAGGACAACACAGAGCCTGTAAACATGGCACTCATTTTCAGAACACCTATCCCCATGAATGGCTCAAGTCTTCACATTATTTTTTATGCTTTATGCTCTCTGTATGTGTGTATATATATATCTCCTCAATATATGTTCCATTCTATATGCATCCAAAGAAGTGGGCTGTAGTCCACGAAAGCTTATGCTCTAATAAATTTGTTAGTCTCTAAGGTGCCACAAGTACTCCTGTTCTTCTTTTTGCGGATACAGACTAACACGGCTGCTACTCTGAAACCTCACATTATTTTTGTATCTAAAGGGAAAGTACTGTGCACTACAGTTAAGTTTTCCCCTCTATATACTGGCATATCACAATGTAATGTTTTTACTTTTTTGCAGACTTACAAGGCTATGAAACTGTACCAATTCACACCCAAGATATACTCACCTACCCTTTGCCATTATAAAAGCCTCATATTTTACTCAGTCCCAACCATCGACCCTCTCCCCCCAAAAAACAAATCCACTAGGGAAATAGGCACATAGGATTTTGTGAAGCTAATTTAATGCCTTCAGTGCTTCAGAAATATATCAAGGGAGTAAGCAGTTGTCTAGGCCAGAAACAAGGGAGGTAACTAGCTTGCTCAAGTGTATCCAGGGGATTTTGTCAAGGATCCTGGACCAATCTCAAAATCAAAGCAATAGGATCTCTAGCTCCTTGGAAAGTAGAGGGAGTAGCTTTTTAAAGTCTTACCTGAAGGAGACCTCAATGTTTCTACATCAGAGCGTAAGAGACTGAGCCAGAAATTTAGTTCCAAGAGATATCTAGCTAAACACTTTAAAAAAAAGCAAGGTCCAAGCTCTTGACTGTTCTCCCACTATCGATTTTACTTCACAAAATTAAACCAGATTGGTCTATTTACTGTCATTGAATTGCATCAGTTTATGGAGAAGGCAGGCAGTGCTAGCACTTGCACACTCATTTCTGCATTGAGTTTATGGGGGAAAGCATTTCAATTCTCTTGACATCATTTTAGGTTTATATACAGGTGTCAAAAATATCTCAGTGCAGAGAACTCACAGCAACAAAATTCAAGAACTAAATTTCTTGGTAAAATGAGGGCTAAGCTTAGGAAAATACAATTCTACAGAAAGTTATTTAATTAGAAGTTTCTTTCAGGAAGCCAATATGAATCTGGGGGGGTCAGTTACTTAGAGTGTAAGGTCTTTGGGACAGTGATGGTATGGCATGTAGCAAATAGGACCTTGGTCTGTAGGAGCTACTGCAATGTAAATAAAAATCAAAACCTGTTAACAAGTTCACTTTAAAAAAAAAACAGCATGTCAGTCTACTATCTTCTTGGAATCATCGTTTCACAATTGTAGTTACTTGTTTCTCTGAAATATGGAATTCAAAATGCTATTGTGAAAAGTGATATATAAGAGCTAGGTATTACTGTATTATACAAGGCAGAATTGATTCCCTCCCGCCCCCCAACGATAACCCGACTGACATATGAACAACACTTAATGTATTTTAAAACTTGAGGGAAGTGCTATTACTTCAATGATAACGTTACAAGGACAGGTAGTTGCGGTTACAAAAAAAGTACAGTGTAAGTTTCCATTAACTGAGAACAATACTAGGAAATAGCAAATACTGCTTATTCCTTTGATACAAACAAAAAAATGCAGCTATTGCATGGAAGCTATATGCTAGAAAATTAATCCAATACAACAATACATTTTCAATTTATTTGAAATAATTCAGTTTGAAAATCTTTAATTTAAAATTTACAGCACACCGGGAAAGAAACATTTTGTTACAACTAAAAGTCATCAGAAGAGTGCTGCAGGGTTTTTTTTGTTTTGTTTTATTTAACACTGTCATGGCTTTATTCAAAACACAGTTGCACAAAATCAATTACTTCAAAGTTTTTAAGGAAAGGGTTGATAAGGAACTGAACACACTATATACATACTGCCATACAAAGAGCATTAAAATAGGACAAAAACCTCTACAAAATATAAAACCCACCCTTACATATTTGCATGAAAAGACCACCCACCAAGCAAAAAAATTTTAAAAGTTATCTGGAGGCTCTATGTGTTACCTTAAAAAAAAGCTGTACTATCTTGGTTACGTGTCAAGCTGACTGGAAAGTGTGGGAATTATATTTAAAATGGTAACACCGTGGAAAAGACTAAGTTACTTAGAAAGTCACAATTGCATGTGAGGCTCAGACTTTTGTCCCCAGCAGCTGATGCACCACATTATGAACTGTTTTAAAAAATGTAAGCCTGCATGTTTTATGGAAGGATCTACTAAACCCTCCAAAGATAATTAAATAGTTTAATCTTTATAACATTGGATGATTTAAGGCAGACTTGTTGACTGAAACAAGACTGCTGATAATTTTAGTAATTTCCATCAAAAATCTCTTAATTTCAGTTTAACTCTGTATTTAAGTACAATTTATGTATGCCTCAGTACAAGACAGTCTAGTATAACCTTTATATTGAGAGATTTTTAAGTACATATTTGTAAATAGGAAGGTTTTATCATTTGCTGAGACTAAAAAAGTTAACATTCAAAGAAACATATAGGGGGAAAACTTTGAGATAGTAAAGATGAATACAAAGCAACTGCATTGAACACAGAGCCTCCATGACAAAACAAGGGGTGTGCACTTAATTAAGTTTTTTAATTCATTTAATATTCATACAACAAACATGGGAACTTAGATTGTGGTTGCAAATGTTGTTTCACCAAGTACTTTTCTAGTGTCTTTACAGATATCCATTTAAAATTTTAACCCATTTAATCAATATATTTCCAAATCTTTTGCCAACTGCCTCATACATTCCATTCAAATGCCTTTAAAAGTTGGCTATGCTTTACAACCACATGAACTATGATTTAAGGCTCTATTAAGGAAGAAAACCAACAAGAAATTGGGCTTTGTGGACTTCTTTGCTCATGCGGTTTGTCTGAACTTGATTCAGGAATCATGTATCACATATAGGCTGTGTCTATACAAGCTAAGAGTGTGATTCTCAGTAGTTCAGCCATGGCATGACAATAGCATAGGCAGTAACAGTATGGTTTAGCAGTGCTGAGTACAAACCCACCTGAACCCTATGGGTACATACTCAGCACAGCTAAGTCATGCTGCCGTGCTAAATACTATTTATATTCATGCTAGCTCAATGAGAGCTAGCACAAGTACATGTATGCAAGCTGGAAACCACACCCTTAACTCACGTTGTAGATGTAGCCTTAAAGTCTGCCAGTGTGTGAAATGCCTTATTAAATATTTACAGGTAACTGTGCTATATGGGTGACTCCACTATACAGGTCCAGGAAATACCCCTGGTATCTTTCCACAGTTTAAATCGCAGTTACTGTCAGCCAAGAAAGATATATAATAAAAAAATAGAGTCTCTTGAATAAAGCTGTGTGTGATATTTGGTTGAGTATCTATTTGAAACAATGCAAGTTAGTGTTGCATTGAGATGCCTTGTTTGAAATCCAAATTACAACTGCAAAAGAGGAGTGCTGTGTCTCTGAACTTCTATTTCGCATTGGCTCAAATGGGAAGTGAGAGAGGCCATTGGGGCAGAATTTATTAAGATCTGCCAATCACAATTAACAGTCTGCCAGAGAAAAGCTTGGCCTGCACATCTTCTGCACTTGCAACTGACTACGTGAAGTAGAACAAGTTCCTGTAGCTTTCCAAGATAGAAAACTAAGAACTATTTACTGTTGAAATAGGGCCTTTAATGATTTAGCTGCAATCAGATACAAAAATTTAAAAAGTGACCTGCAAAGATGAGAGAATTGAGCTCACACTCATTTTTTGCCTTTTTATGCTTTATAAAGGCTTTAAATTTTTTTTTTATTTTTATTTTTTTTTAATTTAGAAGAGTGTTTGACGGGGATACCTGCTTGTTTTTACATTAGAAATTGAGGTCCTGTCTCACCTCAAAGACTGATAATTGGGGAACTAATGAAATGACAACATAACGAGCCAAGTGAATGAAAGTTAAGCAAGTAGCAGAGAAAAGGAGTTTTGGTTAGACTGTTAAAAACTTTGGATTGTTTTTTAGTTTGTTTGAAATACCTATTTAACTTCAATGACTAAACATTTTGAAGAAAGCCTTTGTTAAGGATGCCACATCTCCACCACTTCAATTAAAGCATGAGAGCTAATATACATCCTCAAACATATCCAACAAGTCCTCCAAGCACAGTTGAAATTCAGAATAAACAGGGAAAACTAGGCCTTAAACATGTTTAGGCCTTCCTCACAAGTAATAACATAGTAAAAGAGGGCATAAGCTTCCTTCCCTCCCCCCAAAAAAATAATTCACAGGTCACTTTTTTTTTTTTTAAGTTAAAATAATCAAGTTGATTCCAAGTAGGACCTGTGGTCAGCTCAATTGGATATAACCAACTTTTCATTTGAAATAGACTGTTGACTTTATCACATTACAGCATCTTTGATTTCAGTTTATATATAACTTTAAAATCTTACATGAAATTCACCATACTAAACCCATGTAAAAGTCTGTCTTTTTAAATTGTGGACTAATAATGACAAACACTGCAAGCTTGTATAAAACAAAAGAAGTCCAAATAAAATGCTAGGGGAAAACTTGACAATGGGTTCAGTGATTATAAGGTTGAAAGTTGTTTTCTACATATGTTCACTACCAGGCTATTACATCTTATTTGGAATGATAAAAAGGGCAAAAATAGTAAAACCACACCTTTCCTATAAAAAGTTAACATGTTATCTTCTGTAAGGACATCTATGGTACATGGAGACATACAGATCTGCATGATCACTATTGCGTATTCTGTAACTTAAAGAGTCTGGTCCTATTTATTTCTATAGTGACTTAATCATCCTCTTCCTCGCCCTCATCTTCAGGATCTCGTTTCCTCTTCTCCCCTTGGACACCCTCTGCTGAGAAAAAAGTTTGTATATATTTGATTACACTCAATTTAAACATCAAGAAATTAACATGTGTTGTGCTCTTAGCTATAAAAACTAGCAGACTACTTCAAATTATCTTTTTTCTTCTTATATGCACTCATTACTATACATCTTTATGCTACTGATGGATTTTTTGAAACAACCAGTTTCTTATTTATTCTGAGTAACTCAAGCGAGAAGCTGTTAAGCTGAACATTCAAACTGTACATACATTTCATATTGGAAACAGGTTATTCTTCAATATGATGTACATCTGAATCCTTTCATGTCTAGACTGTAAGTTACCGTACATACTCGTTCATAAGCTGAATATTTTTGGTAAAAAAGTGATGCATCAAAGAGCGGGGATCGGCGTATAAATGGATCTACACCAAAATTTGATGATTTTAAACTCTATGGAATCATTGAATTGAATATCTAATACATTGTCGTTTTGTTTACCTGGAGCATCTGCAGGTATGGAGCCCCTCAGCTCCCTGGGGCCACGGTTTGCTGTTCCCAGCCAATGGGCGCCACTTCCCACAACTCTCATTGGCTGGGAACAGCAAACCGTGGCCACTGGGAGCTAAGGGGCTCCGTGCCTGTGAACACTCCAGGTAAACAAAATGTCCAGGCCCGCTAGCGGCTTACCCTAATGGGCCAGGAGCCACAGTTTGCCAACCCCTGAAATATAGGGTCGGCTTATGAAAGGGTTTTTGCTATTTTTACCTATCCATCTTGGGGGGTCCACTTATAAACGAACGGGCTAATGAATGAGAATATACGGTATAATATATATATATATATATATATATATATATATATATATATATATATATATATTCAGTAAACCAGATTATATAGAGATTTAAAATGGAGAGAAGACACGTTTAACCTGATTTTGCTTACTAACCTACTTTTCTTAATTTTCAACAGTTTCATATAGGAAATATGGCAATAATTAATCCCAGTGGCCTATTATGCACTCTTGTGGCCAAAATATGAAATGCAATTTAAAAAAATTAAGATTTGACATTCTCAGGCAATCATTTTCTGGCCATTTAAACATCCTCACAGACTGCTTTACTGTCACGGTAAATAAGACGAAGTGGATTGTTAACACCTTGAATGCGTCTTGAATGTCCCTTGAAATGTACATTAGCTACTTATACTAAACAATCTGTTCCATCTTGTATTTAGCTGTGACACTCTGAGTACGTTTTCCAGACCTGAAGAGCTCTGGGTAAGCTTGAAAACTCATCTCTCTCACCAACAGAAGTTGATCCAATACAAGATATTACCTCACCCACCTTTCTCTAATATCCTGGGACCAACATGGCTACAACACTGCATAGTTCAATATCGGTGATTTTAAAATCCAGATTACAAATCTCCAAAGAGGTATTCAGTTAAGCCAAGCGTGTAGAACAAAAGTCTACTAATGCAATCAAGCATTTGTCTACTAGTCTACATTTAATATAGAAATTGGCTTCAAAGGGCTACACAAAAACTCTTTTCACCCTGTAAATCTCTCTAAATCTGGCCAGTCCTTACTGAAAATGAGCAGAACCACATAAGTAACTCACCCAACCCATCACAGTATGTAGATGTTTACTACACAGTAGCAGGATTACACTACTGCCACTAACAGAACAATTATTATTATTAATCTAGTATTCAAAAACATGCTGGGCATTTTATAAACATATAAACAGACACTCTAAAGGGAGGGAAGGGTATAATCCAAAGTTTTTCTTTTTTGCACGTTTTTTTTTTTGCCACCACTTTTGTATATTTGCCATTTGATTGGCAGTTTGTTTGTAGCCTTTGCCTATTAAGTGTAAGGCTTACCCAATTTCTCGTTGATTCTTTTCATACTTATTGTATGCATGAATATACAGAAGTATCCCATTGGTACCATGCAAAGAGAACTCAATATTCTCAGACAGAGTTTAAGATCATTCCCTCTAACAATAGGACATGCCACTATTCCTTGATACTAGCAATACACTTCGTACCAATATATTCTCCAAGTAGGATGAATTTCCTTTATTTTTGTTAGTTACCAGGCAGCTCGTCACTTTGCTTGTTTATATTCTCAACGTTCTTAGGTCTCGAGATTAAGTCAAACAGAACTCTTTTCCCTCAGACATCTATTTCCAAGCCTTTGTCTATATTTATAGGAACTACAGAAGACAGTAATGTATGGAATTTCACTTAAACTCTTTAAGAAGCTACTGAAAGAGACTAGTTGGATTTTTTCCCCCATCTAATGGGAATGCAGCCCTTAAACAGGACATTGTTTTTTGTTTTTTCTTAAATGACACCTTCTTAAAATATTTTATGCAGATGCCATGGGGGTGGGAGGGGTCGGAGGGCTTTGCAAGGGATCCCAAAAGTGCTGCTTTTAAGCCCTAACCAGGGAATTCAGACACTTCTGATGCATTATTAATGAACCTCTTTTAAACCTGCGATAAATGAAGTTTACAAAGTTCATGCAACATCCCCACCTTAGGAAGTTAGATTTCTGTAGCTCCCTTGGCAACTTTCCCCTTATACGCTTCAGGACACTAAAATATTTCTATAAAAATGCTTAGAAAATTGTTTTTGTTCACTTTCACTCAAAAGTTAAGTGTTAAGATATACTGGTTAAGGGAGAAGAGATAGCTGAGCAGCCGTGCATTGCTTCATATGCTAAATGCCTAACTTTTGAAATCTTTCATAACCCCATATCAGGATACCTTCTTTCCCTGTGTTTACATACCTTCAAACAGACCAGCTAGACAGACATAATTTCTAGTCTCAACCTCCTAAATTACAGAAGTTGAAAGAATCAATTCAGAAAGGTTCTGAAACATGCTACTTTCACAGTGAAACTTACCTTCTTCCTCATCACCTCTTTCTTCAACATAGTCATCGTCATCTTCTTCATCCTTCACAATATGAAATATTTAATCAGATTTTTAAAAATTGCAGTATACCTAGGGTTAGTTTAAGCAGCCTATACTTTAGAGAAAACTGAACAAAGAACTTATTCTGTTTAGTGATCACATTCTGTATTTACTTTCTTTCAGTTTATTACTATACAGCTGTATGAAGACAGGAGGCCAAATTCTTCTCTATATTGGACTTTACTGGGTTGCACAGATATATAAAATCAGAATTTGGCCTGTAGTCTGAGTTTTTTCGTTACTTCCCACTTATCAGTCCTTTGTGATGCCATCAGGAACTTCCTTAATGTGTCATTTTGTAAGACAGTACAACGAATGAGCTTTTATCAAAATGTTACAGAAATAGAGGATTGTGAAAAATATGGAGAAATTACGGCAGCAAGAAAAGATGAACTAGGAACAGATCTAATTTTTTGCTACTAATGTCAATAAAAAAAATACAGTAAATGTCAGAGTTGTTTATAAACAATGAGAAGCAAGTTGCTCTTTCAGATTTGCAGTTGGCAAACTGGCTTAAATTGGACCAACTTGTTACTGCAAACCCCAGACAAGATCACACAACGTTGTGAGATCTCTGCAGTACAGCAAGATTCGATGAAAAACTGAACCTTATTTACTAAAGCAGTAACTGCTAATGTTATACACATTAATTACATTACACCATCTGGTAAAAATTTGAAGGCATTACAGTTAAAATTGTATCTATAATTTTGTCTTTAAACACAAAACAAATTTAAGACAGGCTCTTGCTGAATTTATAAGGGAAGCTTTGAATTAGACTGCTTATTTCAAGGTCTGGTTTAAATGGCATATAATTTGGCTGATTCTAGCCCTCATTTATGCTTTCCAAAATATGATAAAAATCTGACCAGCTTGGACTTCCCGAACTGCATGCTCAATATAGGCCACTATCAGTAGCAAATAAAAAGCATCCTCACTATCTAGCTCTGTTGTGCTACCATGGTTTCCAACTCCTCTAAAGCCCTTTTTAATGCATGCTGTAATTCCTTGTCGCCCAAAAGCAACTGTATAGAGAAGCTACTGACTCATTGAAGATTTTAACATTGAAGAATTTCTGTTCTCATTCCAAACCCTTGTTTGTCCATTCTTCAGAGGAATTTCCAAAAGGTTCTTACTCAACTCCTCAAATTAAATGTAGTTCTACCTTCTGGTAGTGACTTTCAGCGATCACCTCCTCAAAACCTTTTATCAGAGCATTGAGATTACAGAATTCTGCAAGACTATACAAAGCACTGAAAGTTCTATAAACACTTCATTATGATTAATAAAATGAAGACCACCAAAGAACAGGGGTTCTCAAACTGTGGTGTATGTATCACTGGTGGTACATGCACAACAGTCATGTGGAATGCAGGTTGGTTTGAAGAATAATATAGGTTGAACCTCTCTAGTCCGGCACCCTTGGGACCTGACCAGTACCTAATCAGAGAATTTGCCGAACGACGGGAGGTCAATATTGTAGCAAACGAGTCTCTCTTTATTTTTATCGCAACGAGGCGAATAAACGGAACAACACTTGTGATGCTGCCTAGCCAAGGCTTACCAGCTCTCTTCATAACAAAGTGTTAGTATTGTTACATAGTTTTACTGTATTGGTACAAGGAAATAAATAGATAAAGCATAAAAAATACAAAATAAAATCATGCCGGACCGAGCGAGCCGAACTAGAAAGATTCAACCTGTATTAAAATAAGAATCTGTTATAACTACACTGAAAAATTATGAAGGTGGTATTCCAAATACTTTTGGTTCTAAATGTGGTACAGAAGGTCTCAAGAGTGTGAGAACTGCTGCTATACAGAAACAAAAATAAATACACTTCCTCCATACAAAAAAACAGGTTAAGTGTCTAGCTGTCAGAGACAGGATTCCTGTGTTTTATTGCTAACTGCCACTGATTCATGTAGCCATGATTAGGTCAATTCACTTCTTCCTGCGCTTAGTTCACACATCTAAACTTACCAGCCTCTCTCAGTAAGCTTGTGTTAGTGAATGTTTGTAAAGGTCTCTGAGATCCTTGAATTAAGGTGGTAATTTTGATACTAGCTTTGCAGAAATGCTGAGAGGAGTTACAGATGAACCAAGGGGATAAAAATTCCACCCCATGTAAAATAGGATTAGTTACAAAAAGCTTGATTCCGCCCCCATGTTTAATTTTAATGTTACTCAGATAAAGAAGCATTGACTATTATTGTTGCTACTGTAGACTACCTAGTCAAAAACAAGGATATCTTCTTCACTTTGTCTATAAAAAAAAAAAGTTACCTACTTTACTCCAAAAAATATTCTAATCTGACAGTTTAGTTGGTAGTAGTGTACAATTTCAACATGGGGGAGGGGAGAGAGGGTCTTGATTTTTCTAGCTTACAGAAATTGCAGACGTTTTTCATTTTAGGTGGTGGGATGAAAGTTTAGAAAAATCAAAGCCATATTCTTAAGAGACATGCAGAGATATTTAGTTGATAGGCAACATTCATGCTCAACTAAGTACACCGGACCCTTGCTAGAACGTGTGTCTATATAGCGCGAATTCGCATATAACGCGGTCGCGGCCATGGATCCCAAATTTAATTACTTTAATTGCAATTCATTTTAACGCGGTACCACGCATGGATCCCAAATCCCGTGTTCTAGCGAGGGTCCAGTATACTTCAGAGAAAGAACTTTATCAGCAAAATCTAAAGTGGTCTGTTGCTTTACATAAATCTAGCATTGTATAAGAATCAGTTTCTACAAAACGCACTTGTGTTTAGCCATATAGCCTCATGAAAATCCTAAATCCCAGAAACAGAGTTTGTGAAATTAAAACTTCTTGGACTGAATAGCTGAAAAAGTATAAATTTACCTGAATCTCCTCTTTCATCAGATATGAAAGGCCCACTTCCTCCTCCTCTTCTTCACCCTCCCCCAAATCTGAACCTCCATCATCTTCATCATCATCCTCTTCATACTCTCCTGGTGGACCAGCTTCATCCTCATCTTCATCATCATCCTCATCTCCTTCTGAAAGAAAGGAAATAGTTCCATATATCCTTGCTTAAAACTTGATGATTTGTTCATAAACTCATCTTACATGCTTCCCAAAAACCTAAGACAACTCAGTTAAGAGGTCTTCTCTGGAAATTTTAAAAAATGGACAGCATCCTGGAGAAAAGAGACTATTTAAAATATATGAAGACTATAAATGTATAAAACATAACTTAACAAGCATTTAGATACCAAGGGTGATAGGACAAGGTTTTTGATTTTACAAGTGACTCTTCTGTAGATCCCTAAGCCTGCAGCGATCCTCAGAGAAGTCAGAGGAAAAGGGGGAGGAGGGGTGTCTGCTGCACAGAGTCACTTGTAGATCAAGGTCTAAAATTTAAAAGGACAGCCAGCTTAACACAATACTCTTGACTGAATTTTATTTCCTATTAGTTCCAGGAAACACCTACAGTTTAGAGAAGAGATCTAATTTTTATTTTGTACATTTGCAGCAGCACATAGCCACTCTGACAGTTTCTCTCAAATAGGCAGTTTTGCATAGGGTATTTTATGCAGCTACAGGAAAGACATTTTAAATGCAAGTGTGAACCACAAAGGCTGGCAGGTGGAATTTAAGGACAGGTTTAGTATCAAACTATTTTTTAAACTTTTTTTTAAATTTACTAAATTTCTGGTTGATGTCTATTAAGAGATTTTCAGATACTATTAGGTTTACTTATCTTTTGTTTACACTTTCAAAATAGAGCATTTGACACATTTAGCTTCTCTTTGGTGACATTCTCTTAAAGCACACAACTCAGATTTAAGTATGAGGGCAGATCTAATTTAAAGCGAAGTACAATCCACCAGAATAGCAGCATGGAGACACTCATGGACAGCTCTATGTGAAACAAACATTTCAGATGTCTTTCATAACTCTTTGGATCATGATCACTAAAGCTAACAGTATTTAAAGAAAGGCTTGCATTGAAATCAATGCAGAAATTGTAATAACTTTGCACTTCTACAGAGCCTTCCATCTAATTTCAGAACCATTTATAAACAAACATGAATGAATTAGCCCTCAATAGCAACGAAGAAGGTGGTATCCCTATTTTAGCAATAAGGAAAACCGATGCTTGAGGTCACAAGGGGATTCCAATACTAGCTCTGCCACAGGCCTCCTGTTCATTGACTCCCACTCTTGTGATACAAGTATGCTTACTGAAATATAATTTCCACATAGATCAGATACGAAGTGAGAAAACCCTCCTCAAAACAGCTTTAACAAAATGGATGACCACTAGCTCGCTTACTTATTACTTTTAATGTAATCATATCTTTGCTCAAGTACAAGCCTCTCTCATCTAACAAGAATTGCAAAACATTCTTGACTATGTTCTGAGTGCAGTTCTTCCTATTATAACTCAGCATAAGCATCATTTGAATGAGTGAATGCTACAGATCTATACTGCAAAAATGTAGCTTATGTTATTGTGCTACTGAAGTCAGTCACTCTAGTCTCAACTTTAGATATTGATAATGTAAAGTATATTTTTAGTTATTAGCTATAGCACATTTAGAAAAATTACCCTCATCTTCCTCCTCTTCTGAGTCAGGTGCCTCGTTATCTTCCTGATCAAATCCATCTAGGTATGTGATTTGGTGAAGCAGCTCAAAAACGCTTTCTCTGTAATCCTCCAGGTTTGTGATCTCACAATTGAACAAGTCGAGACTCTTCAAGTTTTTAAGATTTTGCTGAAAATGAAGAATTAAGAGTACTCATCTTTTTCTTCCAGTTAACACACAGTAACTACTTGGTACCTTGAACCTTTGTGAAGTTGCAAGTCTTAGCCTAAACATAATAGGCTGTGTACTCAGCTACACAATTTACTTTGTAGTCACCATCTTGGTCCTCCATTCTCTGCAATGACTCCCCTTTTTTTATATTATATACATATATATACATACACACACACACACACACACACACACACACACACACACACACACACACACACACACACACACACAGAGTTCAGTATAAAGTCTCTGTTCTGATAATTAAAAAAGCCCCCCATAAGGTCACTAAGATATCACTTGTCCCTCTGCATCCATGAGCTTTCTTAACAGCTATCTTCCACAAGAAGAGTGAAACTATTCAGGAGGTGGCTTGCAAAGGCAGAAGAGAGAACTTAAGACAGACACTGGACCTACTCAGTGGAACTTACCCCTCATTTCTACACAAATACAAAACTACTCACTCACACAAGCCAATCCCTAGGAGCTAATCAACCTATTTCTCCTATAAATGTGGAAGAAATAAAGGTGGGTTTCTTCCCCCCCCCCCCGTTTTTAAAATACCCAAGAGTGGCTCCGATCCTGCAATTAAAGGGGTCATTACATCAAAACACACTACAGAACTTGTAGTGCTCCATGGAAGAGTCTATAACACCAGCTGGCGTGCAGCAAGCCGGGGTACACCTAACAGACCTTGCAGATAACCTTAAAAAGAGTTCTAGTACAAGTGACTCCCAAACTTTTCCCATACTGCAGAACATCTCTTCAAAAAGATAGTGGGAGGTGTCCATGAAACTCTCAGTCACTTAACATTCTTGTAGCAATTATAATTGCTTACACAGAAAAGTTACTAGGCAAGTAATTATTGTATTTTTAGTTTATTTTGGTGTATTTTAGCAACTGAAAGCCAAGGAGGATCAGCAATATATAGATAGCCAGCACTACATGGAATATAGACCACAGTTTGACAACCTCTGATCTGGTCTATGCCCTGGCTAACACAGGATAGCTTCCGATAGTAAATTTTCAAATGCTATCTTGATTGAACTATGGGAGATGAATTTATTACAGCAGAGTTATTCAATACAGGACTGATTGGGATACTGACAAATTTAGAAAGAAAACACCCAGGTGTTACTTGAACTGGCAAAAAAACCTGAAGTATGGAAAAAGTAAACAATATTTTGCTCTCTGGATACCCCCTTTCAGTTTTGTTGAATCTATACACAGGCAGCTAAACCACCCAGTTCATTATTGTTTTGTATTTTACTGATCTCCTATGTAACACTAGCTTAAACCCCATTTATTGCATTTATTCATTGCACTTTTAAGGCATTCCTATTGTCAGCCACTTACAACCAATACTATTGTGTTCAATATTATGATCTCTTATTTTTTTTAACATTTGATACTTTTTTTTTTTAATTTAGATATTTAACAGTGCCTTACAATTCTTTAAAAAGCAAAACAAAACCAAAAAAATTACTTTATACTTACAAGGGCTTCCACAGTGCTAAGATCTTTGATTTTGTTGCCACTTAGATTTAGGTATGTGAGATTCGGACATTTTTCTGCCAGGACTTCCAGGCCTCCTGAAATGATGTTGTCACTCAATTCCAACTATTATACACAAAAATTGGATAATTAGATGGCTGGTTTCACTGCTGTCGAAATTAAGAGCTTGTATTTTATTATAACAATATTGAGGGGAGGGATACCTCAGTGGTTTGAGCATTGGGCTGCTAAACCCAGGGTTGTGAGTTCAATCCTTGAGGGGGCCATTTAGGAATCTGGGGCAAAAATCTGTCTGGGGATTGGTCCTGCTTTGAGCAGGGGGTTGGACTAGATGACCTCCTGAGGTCCCTTCCAACCCTGATATTCTAGGAACAATAAATGCATCACAAGACCACTTGACTTCCTATAAAACCCTCAGACAACTTACATAAAATAAAGTTTGCTTAAAAACAAAGGAACCTATATTGTTATGTGTACATATTTCCAAAGCCTAACATATTACTTATTTCCACAGCACTTTACTATGTGCCTGGTCCAAATAATTCATTTAAGTTTCATACTTGGGTCCCCATCCTTCACTTTAAGTCTGTGTGGTCCCATTGACTACAACTGGACTATTCACACTTAGCAGTTAGTTTATCATATGCTTAAATTTTTTCAGGATTGGGACCTTATTTTTTAGCAGGAAGTGAATCCTGACATTAGATCCTTGTACAGGTTTTATTTAGACATAATGGGCAAAATCCTGGTTCCATTAGTCATGGGTGAAACTCTCAGTTACTCCAATAGAACTGATGTTTCATCCTCTGGATGGGTTTTCACCTAATATATTTCATCTCCAGCCCCTCCCTCTCTTTCTATTCAACTACATGAAATATCTTTAACCTAATCATAAATTGTAATATTGTACTTTTGATCACTGCCTCAGACATTAATCGGTGCAAGTTACATATGTTAATTGTCAATCTCTGAAAGACTACTTTGAAGTTTACAGAAATTACAAAGGATAATTTCTAATTTGAAGCAATTAGGTTCAGGATCTCAGATCTCATTTTTAAATTAGTTATGCACATGACAGAGTACACACATTAATGACCTTGTATGAATACTATCGGTGTATTTTATTAATAAAATAAATAATTAAAAGCCACAGCATCAATGGAAATGCTTCTATCATGAGAAGGATATATCAGAAACTAATTTCTAGTGTTGAATAGATAAGCCACTTATTGTTCCAAGAGTTCTTGGACAAGAATAATTTGAACATAATTTAAAAATACCCACACCAATTTTAAATCTTGAAAAGTTTAAACCGGTATAATTTCACAGCCCTGCAAACACATTTTAGTAAGACATTTCAATATGACGCAAATGTGATTGTGAATACTGAAAGGGTACAAGAAGCTGTGTTAACCAAAGATTTTTACATAAAGAGGTGTATATATTTGGCAAAAGAGAACTGACTTTTAGTCTAGAGATACCAAGTATCAGATGGGTAGCTGTGTTAGTCTGTATCCACAAAAGTCCGGTGGCACCTTAAAGACTAACAGCCTTTAAAGTCTAAAGATACATACCTTTCGGAGCTTACTTAAGGTGGGGAGTCTGGCCAGTGATGTCAGTTCTACATTGGCCATACTGAGAAACTCTAGCTCTTTAAATGACTCATTCAGGCCTTCAATTTCACCATTGCTGGATCGACAGTTATCAAGCACCAACTCTGTCACCTTCAAACAGAATATAAAGTCATTCTTAGGGTTAATGAAGACCATTAAGCATGCTGAACTTTATCTAAACCAACAGCTTGAAGAGTTAACCAATTAAGACAACATGTTTTATTTTTCACTTAGGCAAAAACTGAAGTTATCAGAGGCCTACAGTCACCACAATTAACATTGCCAACCTACTAAAAAAGTACATAGTGTAAACTTGCAGTAGTCGAGTTTGAAGCATGGTCATATAAAAAGGAATATATGTAAGAGGCAAACTTTAGCATGTAAATGGTCAGAAATATATGGCTTCAGACAACACAACCAAAATGATGCACGTGGGCCTTTATATGGATAGAAACATAGGAGTTGCCAAACCAGATCAGATCAATGGTCCATCAAATAAAGTATCCAGTTTCAGATAAAGGACAGTACCAGATGCATCAGAGGAAGGTGCAAGGAACCCCATGCACACTGGACAATTAAGGAATAATATGCCATTAAAGGAAATGCCATCACTTAAGTGGTTAGCTTATATCCAGAAGCATGAACGTTTAATATCCCCAAATTTTGTTAATTCTACTAATTTAACTGGATATTCTCATTACCCATAAAAGAACCTAATCCTTTCCCAAATCCTACTAAAGCTCTTTGCCTCAATATCTTGTGGCAGTGAGTTCCACAGGTTAATTATGCGTTAAAGTATTTCCTTCTATGTGTTTTAAATGTGTTACTCTATTTCACAGAATGTCTTATCTTTACCCTTTCTCATAATAAGATTGCCTAATTAACCTTCTTTATACCATTTACTGTTTTGTATACCCCTCTTGTGGGTTATAATAGGCATGGGCACTACATTTCCCCACAAAACTGACATTTTAAATGTCCTAGCTGGGGGGGAAAAAAGGATCCAGTCCAATATTAGTATGTAAAGTTCAGCTTTGAAATAAGGGTGGCTGTGAAGAACGTCACACTTGTTGACTGACAACTTATTGGTCATTTTGGTGGATAACAGACAAATAAGAGGTACAAAATTTAGAGCCTTATTTCACATCACTACAGAGAGGGGAAGTACAAGTGGCATCTTGGCTTTGGTCTTACTTTTGTCAGTTTGAGCTAAAGCCTCAACATTGTTTTAAATAAAATGTGTAGAGGTTTTTTCTGTAAAAACAAAAACAAACAAATCTTTTATAAAACACTGGAACTATTCTGTTGGGGCTACTCCAGTCTCTTCAGTTAAATGTTTATGCTAATCTAAATGCATATTTAGGCTTTTAAAAACATCTGGTCCAGAAATTATCAAAATATGTATTGTTTATTCAACTAATGTTTTTTATGCACTTCTACATTCACAGTAAATCAGGTCAATCTCTCAGCCTGGCACTAAGTAACAACACTTTCAGATATCAACCTATCTGGACTTTACTCTTGGGGCACCTAGACATACTGGTCAATAGCATTCTTACTGACCTAAATGCAAAAACATCTGTTGGAGCCACAAATCATTTGTTGGCTGAGTTCAACAGCAGGGAAGCGAAGACTGCAAGTTGATCACACAGCAGTCAATGAAATTACCATAGGAGATTAACTGTACCTCACCCCCCCCCTAAAAAAGTAGAGTGCACCAAAATCCTTCCCAATGCAGAACACAATATATATAAATGAGTATGATCACCTGAAAATGACTGCATTAAACTTCTGTTAAATAGTTTTGTTTGAAGTTCCAGACAATCTATAGGAACACACGTATCTATATACAATTGAATCTTACAATGTAAGCACACACCCTGGGCTCCCCCATTTAAGAAGAGGTTCATTATGATTAGAATTGCTTTTATCTGCCTGAAGAGGAAATAAAACGTTAAGAAAAATATTTGACATGCAAGCTGCACATTGCAATGCACTTCAGGACTTTCATCCTACTTCGCTATACAAGAAACAAAAAAAGTTTCACTATAAGCAGGTTCCATTTCCACTGGACTTTTGTTTTGAAGTTCAGTTAGAGCGGCAGGGGCTGGCCTTCTCTGCAGCACTCTACACCTCCAGTCCACTCCCATCACAGAGTTACTTAGAGGAGCTACCTGACTCTAGCTGCATGGCGGGCATAGAGACGCGAACCCTGTTGTACGTGACCTCGCAAACCCGAACCTTATTGCTTGGTGGGTGGAGGTACAAACGCGAAGCCTATCTTGTCTCTGATGACTGAGCAGGACCTAACAGCAATCGCCTTATCTGCCTTTAGCCATTAGGAAGGCCGGTTATAAGCAGTATGATTTCAAGGAAAAGAGAGGAGGGTGCCATTACCCCATCATGCGCTCACTGGGCAGAGCTGAAAACTCAGGGAAGGAAGGGGGTGGGAAGGAGAAAGAAGAGAATAAAAACGATGTAATTCAAAATAAACAGCTCCAAATGTCAGAAGAGAAAGAAGGGGGGGAAAGCATTTTACAAAGAGGTTTTATAAAAATTGCCTGCCTCTTGCAGATTACTGGAAAAGGACTGCAGGAAATCAGTCATGTACCCAGACAGTTCTAAAATGGATTCGGTGCAACTCTGACCTGTTTACAATATCCACGTAGTAGAAGTTAAAAATAAATAAGGCAAATCACGGCAGCGATGGCAACCAGAAGAGGGATCATAAAAGTTACGGATTCCAACGTGTTCATCAGCCCCAAAAAGCAGCTCTAGCTTGAAGGGTCGTAAAAAACCTCCCCAAAACCTACAGATACTGAAGCATGGTGGGTGACCCACATTTTCCCGTGCACAAGAGTTAAGTTAGCAGAGAAGGCGGGGAAAGGAGAAAGAAGTTCTCACTCTAAATCCAGCATTGACACCAAACGGGGAAACACCCTTAATTTCAATCGAGAACTAGCCTGCAAAAAGCTAAGAAGGGAGTCCCCCAAACGTGGGCGACCCCGATCCGCAGCTCCGAGAAGGGGCTGCCGGGGGAGGGTGTTAATTTCTGCTCTCGGATCACCCCGAGGACCCTCTTAGACCGTGCTAATCGCCCGGGGCAGGGGGCCCATCCCAGGCACGGGCTGCCCCACTTGTCCAGCGCCGCGCTCGCTTTGCCGGGGCTGGACGGCCGGCCACGGGGTGGGAGTGGGGGGCAGCGGGAGAGGGCTGCGGAGACACCGCGGCGGTCTGCGGAACAGCCAGGGGTTACGCGGGTGCAGAAGCCGCCTCCCCAGGAACCTTTCGAGGCTCGAGGCGGAGGGAAAGGGGGGGGGGGGACGCGGCGGCCTCGCAGCGCGGAGGCGCCCGGCCGCACGTGGCGGCTGCCCCCCGGGCGATGTATCAGCTGTTCAGCAATGGGGAGCCGGGGGGCGTCACGTCCCCTCACCTTCTCCGGGGCCCGATTCCTCAACTCCAGCGTGATGCGCTTCTTCATCTCCATCTCCCCCCCTCCCTGAGGCCCCCGCGCCGCGAGGGAGGGACGCGCCGCCGGGCCGACGCCGCTGTTGCAAATGGAGGCAAGAGTTGGGGCTCGAACTCCTCCAGCAGCCGCCCCACCCCCTCCCCTGGTACAAACACGCAGCTCCTGCCTCCTCAATGGCCGCTCGCGCACTGAGCCTCCATGACACGGCGCACGGGGCCCCCTCCCGGACGCCCCGCCTTCGCGGAAGCGTTGACGCCCCGCCACCCATTGGCCCAGAAGGGCTTCACTTCGGGGCGAGGGGATTGGCTCCTCCGGACGCCCGTCAAAGTGCGCCTCTTTCGAGCCCTGCCCCGCGCGGCGCGGCGCGGCGCTTTTCCTGTCTTTGTGGGCTTGGCGCGCGGCTAGCCCATGTGGTCTCCAACGCAGGGGTAGGGTCCTGCCTAGTGCACGCGTGTGCAGACAGCTGACGTAAGGGGTGCCTTGTGTATGGCTGTGGTACAGGTATGCGCGAAACTTGCAAGGCACAACTGCATTAAATAAATATCTGTGCCCTCCCAGCTTGGGTACAAACTGGTTTCTGGCCCCAGTGCCCAAACTCCATTAGCTAAATTGAGACCATTTAGCACTTATTTTGTGTTCTACAAATCTAGGGTCAGGGCTGGGGCAGAGTGTTGGGGTGCAGGAGAGGATGGGTGTGCTGGCTCTGGGAGGGGGCTTAGGGCTGGGGCTTGGCGTGCAGGAGGGGGTTTGGGGTGCTGGCTCTGGGAAGGGGCTGGGGGTTGGGGTACGGGCTCCTGCTGGGTGGCACTTACCTTTAAGGCAGGCTCCCTGCCTACCCAGGCCCCACGCCGCCCCTGGAAGGGGCCAACATTTTGTGATGATGTTCGTTTGGGAGAGCTGTGGCAAGCAACAAGAGGGTTTGCTCTCTGCCTTAATCTCTCTAACTAGAGTTAATTCTTAAGTCAGAATTGCTTTCTAGGAAATGGGTATTAGTGTTTAGGCTGAAATTCCTGAAACGGGATCGCCTATATGCTGTTTGTGATCATCTCTGTTCAAGGATGTATATAGTGTAAAATAAACAATTTGCACTAAGAATATACCCAGAATCCATATCACTGATTTCTCCTATGGACAGCGGGCCTGCAATGTCCTGATATTTGCGACTGCCTTGCACACGGGCAACATAAGGACCTTAAAGCATCTTTTAAAAAGATTAACATATCTACGAGAAAGGTATTATTAGACACCTTTTACAGATGGGTAAATAAAGGCCTGGTCTACACTGGGGGGGGGATCGATCTAAGATCTAAGATACGCAATGAGAAAAGTCGACTTCAGCTACACTAATCTTAGATCGACTTAAAATTACTTACTTTGCGTCCTCGCGGCGCAGGATCGACGGCCGCGGCTCTCCCGTCAACTTTGCTTCCGCCTCTCACCGAGCTGGAGTTCAGCAGTTGATGGGAGAGCGATCGGGGATCGATTTATCGCGCCTTCACTACACGCGATAAATCGATCCCCGCTAGATCGATCGCTACCCGGCGGGTAGTGTAGATGTACCCAAAGGGATAAATACATCAACTTCTCCAAGCCCATGTAAGTCAGTGGTAGGACTGGGAACAGAATCCATGAGCCTTAATGGCTAGCCTCCCTGCTCTAACTACTACACAGTACACCACCTTAGAACACAATCATGTGTAGGTGACTAAAACTATGCAGGATGTGGCATGGGGAAAATAGATGTATAAACAAGCTTTATATTCAGATGCTTTTGCTAAAGTACTTAAATGAGGATGATTCTTTCCTTTTTAGGGTAAAAATATACATGAAACTTTGAATGTGGCTAACTTTTTCTACCATTTTAAACATTGAAATTTTCTAGTCCTCTTTTTTTAAGGCTTCAATCCCGTAAATTGCTGAGCTCTCTAGTACAATCCAGTGGAACACTGAAGCATGCAAATAACTATGCCCACAAATCATTGACTTCAGTGGGATTACTTGCATATTTAACTTTAAGCACATGCTAAAAGTGCACAGCGTGTTGCAGGATTTAGCCCTAACAGAGAATGTAAATATTTCTTTATTGATTTCAGTAGCCTTACAAGTAATGATTTAGACATGAATAGACTGGGGCATTTCAAGAATTCTATGTCAGTACAAAAAAATGGAAATGTCAGCAGTTACGTCAGACCTTGTAGAAAGTCGATGGGAAAATATTTCCTGTTTCATATACAATGTGCTTTTAATATGAAAGTACAGAAGGGTGCATCTGGCAGGGGTTAAGAAATGCTATGGCAAAAAATACTGATTATTCTGTCACTCCGCAACACATTTGGATTAGAAGGCGCTCTCTTTTATCACTCTCAAGAGAATAAAAATTCACTTGCTAATGCAACAAAAATAGTGGTGTCTCATTTTTGTTTTAGGAGCAAACTGTGAAGATATTTCTTGTTTTCTATAGTGTAGTGGGGAGGTAGCATAACTTTAGTTAAGGTTGAGACTAGCTTACTGTTTAACAGTCATTATTTTTAAATCCTCTAAAATCCACATGCTTACTTGGATGTCTTGAAAATTGCTGTACCTTATGGAGATCTGAGGTAGGGTTAGTGAACCGAATTTTAGGGAGTTTGAGCAAGGGATTCCCGAGATAAAGACTCTACCAAAAGTTACATGACATCAACATTTTACATCTTACAAATACGATTTTTTTGTACACCTGTGGAACTGAAACTGGCTGTGATCCTCCATAAACTGATATCATCCACTCAGGATTGATTTCAGCTATAATCTGCATTCCTCTGCTCCTTTGGGAAACAGTATTTTTAATATTCAAGGTAATATTGGATCTACAATGTGGCTCTACCCAAGGTAACAAATCTGAGAACTGGAACCCATACAGAGTATCATAAAACAATTACAACCCGTACTTGATGGGGACCACATTCTTAATGAAATCTTTCTTGAAAGAAATCTGGCCTTCAAACAACCCCCCAGCCTTGCCAAGCAAGCTCCCCAAAGACCAGGACTCACCAACTCAAAATGACACTAGACCCTGGCAGAAGCAACAAATGCTACGATGATCAATATTCCCCACAACACACTTTTCAAGACCCAGGGGTTCCATACATGCTTATCACAACAGTGCATCAAATGCCCCAACAACAACTGTGCAGGTGAAACCAGACAATCACTGTGCTCTCAAATGACCTCATGCAGAAAAATTATAAAAGACAAAAACACCTTATCATCTGTGGTCACAAAGCGATCATTCCATGTGTGACCTCTCAATCCTCAGAGGAAACCTGAATAACAACTTCAAAATATGAGCTTGGGAACTTAACTGCTGGACACTAACAACCATGGATGTAACAGAGACACTGTTTTTTGGTTTATTACAACAATTTGTAACACAACTTCCTGTGTAATTTCTCACTTCATTTTAGAACCCCTCTCAAGTCTCTCATTTGTTCTCATGCAGCAGGCTTGAGGCTCTGGCAAACCACAATGTTTGTGGGCAGCCTTAAATGACAAGATGTTGGTGACTTGAGGTGCTGTGCTGTGACCATTCGATTTGCCCAACATCCTTATACTGTAAGTTCAAGTCCTATCTGTGGCAGCTTTCTGAGAATGCATATTTGTTGCTCTCTGTCTGCCTTTTGAAGAGGTTCCTTCTTGAGGTTTTGCCTTGCAAGCAAAGCTTCTGGTTGAAGAGCCAGTATTGTAAATTTATCTAAAATCCACATATGTATTCAGACTTTACTTCAGAAGAATTGTAAAAGAAAATAAATTTAATTCCATAGAAGGAAAACGAAAGACTCTAGTAAGCAGCAGCATCATTCTCCTTACCCATTTCCTGAACAATGGGACTGCCTTTATAAAAGAAAATCAAGTCGCTGTGATTCTCATTGATGCCAGCATGATCAATCTCCCCTTGTAAGTATTCTCACACTTCTTATCAAACTGTCTGTACTGGGCTATCTTGATTATCACTTCAAAAGTTTTTTTTTCTCTTACTTAATTGGCCTCTCAGAGTTGGTAAGACAACTCCCACCTGTTTATGCTCTCTGTATGTGTGTATTTATATATCCTCAATATTTATTCCACTCTGTATGCATCCGAAGAAGTGGGCTGTAGTCCACGAAAGCTTATGCTCTAATAAATTTGTTAGTCTCTAAGGTGCCACAAGTACTCCTGTTCTTTTAGCATGATCAAAGAGGTTGCTGAGCATCAGAAAATGCACCCAAATAAAGAGCTCTGTTTTAAGGTCTACCATAAAGTCAACATTGACTAATATGGTACCAGGATACAGTTGTGTCAGTCAAAACAATAACATGAAAAATAAAAAGAAAACAAATTTCAACTTTGTACAACAATTCATCCAATCAACATAAACCAAAGGTGCATACTTATCAATTTCAACTGTGAGAGCAGTAGTTTCTGTGAAAAAGGGCCCCGAATGTATTGTCAGATTTTAGAACATTTTAGTCTCATGGCCCTTTTTAAAACACTCATAGTAAACATCAAGTTGTATTTTTCTTCCACAAACTGCTGTAGAAAAATAAGTAATACATAAGTGACAATAAAATCTAAAAATGAAACACTAAACCAAAAGAGAAAATATTTGTAGATCTTTTTTTCACCTCGTTTCAAATGGAAATCTGGGTGCAACCGTAACTGTGGCACTACCACCCCACCATAGAAGTATTGTACTGCTTTACGTCCAGGAGTAGAGAGAGAGGTGCAAATTGAAGCACTTGGTAAAGGGGTTCGTCAGGTATCAGTTATAATATCAGATTATTTTAATAATCAAACGGAGGTTATCTTAAAAACTGTTATGTCCCAAAAGGAGCGAGAGTATGTTGAGTCTGAACTTTTGATGAGCTTAAACTTAACCCAGACTTGATGTCTCTCTCTGAACTTTTAATCAAAGCTCTGACCTGCGAACTACTCATGACACCCCCCCTCCCCTTAAGTAGCCGTCTCCCCTTATCTCTTTCTGAATGTACATTTTAACCTGTTTTATCCTGTAAAATCTTGTTTGATTATGTATGACCATTATGATCTGTTAATCACTTTGTTTACTTCTGTGTATAAATATTGATGCTCACCCCTAATAAACTTGCCACACTTACTCTGAAGCCTTTCAAGCTAAGGATAGTGTGAGCCCGTTGATCAACGAATTGGTGTCTGGTCTCTGACAGATTGTGAGCCCATACCAACTCCGCACGAACTCGGGTGCTGGAGAGGTGAGTGAGGACTTGCTTTTTTACCTAACAATTTGGGGGCTCGTCCGGGATATCCTTCTGGTGCGGTGCCTCTGTCCAGTGGTCAGACCACTCATATACGAATTGGCAGGCGCCACGGGAGATTTCTCCCAGCCAATTCAATATTGAGGGGTTGTGTACTGGACAGCAGGGTAAAACGCCAGTTGGAGGGCTCCTGTCAGACACCATGGGTCAAGGGACTAGTGTGCCTCTTGAGAGTCCGTTGGGGATTGTAAATAAGTTATGGAACGAAGGGAAACTCCCAGTACAGACAGGAATGTCTAGGAGGAAGTTGTACACACTGTGTGTAAGGAATTGGACTGGGTATACCGCGGTATTGGCCGACCCGGAGATGAGGTGGCCTTCGTATGGCTCTTTCGAACAGGCTGCCTTAAGAGGAGTAAGGAGCCAGATCGAAAAAGAACATCCGGGACAGTTATGTTACTGGTTTTGTTGGGACACAGCAGCAGAGCTGTGGAAATCTTTAAAAATTATGGCAGTCAGGTATTCTCCCGAGAGTGAACCCCCTCCATGTTATTTCGATGAAGGGTGTAAACCACGGCGTGTTTTGACTCGTCAGTTGGTCCCCACTGCCCCTGCCCCTATTCCTCCGCAGGGGGACTCTCTCCAGGGCGCAGAGGGGAATCTGCAGGACTCCAGGTCGGAATCTCTGCAGAGGGATAAGGGGGAAATGGAAGGGCACACCTCGGGAGGAATAATTACTAGACAAATGATCAAGCAGATGCAGCAGGTTGCATACCCCTCCCCTGGGGACGCCCAGAGGGTCCGGTCGCATCCGCAGATACTTACACCAGGGACGAATACACCCCTGCACCACCAGCTCAGCCCGTTCCCCAGGCCTGGATCAACTACAGGCAACAGCAGCAGCTGCAGCAAACTCAGCCTCCTCAATGACGGTACCCCGGGGGCGAAGGCAAACAATGTGATGGTCTTATTTCCTTAATGTCTTTAGCCGGCTCCTTCCTCACTTTCTCCCCTCTCAGCAAAGAGCCTCGTCTAACCCTTTCAGTCCAGGGACTGCCTGTCTCCTTCCTCATTGATACTGGAGCTACTTTCTCTCTTTTAAATCATGCCCCCTCTCCCTGGCTATCCTCTGAGGTTAAAACTGCAACTGGGGTGGAGGGCAACCCACAGTCTCTGGGACTCACTTTGCCTCTAAATGTTATTTATGCTGATAAATGTTTTTCTCACCGTTTTCTTTTTTCCCCAGCTTGTCCGATCCCTTTGATGGGCCGGGATTTACTCTGTAAGCTTGAGGCTACTTTAACCTGCACTCCTGAAGGGGTAGGATTATTGATGACAGTGTTAGGAGATTCGGCCCCAACTCAGGGTAATTGGGAAACCCCCCCCCTCTCTCCCCTGACCTCACTGACTTGCCTTTAACCCTCTGGGGAATTTCTGACACTGATGTTGGCCTGCTCCTTTCAGCAGAGCCAGTAAGGATTCAAGTGAAGCCCTCCTTAACCCCCCCGTCAGTCCCTCAATACCCCCTGTCGCTGGAAGCCCGGGAGGGCATCCGCCCCATTATCGAGGGATTCATTGCACAAAAGCTAGTCCGCCCTCAGCGCACTCCCTGTAACACCCCTATACTGCCTGTCAAAAAGCCTCCTAAAAAGGACGGAGACCCTATTCGTTGGCGCTTTGTACAGGATCTACGGGTTGTTAATCAGTATGTGGTCCCTCTTCATGCAGTAGTTCCTGATCCAGCTACTATCATCAGTCAAATCCCCTGGGATGCTAAGTGGTTCACTGTTATTGATTTAAAATCAGCTTTTTTCAGCATTCCTGTGCACCCAGACTCTCAGTATCTCTTTGGTTTCACCTGGGAGGGACAAAGTTATGTCTGGCAATGACTTCCTCAAGGCTACAGAGACAGCCCCACGATTTTCAGCCAATGCCTCCGCCACGACTTGGAAGGCTTCACCAGTCCGCAGGGATCCACGTTAGTACTATACGTAGATGACATCCTATTAGGTAATCGCGAAGAAGCTGCCCTCCGCATTGATGGTAAGGCACTTTTATTATACCTACACACCAGAGGCCACAAGGTAGACCCTAACAAGATTCAGTGGGTCTCACAGAAGGTCCGATATCTGGGCTTCCTATTAACCCCAGAGGGAAGACAAATGGACCCAGTCCGCATAAAGACTATCCAAAACTGCCCTCTGCCAAACACCAAGAAACAACTTCGAGGTTTCTTAGGATTAATTGGCTTCTGTCGCCCCTGGTTGCTGTCCTGCGGGGAGTTAAGCAAACCGCTCCACCGACTCACTGCTAACCTTGCTCCTGACCCTTTGCAGTGGTCCCCAGACACAATCCAAGCCTTTCAGTTACTCAAGGACAGTGTGGCCTCCTCCATGTCTCTCCGCCCCCCCAATTACAGCAAACCCTTTCACCTTTTTGTCCACGAGAGGGGCGGAATTGCTAGTGGCGTCCTTACCCAGCTGAGCGGGCCCCACCATTTCCCGCTTGCTTTTTACTCTCAGCAGATCGACCCTGTCGCTCAGGGAACCCCATCCTGCACCTGGACTCTGGCAGCAGCTGCCCTGCTGATCACAAAGGCAAAGAGCCTGACCCTGGGTCATTTTACCACGGTTTGGACCTCTCATGCCTTGTCAGCCCTTCTGCGTAGGGGCACAACCCAAGTCTTTTCGGCCCATCATCAGCAACAGCTAGAGGCCGAACTCTTAGAAGACACTAACCTAATTTTTGAAAGGTGTGGGCCCCTTAATCCAGCTACCTTGCTTCCTGACCTGCCAGTCCTCCAGGATCAGCACAACTGTGTGGAAGTAGTTTATAGCATCTTACAGATAAGGGACAACCTGTTTGACGTGCCACTGGACAACCCTGATTGCATCCTCTTCTCGGACGGAAGCTCCTTCTATGTTGATGGCAAGCGTTTCACCGGTTATGCAGTCACCTCTGAATGGGACATTCAAGAGGCCGCCTCACTGCCAGGCAACTGGGGAGCCCAAGCCGCCGAACTCTATGCCCTGGCCCGAGCTTGCCAGTTGGCCGCTGGTAAGACCGTTACCATTTTTACTGATAGCAAGTATGCTTTTGGAGTTGTGCATTGTCACATCCACCTCTGGAAGTTTCGAGGTTTCCAGACAGCTGCCGGTAAACCCATTCAGCACCTCCCCCTCATCCACAAGCTTTTGGACGCCCTCCAAGAACCTTCGGTCCTGGCTGTAGTTCACTGCTGGGCCCATACTAAAGATGATAGCCCCGTCACCCGTGGGAATGCCCTGGCTGACGCCTCCGCCAAGACGGCTGCCGTCTTACCCTTAGCCATGCCCATGTTGGCTATTGCAGCCTCCTCCTTTACTCCACCGTACCCCGTACCAGTACCCGCTGCTGAACTACAGTCGTGGGAGAGCCTCGGAGCCACTCTGGTCAAAGGGACCTGGCTTATGCCGGATGGCCGAGCCTGCCTCCCTCGCTCCACATACCCCATGGCAGTTCGCTGGCACCATGATAAGGGGGGTCACTACGGCACGCACGCCCTTGTGGACACCATCGCTCGCTTTTGGTATGCTCCAGGCATTCAACCCTACTGCCTGTCAATAGTGAAAGCATGCAGCACATGTCAGCGTAATGGACCTGCTCCGCCTCTTAACAAAATTAAGGGTGGAAGACCTCCACCTGCTGCTCCATTTCAACATCTTCAAATTGACTTTGCAGATATGCCAAAGGCTTTTGGGAAAAAGCACCTCCTTGTTTTGGTTTGCCCTCTGACTTCCTGGGTCGAAGCTTTTCCTACTGCTAATTGTACTGCTGCCACAGTGGCGAAGATTCTCCTTAGAGACATTGTAACCCATTTTGGCATCCCTCTCATGCTCGACTCAGATCGCGGACCTCACTTTACTGGTCATGTCCTTGGCCGTTTAGAACAAGGACTGGGCATTTCACACTCCTTTCATACACCCTACCACCCCCAGTCTAGCGGGAAAGTTGAGCGTATGAATAGGGAGCTTAAGTTTACATTGGCTAAATACTGTCAGGAAACAGGATTAAAGTGGCCTCAGGTACTTCCCTTGGTCCTGTTTCATCTTCGTACTCGCCCAACCTGTGTACTGGGATTATCCCCCTTTGAACTGCTCTATGGACACCCCCCTTTCAAAGGCGGGGCGCTACCACGTGCTGATGTTTCACTATTGGGAGGGGATCATATGACCGCGTGCCAGTTTCTCTCCCTACAGGCTCGCCTCCGTACCCTTTGGAAAGCCTTGCAGTTTTCTCAGACCGTGCCGCTGGAAGAACAGATCCACCCGTTCCAACCAGGGGACTTCGTCTGGGCCAAAAAGTTCATTCGTGGCGACACCCTCCAGCCGAGGTTTACTGGACCCCACCAGGTTCTTTTAACAACCCAGACTGCAGTGTTCCTGGAAGGACGCAAATCCTGGATCCACCACTCCCACATCAAGCCAGCTGTAGTGGACCACAGTGACGGACCAGCAGCTCTTGCCACCACTGAGGACACTGCCTCCGACCAGTGGACCAGCTTACCTCTTTCAGACATCAGACTTAAATTGACTCGGCAAAAATGAGAGGACCTTTTATTCTGACAACTGTATGTTTTTTATTATGCCTTTTTAGTTTATTTTCTGCTTATGAAGATAATGCTTTTATTAGATATTCCCACGAGGTTAAAACTCGTATTTTAGGAAATAGAAGTAATTGCTGGGTATGTACTCAATTTCCAGTAAATGCAGAACAGGGACTCCCCTTCACACCCATTCCCCTGACCACTGCTAATATGACTTGGATGCCACCGGCTAGAGTAAAAGATCCAGTCCAACACAATCTTACATGGGACAAAACAGGAGTGCCAATTAACAGATATCTCAGGGTAACCAATCAGACAGGATCACTGTGTTTTGTTAAAGAAAAGGGGTCAACTTTTGTGGGAACAAGTAAATGCAACATGTATTTTAATGGCACCGCCTTTAGTAAAAATCTTGGCTTCAAGCCTTGCACATCCCACTTATCCCATATGTGGATCCCTCACCCCGATCCAACTTCTTCATGGGTGGGCAAGCCTTCAGAGTCAGCTTTTAAGAAGCCCTGCTCAGATCACGAGGGTGTCCAACTAATTGCTAAGGGACCTACGATTGCCTTCTACAACTGCTCAGGCAGTACTACACTGCCCTTTGAAAACACCACTACCAAATTGTGCCTCTGCAGTTCGCACAACGACCCCTCTGCGTTACCAGGGGAACAGTGGTCCAACGGGTGGTGGGTTACCTCCTACTTTGAGAAATGGAATACCCGAAACGCATTGTATGGAACATACTAGGTGTGCGGGCCCAAAGCTTATTACTTTCTCTCCCCTGATTGGGCAGGGTCATGTTATTTGGCATGGCTAACACCGCCTTCTCGCATCTCCCTCACTCCCCCTCATTTTCCCCACGTTCGTAACATCCGTGAAACCTTCAGAGATATTAATATCCGTGATGGTTTGTCGTGGCAGCGGTGGGCTGGTCTCATTAGCTTGAGGGGTGGTGTCATCCGTCTACAGGGACTACTAGAATCTTTAACCAATGAAACTGCGACCCTATTTGAGAATCAGGCCGGGGAAATGTCCCAGCTGCGCCAGTTAGCTTTGCAAAACCAAATGGCTTTAGACATAATGTTAGCAGCCCAGGGAGGAACTTGCGCCCTCATAAATGAAGAATGCTGTGTTTATGTAAATGACACCTACTCTGACACTTTTCAACGTACCAAACATCTAAGGGAAATAGCTAAGAACTACTCCTCTGGCCAGCCACCTTATGATTGGTGGGGAGCCTTATGGAATTGGCTGCCTGGATTTGGGTGGGTTAAAAAACTCTTGGTGGGTATTGTTGGGGCCATAGTAATCCTTATAATACTGTGTTGCTGTATTCAGTGTGTCCCCTCCCTCATAGACTCATGTGGGTCAGTTTATTCTTTTCCTACTTCAGCCAAGGGCCTTACTCTCTTCGAGTTGGCCCAGGCTGAAATTGCCAAGCGGCCCTTGGCTCCTTTAAATGGGGTGTAGCTTTTGGTAAATAGTTATCCCAAAGCTACAAATGGAGGAATGTTGAGTCTGAACTTTTGATGAGCTTAAACTTAACCCAGACTTGATGTCTCTCTCTGAACTTTTAATCAAAGCTCTGACCTGCGAACTACTCATGACACCCCCCCTCCCCTTAAGTAGCCATCTCCCCTTATCTCTTTCTGAATGTACATTTTAACCTGTTTTATCCTGTAAAATCTTGTTTGATTATGTATGACCATTATGATCTGTTAATCACTTTGTTTACTTCTGTGTATAAATATTGATGCTCACCCCTAATAAACTTGCCACACTTACTCTGAAGCCTTTCAAGCTAAGGATAGTGTGAGCCCGTTGATCAACGAATTGGTGTCTGGTCTCTGACAGATTGTGAGCCCATACCAACTCCGCACGAACTCGGGTGCTGGAGAGGTGAGTGAGGACTTGCTTTTTTACCTAACAAGTATGTATACCTCTTGGTGGAAATCTGCAGTAGTTTGGTCAAGAGGTTCCTTAGGCCTTGGCTACACTTGAGAATTCACAGTGTAGTCGTGCTGCCAGCGCTGCAAGTACTCCATCTCTCCGAAGGGAATAGCTTGCAGCGCTGCGAGCGAGCGTGCAGCGCTGCAGGCGCTGATTTCACTGGCGCTTTACAGCGCTGCACTCGCTGCACTCGGGGGAGGGGGCGTTTTCACACCCCTGAGCGCAGCAAGTTGCAGCGCTGTACAGCGCCAATGAAGCCAAGGCCTTAGTTTAGTATTCCACCACAGGGGCTGGGGTAGATTTTGAGTTAGAGGAGAGGAAATCACCCATTGGAATGAATAGGTCAGTTCACATCTCTTAGAGCTATTGTGGCAGGTTGTATGCATCTCCATGGGGTTTTCTGATTTATATGGGAACATCCTGTTGCCAATTCACACCTCTGCAATCCCATGCTGCAGCAGATTATGCAGAGTCACTTCTCTTTATACTAGCCTTTGAAGTAGAGACCAAAGTCTAATGCTCCCACCCACTCTGAGTTTCAGTGGGACATAGTAGGCTCCCAAGTGCTCACTTCTGAAAAAGGAACCTAGACTCCTAAAGCCTACACTACAGATCTTACAAGAGCACAGCTGCACCCATGCAGCTGCCCCGCTGTAGCATTGCTAGTACAGACTCTCTAAAGTTTAGAGTCTAAACAAATGGGAGAGAGATCTCCCATCGACTTAATTCCTCCAGCTCCCGCGAGCGGTGGTAGCTGTGTCAGCAGGAGAGTTCCTGACAACATAGCGCTGTCCACACCATCGCTTAGGTCGGTGTGACTTACATCATTCAGGAGGGTGGCTTATTCACACCCCGAGTGATATAATTTATGCCGATTTAAGATGTAGTGTGTACATAGCCTAAATCACTTATGTACTTTTAAAAACATTGCCCCTTATTCACTGAGAAACTGAGAGCATAGACCTATTTTATATTGAAAAATTCACGTCGTAAGCACTGTAGCTAAGTTGATGTAAGGATTCTTCAGTCAACCTAAGTACCCCCACTTGGAAAGGTAGATTAACTACACTGATGAAAAAACTCCTTCCATCAGTGCCAGAAACAATCTACACCAGGGGTCGGCAACCTTTCAGAAGTGGTGTGCCAAGTCTTCATTTATTCACTCTAATTTAAGGTTTTGCATGCCAGTAATACATTTTAACATTTTTAGAAGGTCTTTTTCTATAAGTCTATAATATATAACTAAACTATTGTTGCATGTAAAGTAAATAAGGTTTTTAAAATGTTTAAGAAGCTTCATTTAAAATTAAATTAAAATGCAGAGCCCCCCCTGGCCAGGACCCGGGCAGTGTGAATGCCACTGAAAATCAGCTTGTGTGCCGCCTTCAGCACACGTGCCATAGGTTGCCTACCCCTGATCTACACTATGGTGCTGCAGCAATAGCCGTGCCACTGTAGCAGCAATAGTGTAGATATGGCTTGAGTTTAGAAAAGTTTGAGTTTAGGCCTTTGGTAAAAGCTTCCTTCTTTCATGAAAACAGTTATGAAAGTCTTCAAAAACGGAAATAGGAAAATCCTCTTTAGAAGTAAAAGCTGATTATAAATTGAAGGTTTTGTCAGTCCTGGTTTTAGAACCAAGTTGCAGTAGCTAGATAGTTAACAGTGTGGGGAACAGTAAAATAGGGTATGTTTGGTATTCTTTATTGCATAAACTGAGCAACAAAAAGGTGTAAACATGTATAAACAACCCTGCTAGGAACCAGAATTGTTAAACATGGAATGATAGCCAGATTCAATGCAGACGCTGGCTTCACCAACTGGCTTCTGATACAGCACTGAACAAAGAAGAATTTTTAGACAATGTTCTTTGAGAAAGGAGTCCAAACAACTTTTTTTTTTCCTCATTCCAGGAATGTGCAGCCATACAATTCCACATTAAAAAAAGTTCGTCTTTTCAAAGCAATGGTCTAAGGTTTTAAAACATCAAAAAATCACCTCTGTTGAATTCAGTACATTTAGTAAATTGTCAATGTAATGCATTAGACCAAAGATCCCACAGCAGAAAAGTTTGTTCTTTTTTTCCCCCTAATAGAAGTTTTATGGATTGGACTCGTAGTATTAAGTACTGGCTGAGGATAAAGTATCACAGACAGGATGCAACGCAAGAGGCCATCTGGCCTAAGCATTAGTAGATCTTGTTAACTGTCCAACTGCAGGCATTGGTGCCTGTCTCTGATGGTGGCAGCCGGCAGGAGGTGGTGCAAGAGAGTTGTTGTGCAGTGTAGTTGTGTGTGTGTGTGTGTGTGTGTTGCAGGATCCAAGAAAAGCTTTAAACCTGGCTGTACTTTTAGAAAACTACAGGATCTTTTATGCTAGTCAGAAGGTACTGTATTAGCAGCATAAATCGTTGAATAGTTTTTGATTGGGTAACCTTGTAAATAGATGTGTTAGATCATTCAAACTTTTATTTACTAATAGTGTGGTGATAATACTAAGTTTTCTTATCAACATATGTTTCTTCTTTTTTTTGCTGATACATAAACAGCTAAGACCCTGTGAGGTAATTTTCAAAAGTAAAACTTGTTAACATTACACTATGTGCCAGTTATTTGAACACAACAAATTACACTTCTAAGTCTTTGTGAAATTAATACAGATATGTATCAGGGGGTAGCCGTGTTAGTCCGTATCTACAAAAACAACAAGGAGTCTGGTGGCACCTTAAAGACTAACAGATTTATTTGGGCATAAGCTTTCGTGAGTAAAAACCTCACTTCTTCGGATGCAGATATGTACATAACCAAGCATCTAGCAGCAATATAATACAGTTTAAAGACCTGTGTTCCTCCGCACGCTGTGTGGTGTGGAGGGGAGCAAAACCATAGAAAAAGTCAACAGTAGTGGGGATATGTATAGAGAAATCATGTATTTTAGGATGTTCCTCTCCACCTTGTGTAGGCATATTCGTATCTTTTCCAAAAGAACTGGGCAACAGATGAGACATGAGGGAAAAGGAGGCAAGAGAAAAAAGAGATGATGTCAGATAAGATTTTAAATGAAGTGGCAAAGTGAGGACACAAAGATATAACAGGAGGATGTGGATGCGAAGAATCCTACACCAAGAGCTTTGAGATTGTATGAAGAGACAGAGCGAAAGCTAGTATTAGAGTAATGGAGGGAACATAGAGGGTATTTGTGTAAGGAGAAACATATATACTTATGTCATCACAGGTAACTTACAGGCTATCTTTGCAAGTGGTAGATTACATTAGGCCATAGAAAATCATAGAACCCTGGTGTAGGGAACATGTGTTGCTCAAATCTGCCACACAAATGCCCATCCGCTGGGATATATGTCTTTATATTAACATCAAACATTAGTTTGCTTTGGTTTTTATTTGAAATAACTATGTTAGCATCTTGTAAGTTTGTTGCAGACATGCTGTTCAGCTTCCTTCTCTGCATGGACAATCAAAACTTCCCTCCCTGAATGACGTAGGACAGGATTCTGTGCAGTCCCTGACTTTATTTATTGTCTCAATATCATATCTCACCCAAAGGACAGCCCCAGATTCGTTTATGCTGGTCTCATGGCCATGGCAGTGCAAATCAAAAATTTGGAAGAAGCCGCTGCTAAGTAGCTAACCAACAATTTACTTCAGGGTGGACAGTACTGTCAGACCAGAAGTTTGTGCTCTGCCTCGACCAATGCAGTTATCAATGAACCCCATCTGCATAGTACAGTAACTCCTCACTTAACATTGTCCTGGTTAACATTGTTTTGTTGTTACGTTGCTGATCAATAGGAGAACATGCTCATTTAAAGTTGTGCAATGCTCCCTTATAATGTCGTTTGGCAGCCGCCTGCTTTGGCCACTGCTTGCAGAAAGATCAGCCTGTTGGAGCTAGCTGGTGGGGGCTTGGAACCAGGTGTGATGGGTTGGATCACAGAACCCGCCCTGGGAGCTGCCAACTGATGTGCCAAGACTACCCCTGCTCCTATTTTCCCTGCCAGCTCAGGACTCCAGCACCCTGTCTTGCTAAGCCAGACACTCCCGTCTGCCCCAACACAGACCCAGGGTCTGAATTACTTGCCCCAAAGCTGCAGGTTTACCTGAAAACAGCTCACAGAAGTGTGCTTGTCTTTAGCACTCAGATGCCCAACTCCTAATGGGGTCTAAACCCAAATAAATCCATTTTACCCTGTATAAAGCCTATACAGGGTAAACTCATAAATTGTTCGCCCTCTATAACACTGATAGAGAGATATGCACAGTTGTTTGCTCCCCCAGGTATTAATACATACTCTGAGTTAATTAATAAGGAAAAAAGTGATTTTATTAAATACAGAAAGTAGGATTTAAGTGGTTCCATGTAGTAACAGACAGAACAAAGTAAGTCACCAAGCAAAATAAAATAAAATGCGCAAATCTATGTCTAATCAAACACTGAATACAGATAAGATCCTCACCAGTTCCAGAATGCTCCCTTTTACAGGCTAATCTCCTTTTAGCCTGGGTCCAGCAATCACTCACACCCCCTGTAGTTACTGTCCTTTGTTCCAGTTTCCTTCCAGTATTCTGGGGGGTGGAGAAGCTCCTTTAGCCAGCTGAAGACAAAATGGAGCGGTCTCCCACGGGTTGAAATAGACTTTCTCTTGTGGGTGGAGACCCCCCTCCTCACTCCAATGCAAAGTCCAGCTCCAAGATGGAGTTCTGGAGTCACCTGGGCAAGTCACATGTCCCTGCATCACTCAGTCTTTACAGGCCAAAGCCATTGCCCACGTGGTATCTTGTATGTCTCCAGGAAGACTTCTTATGTGGATTGGAGCATTCCAAGATGCATTGTTCCCCAAGTGTTTCCTGATTAGGTACTTAGCCTTGCGAATTCCTTCCTAAAGAAACTGACCAAATGCCTCACAAAGCTTACTTAGAAACCAAGCAAGTATACAGCCCGTATTCTTAACCTCAAGTAGAAAATGATATATGTGTACAAATAGGATGAATAGATATAGTAGACCATAACCTTTACGGAGATATGTTACATGGCACAGGCAGCACAAAACATATTCCAGTTATGTCATACATACATTTATAAGCACCCCCCCATAAAGCCTTATGGGGTACACTGTCACATCAGGGTTGACCAGAAGCCCCCGTATCTCCTCCCCTAAGTTCCCTGTGCGGCAGCTGCCCAGCAGGCTATCAATTGCCGGGCAGTTCAGGTGTCCCTCCCCGACTTCTTCTGGCGCTGGTGGGTGCTCGACCCCCCCTCTGCCCCCGACTCCACCCCTGCTCTGCCCCCTCCCGCCCCCATTCCAACCTTTTCCCCAAAGTCCCCGCCCCAACTCCGCCCCCTCCCTGCCCCTATTCGATTCCTTCCCCAAATCCCCGCCCTGGCCCTGCCTCCTCCCCTGAGCGGAGGGAGGAGCGGAGATGCTGCATGCTCAGAGGAGGAGGTGGAGGCAGAGGAGGAGGTGAGGTGGTGGGGCTGGGAGCTTGGCTGCCGGTGGGTGCAGAGCACCTACTAATTTTTCCCTGTGGGTGCTCCAGCCCCGGAACACCCATGGAGTCGGCACCTATGCTCTTGCCCTCTGCCTTGGAGCTGCTCATGGGAGCTTCCTGCTTGCTGGGCGGGGTGTGTGTGTGGAGGGGAATAAGAGGTGCTAATGTCAGCGTGTCTCCCTCCCCCCGCTCCTGTACCCCATCTCCATAGAGCGGGGGGAGGGGAGAGCGGAACACGACAGGACTGAGGGAGCTTGCTCGCAGCAACTGCTGTATCAATTTGCCGATCTACTTAAAACTTAGAGTGGGGCCAGCGTACTTAAAGGGGCAATGCATGTCTGTCTCTCACACACACGATGTGTGTATGTGTGTGAGAGACACACACGGTGTGTGTCTCTGTCTCTCTGCCATGCTCTGTCTCCTCCCTCCATTTGTGCTGCCTTGTAGAGTGTGAGACTACATTAACAACAATGTGTTAACCCTTGAGGGCTCAGCCGAGTGCTAGTTCCTCATTTAGCAGTAAGGCTCCCTGGGAAATATCCCACCCTCTGACTCCACCACCTCAACCAAGCTTCACAATCATCATTGCTGTGTACAGTATTAAATTGTTTGTTTAAAACTTATACTGTGTGTATATATGTGTGTGTGTGTGTGTATGTATGTGTATATATATATATATATATATATATATATATGTCTTTTGTCTGGTGAAAAAAATTTCCCTGGACCCTAACCCTGCCTATTTACATTAATTCTTGTGGGGAAATTGGATTCGCTTAACATTGTTTCGCTTAAAGTAGCATTTTTCAGGAACATAACTACAACATTGAGTGAGGAGTTACTGTTTTAGCTAATCAAATTATCAGTGATGTTCTTTTGCTGTCAGCTAACTCAGTCATCTGATTGGGAGAATCTTTGATTACAGTCTGATGTTCAGTTGATTCCTCAGAGGTGGGGCGGCAAAGGTTGAGACAACACTGTCATCTCATGCCTGTTTGGGTCCATAAATGTTTAATGCTGGTGAAAGATGTCATGTGGACAGAGACTGATGCCTGCTGTTTAGAGGGGCAGTGTGGTTTGGTGATCATGGAGACAAGAGCTCCTAACTTCTAATCCTGAGTCTGACATTATTTGGGAAAATCAATTTATCTGTCTATGACTGAGTCTCTTGCCTGTAAAATGGAGATAATACTTAGCCACCACCAGGAATAGGACTGGATATATTAGTTAAAATATAAGGCTCTATAGAAATGCCAGATTATTAATCAACAGAACAGATAGGCTGCAATAACATCCTCTGTGGTTGCTCCCCCACTGTGCCTTAACCAGAGGGATCACATGCATGAGAGAGAGGAGAATTCACTCTCCAGGGTCCAGTCAATCCTTGAATTCTCTGATGTGATTGCCAATAAGGAAGCCAATTAGCGCCGAATGTGGAGGCATTTTTTGTGACTTGTCTACTAGGAATTGGCCAGAGACTGACTCATCAACTCATTTCACATAACTAAACAGTAATGACTTTTGATTGCTACTGTTACAGGCTGAATTTGAACTCATGATCTAAAAATAAAGAGACTCAATATCCCTGAGCCAGCCAGTCCCCTTATTTAAAGACATTTATCATTTCTGTAATCACCTTATTTCCATACATCTTTAGTTTTCATTTGAAGAAAGCAGATAATATAAAACATTAACTTCATTGCCCATGATTAAATATGTATTTATGGTTACATACATTACATTTATTTTAAAACTCTAACATTACATTTACAACTATGACATTATTCTTTTTGCTATCTCTGGGTACGTCTATACTTACCCGCTGGTTTGGTGGCAAGCAATCGATCTTCTGGGATCGATTTATCGCGTCTTGTCTAGACGTGATAAATCGATCCCAGAAGTGCTCGCCGTCGACGCTGGTAATCCTACTCTGTGAGAGGAGTAGGCGGAGTCGACGGGGGAGCCTGCTTGCCGTGTGTGGACCCGCGGAAAGTTCCTTTAAGTTCGAACTAAGATACTTCGACTTCAGCTACGTTATTCACGTAGCTGAAGTTGTGTATCTTAGTTGAACTGGGGGCTTAGTGTGGACCAGCCCTCTGTTATATCACTTCCCCCCACCCTGTGCCTGTCTTGTGTATTTAGAGTGTAAGTTCTTTGGAACAAAGACTGTCTATTATTTTGTGTTTGTACAGTGCCTAGCACAATGGGACTTTATTATAGACTCATAGACTCATAGACTTTAAGGTCAGAAGGGACCATTATGATCATCTGGTCTGACCCCCTGCATGCTGCAGGCCACAAAACCGTCCCTACCCTTCCCTTGACTCTGCTGATGAAGTCCCCAAATCCTGTGTCTTGGTGACTTCAATTGGCAGAGAACCCTCCTGCTAGCGATCCCTGCCCCATGCTGCGGAGGAAGGCGAAAAACCTCCAGGGCCTCAGCCAATCTACCCTGGAGGAAAATTCCTTCCCGACCCCAAATATGGCGATCAGTAAGACCCCGAGCATGTAGGCAAGAGTCTCCAGCCTGACCCTTGTTAGCCATTATACTATTTACCTGCTATTGCTCGGTATTCCTCAGCTAATATGTTTTACCATTAAACTATTCCCTCCATAAACTTATCTAATTTAATCTTAAAACCAGACAGGTCCCTTGCCCGCACCGTTTCCCTCGGAAGGCTGTTCCAATATTTCACCCCTCTGACGGTTATTCTTGGTTGGTCTCTAGGCACTACTGTAATAATAATAATATAAATGCTAAGTCTGGCATGCTTTGAACACATGCATTTCTTGCACATATTCGACTGACAATTCTTTACTCACAAAACTGCACCTGTATCATAGGATAGATAGGTAGGTAGATAGATAAAAACTGTTGAACTGATGCGACATTCAGAAGTGTTTTATTTCTTTTTCTAGTCATTATAGGCATAGGTCAAAATTATTTTAAAAGGAAAACAGCTTTTTGAAAAGATCATAATAGTAATTCATTAAAAACCCAGAAGGTGGCGCTGGTAACTAACAGAAATACAGTACAGCATGAGCTGTATTACTGGAAACCGATGCTGAAGGAACTGGGACTTCGTTGTGTGTGGGAAATGACTGAACAGACTCATGTCGTTTTCCTGAAAAATTCCCCCTTCTACTCTGAAGGGACTGATGAGCCCAAAGTGTTGATTCTGGCCTGAGGTCAAGTAAGGTCTGACGTGAGAACCATATTTACAAATAGCTCCTCTGCTACAGTTCTGTTTCACTCAGGCCATTTCTCCTGCTGCCCTTCCTCCATTCTAACCAATACCCACCTCTCTTACTAGTGAGACTTCTTCTGCTGCTCTGCCACACTTCCAGGTCTCCAGGTGCCAGGACCTCTCTCCAGCTGCTCTGTCTTTACATTAGTCCAGGCCCAACAGGATGGAGTTCTGCTCCACTCTGAGTTTCCTGACCCTCCTGTAAAAACAATTGCTACTGAAATGAAAGTCCTCACGACTCTGCTTTTGTTTACTTTCTATTTCCACCCTGTACTGGGGTAGTCACCCCGTTCCGGCCCTGAAGGGGTTAAAGCAGCCCTGGAGAGGGTTGTGGCGGGGAAAAGTCAGGCTGATTGGGGGAGGCAGCCACAGCTGGGGCCATGCCCCAATCAGGCCACAGCTGGCCCCTATAAGAGGGCTTAGGGCCAGCAGCTGGAAGACACACTCTCTCTAGCTTTAGGGAGAGAAGGACCTGGCTGCCTGGGAAGCTGAGGAGGGGACCTAGGGTGGAGCAGGGCTGGGGAAGGGCAGAGGGAGCTGGGAAGCTCCCGCCTAGCTAAGTCCCAGGCTGCAGGCCAAGTTAAGGGCCCACAAAAGGGCACTAGGGCTGCAGAGGGGCAGCCCAGGAATAGGCAGAGGCAGCAGGTCTAACCCCCCTTGCTGATGATGAGGGGTTTACAGACTGCCATCTGCCCCAGTGAGCGGGGGCTAAATGGAGTCTGGCAGTAGCCACTGAGGCAAGGTGGGGACAGGGGGTTGGGGGTTCCCTGGGGTGGGATTGTAGAGAAATCTCTGTATTTAACTATCTCTATAAATCTTTATGACATTGCATCTTGCATGACGTTATTTTGTATTTCATATGACTTGGCATTGTGCCTCTCTATTTTCATACAACTTTGTATTAGATCCCTATATAGAAAATTGGTAGAAAACTTTGTATCAAATGTTATAGCCCCTAAGGATAGTATAGTTAAAGTAAAAGAAACATGTGCCTTTTTGCTAGAAGTAGAATAAGATCTCCCCCCCCCCCCCCACTCTGTAATCAATTGCCCTATTGACTGAATGAGGTGTGAATGAGTGAGGCTTGGAAGACACCCACCTCCAGACAGCTACAACAGTTGGAGAGGGAATGGGAGCCAGAGCAAAGGACAATACAAGTTGTCAAGTGGGCCCAATAAAGAAGAGCAGACATATTGACGGCCTCAGGGATTAGAAGCAAGCACCTTCTTTAGAAAACACCCTCTTGAAGCTGCATTGGGACAACATCTAGAGAAAAGCAGCACAAAGACCAACGGACACAGACCCAGATTTTGAATCTGGTCTAGATTTGCATAAGAGGGAAGCTGCTATAAAAGTGAGGTGTCTTGCAGAAGGACCCCGGGTCTCGTCTTGTCACCATCGGAGCATCGATCCGGATCGGCAGAAGCCCGGCTCCACCTCTCCCCCATCTAACTCACCTGGCCAGTGCAGTTAAGGGAGCAACTAATTGGTAACAACAGCAAGATGGAGTGTGTTTGTGTCTGTGTGTGTGTGTGAATGCATGACTGTGATATATATATATATATCTCATATGCATATCATAGAGTATTAATTGATACCTGTATTACTAATAAATGTGGCGTTTTGCCTTAATCCCCCTGAAAAGATCCTGTATAGTACTTTGAGTACAACAGGGAGACCCAGAGTGAGGGGGTACTGTGGTGGGCAGAACCCCTGAGCGAAGGACACAGGGCCAGCACCAGGCAAGACATCAGCTGGCAGTGTGCGCTCTGGAGCTGGAAAAGAGCTAATTCCCTGGACAACCAGCAGGAGGCGCACCCTCCATGGGCCCTGGCCCCGCCCATTTCCCCACCCCTAGCCCTGTCCCAACTCCGCCCCTTCCCCCACCCTAACTCCGCCCCCTCCTCCCTTCCACTCCCAGTCAGGGGGAAAGGGCTGCCCCAGTGCTACTGGCTTCAGGGTTTGCCGGGCAGCCCCCAGACCCTGCGCCCCCAGCCGGCGCTTCCCCAGCACAGCTGGAGCCCGGGAGGGGAAGCGCCCAGCCGGGGGCGCAGGGTCTGGAGGCTGCCCGGCAAACCCTGAAGCTGGTAGCACTGGGGCTTTGGGCAGCCCCTATGCCTCCGGACCCTGCGCCGCCAGCCGGGCACTTCCCCTCCCGGGCTCCGGCAGCGCAGGGTCCGGAGGCATGGGGGCTGCCCGAAGCCGGTAGCGCTCGGGCAGCCCGGCTCTTAAACAGAGCCGAAGAGTCGGGGAGGAGCAGAGCCGCCATTTTCCCGGACATGTTCGGCTTTTTGGCAATTCCCCCCGGACGGGGGTTTGACTGCCGAAAAGCCGGACATGTCCGGGAAAAAGAGGACGTATGGTAACCCTACCCATTGTGTACAAACACAAAGTAATAGATAGTCCCTGCCCTGAAGAGCTCACAAACTAAATAGACAAGACAGACATGGGATAGGGGAAAGCAGTGCTTAATTTGTGCCAAGGCTTGCCAGGGCTGAGCACGCTGGCACCTCTGGGCTTGGCAGTTCATAGCTCCGGCACCTCTGGGCTTGCCACATCAGTTATGAAAGTAAAAATATTGCTTGAGCCCTGACACCTCTTTCATTACACTTTAAGAACTGGAGGAAAGGATATAACTTGGAAGCAGTATGAACAATGTGATTGTGGGAAACATTACGTTAATGTTGTTCTAGAGTGGGGGTGTTCAATTAGCAGCGATTAGCTAAATGGAAAGACAAGGAAAGAGAGAGGAGTGATGGGAACAGAGCAGATGAGAAGAGAGTCAGAAGGAGGCAATGAGGGACAGTTGTTGAGTGAGGCAGCTGTGGAGAGACTGAGGGAGGGGCGTGGGAAGGGTTGGAGCAGACAGCCAATCAACACAGGAGAGAATCTCTTGAGAGATCTTGCAGCACTGAGTTCCACATGTTAATTAGGCCTTGTGTAAGAAGGCATTGTCTTTTGTCAGTTACATATTTGTTGCATTTCCGTTTCACTTGAATGTTCCCTTGATCTTATACTATGTGAGAGGGTATATGGGAGTGCCTGAATTAGATTCTCCACCATTTTTTATTTTGTATGTCTCAATCATGTCCTTTCTTATTTTTCTCCTCTCCAAAGCAGTCCCGTTTTTTTCAGTCTCTCCTCATATAGAAATATCTAATCATTTGTCATCTGTGTCTGAGCCCCCTCTCTTTCTGACATATCTACTTACAGGACTACTCATGTGAGAGAGTTTGCAGGATCTATGGTCAATAGGAAGCCAGAGACCTGAAACTCTGTCTAGAGTGAACAGGAACACAGACATAAACATGGCTAGCCAGCAACATCCATTTTAAATGTAATGGGATGGAGGTGATTGTTTTAGGGGAAGTGAACCGGTAAGTACGCTTACTCCATAGTCCCCTTGATATCTTGTTTGTTTCAACTGTCTATAAGGCAGACCTTTTCTGGATGCAGCTGAAACTATTCAAGAATGGATCCAAGGGCTAGTATAGTTCCCTTTGCATTCCAGGGAGATATCATCAGCTGATCCAGTGATGTCAGAACATCAGATAGCACTGAAAGATCTGGAGTGATCAGCCAGTGCTTCATTTTATTGGCACATATTTCATATTTACAATAGAACCCAGTGAATGATAGTGAGGAAATGTGAGAGGAAGAAATACAGAAGATACGAAGAGCTAGTCAACATTTATGCAATTTATACTAATTGTGAGGAAACATAGCTGTTACATTTATTTTATATTTTTGTGTTTCTACATAAATACATAAACCACTAAAAAAAAAGATGACTGATTCACTGTAGGGCAGGGGTCGGCAATGTTTGGCACGCGGCTCGCCAGGGTAAATACCCTAGCAGGCCGGGCCAGTTTATTTACCTGCTGACGCGGCAGGTTCGGCCGATCGCGGCCCCCACTGGCCGCAGTTCGCCGTCCCGGGCCAATGGGGTCGGCGAGAAGCGGCGCGGGCGAGGGATGTGCTGGCCGCAGCTTTCCACCGCCCCCGTTGGTCCGGGATGGCGAACCGCGGCCAGTAGGGGCCGCGATCGGCCGAACCTGCCGCATCAGCAGGTAAATAAACTGGCCCAGCCCGCTAGGGTGCTTACCCTGGCAAGCCGCGTGCCAAACGTTGCCGACCCCTGCTGTAGGGGAAGTAATTTACAAGTGTGGCAGAGTTCTTTGTTTTCCTCCTTGAGGAATGTTCTAATTCAAAGCAAAGCTGTTCACATCTGAAATAAAGGGGAAAAAAATAAACAAGTTATAATGGTGACTTTCCATCTATTTTTAATTTACAGTATACAGTGATAAGGGACAAATCTTCAACTGGAATGAGTTGTCCATTGAAGTCAATGGAGCTTGGATTTTATTATGAACAGTTTGCATAGCTGTACCCCAAACTTAGTAAATTCTAGGAGCAAACATCAAATCAGATTTAGTGGAACTGAGCACAGCTCAAAGAATGCAAAGGACAATAAAACTGTTCCGATAAAGAGAAGTCAACATTTTATATATGAGACCATTTGCTAGGATCTAATGAAGATGGATTTTTTTGTTTGTTTTGAGGATGAGATTTACATATAGTCACTGTGTGTTTGGAAGAGCCTTGAATCATGACTACTGAAATCTCAGAGGCAAATCCTCACCTGGTGTAAATTGTCCATTGAACTTGATGGAGCTATGACAAAAGTTTTGTCCCAAAAGTCAATGGGAATTAGGCTCATAAATCACTTAGGCGATTTTGAAAATTTTATCTTAAATGACTTGTCCGTATCCTACTAAACTGTGACATTGACTATTGCGGACTCTTCTCTGGTCTTCGGGGTGCTTACCATGTCTCTCCTCAGTCCATCCAAAACTCTGCCACCAAATCATCTTTCCCACCTGTCATTTTGATCATCTCATCCCCTAATTCATATCCATCCACCAGCTCTACTTTGCACTACATATCAATTTCAAGGTCCTTACCCTTGCTTTCGTCTCCAACCTTGTCTCCCTTTGCATTCCCCCAGTTTTTTCCATTCTGCCATTGATATCAGCCTTGATTTCCCCCTTCATTTCTTTCTCCCATTCCCAGCTTTTGTAGCTTCATTTGCCAAGCCTTCACTCCAACCTCATTTGGATCCTTTCTTAGAGCTCGCCTCTGCCATATCACTTGCGAAAGCATAGCCAATTACCCCCATAACTGAAATTAATGGATACACCAAGGTGTTTCCATGTCTTACCAAGTTACTGCATAATCTAATTTTTGTACTCCTTTCCTTTCTTTCTTTCCTCTTTTTTGTCTGACTTTGGCTCTCACTAGTGTCCTATCTGGTTTTTACATTGCAAGCTTTATGTAGCAGGGACAGGATCCTTTCTTTCAGCTTTGAAATTCCTAGCACATATTTGGGTGCTCAGAATGAGTTGTAATTTCCACTTGGAGTTATAGCACACAGCCTGCTGCTGCCTTGGAAACTAGTGAACTGTTTGCTGGATCAGGAATCAACAATGATGACACGCAAATACCCAAGTAACAATACAGAACCTCAGTACCTTCTACAAAAGAAGTGTGAATTGTTGTAGCAAAAAACATAGAAGATGGAGAAGGACAAATAAGAAGGGAAGATGGCCCTGGAGTGATGATCCTGCAGACTTTGTCAAATCCTGTAAAGTTAACAAAATCAGTCATTCTGAATACTGTCGCATCAAAGCTAGAGTTAAGGTTCATTGCCCCTTGTCGTGTCTGTAGGACATAACTGGGGAGAGTGGTTCAGCTACTTCGGAGACTCATTAGCAGATTTGTTCACTGTCTTTAAGAGTAGCAAGGCTGCTGAGTCTTGCAGCAGCATTGAGAGGGGATATCAACAGATTATTAGATATTTGGAGAGGTGACATATCTTTTTCCTATCCCCCTCCTCTAGAGCCCTTCAATAATCATGCACTTGGTTTATGCAGTGTAGTAGTAGCCATATTGGTCCCAGGATATTAGAGAGATAAGGTGGGTGAGGTAATACCTTTTATTGGACCAACTTCTGTAAGATGGTCCAAAAAAAAAGGTATTACTCATCCACCTTGTCTCTTTAATGCACTTGGTTTGACTAACGACACCTTAACCATCAGCCTGTCACGTGGTCCTACTGCAGAACATAAGAACGGCCATACCGGGTCAGACCAAAGGTCCATCTAGCCCAATATCCTGTCTTCCGACAGTGGCCAATGCCATTTTCACCAGAGGGAATGAACAGAACAGGTAATCATCAAGTGATCCATCCCCTGTCACCCATTCCCAGCTTCTGGCAAACAGAGGCTAAATCCATGTTATGACAAGATAAAACTGAATCCATTCTATGCTAGATATGCAGGAGTGTCCATGATTTTGGGTGAGTTTGATACTCTTCCATTATACAGCCGAACTAGAAATTATTGCAGTAAATATTTTTCCTGACATTTGCTTTTTCTGCATTAACTGCAAAAATAACCAGATCTACAGCATGATTGTTATGGGTTTCAGTTTGAAAATTTGATGAATATTTTGTGGCCAGATTTATTTAATTTAACATTTTTGAATCAAGAATTTGGTAAATGTTTTTGTAAATAAACCACCTGTAAGATGCATCTACTGGTGGCACAGTGCAGTGCTGCAGTTATGTCTCTGCCTCAGTTTCCCGCATTGGGCTCTCAATAAGTCCAATGAGGCTTATGTATATTGAACAGTGCCTCTTCAGGGGTTGGGTTTATTTAACCCAAGGGTGAAACATTTACACAAATAGGGCTCCATCCTAGCTGGAGGGGGAAGAGGCTGAATTAATCTTCATCCATCTACCCCATTTATGTCCAGGTCATTGACCAGTGAGGCCCTATTGACCCAAACCTCTCTTCTGGAGTCAGGGTCTCTTGTCATCCAGTGGGGAAGGGTCTCTCCTCTTGAGTCAGGGTCCCCACAGAGGTCATACCATGACAACCCTTCCTCGGAGCAGCATGTAATTTCCTGGTGCTCCTGCTGCTGTCTGATGAAGTCTGTCCATTGGGCCAGTTTTTGCAGGGACCTGACATTCATAACTCCCTCCAACCTCTCCCACCTACGAGCATTCTGCCTTGGTTTCCTTTCCCAGTGAGCTCCCTCACTAGCTCCCTCTGAGAAGGCCTCCACGTTGGAGCATTCTCTTTCTGCCTTCCGGACTGTTCCTCTTCTCAGAAGGTGTTCCTTAACTAATTAGCTGCTGGCCAGCAATTTAGGCAATCAGTTATCCCAAGATGGATTGGGCTTGGTTTGTTCTCTTTAGCAGAGCCTGTTGCAGGTAGGCTGAAGGCCTGATTGCTCTCAGGGGCCAGCTTCTCTATTGCACCCCCTGTGTATAGATCTGAGTTAAATATATAATATTAGGGTGATCTTCAAGGTGGGACTTAAGTGATGCATAGTCTTTATGCTGGCCCTCTGCATACAGGTGAATATCCCTCTCCTTGAATAATTTGATTTTCTTAGCATATTTTTCAAATAGATTTCTAAAAATGGTCAGATAATTTATCCACCTCATTGCAACAACCTTTACAGCAAATAATTGCATCTTTGTGTTTTGAGGAATAGGAAAGAAACTATTTAACCTACCTTTCCAAGTGAAGTTTCGAATTCACTATTATAATCTGTGCGGTATTCTGGAGGATAATCTGTGGGGTATTCTGGATAATAATAATAATCTGTGGAGTTTTCTGGAGGATAATCATCTGTGTAATTGTCTAAATGACAAAATGGTTTTGGATGAGTCTATTTGCATCTTGTACAAATATATTTAGAGTTATTGAAGGTGCCTCTCACACACCCAGAGTATCTATGTTCTATTTAAAATCACACATCAGAACAGATGAACACCTCTCCCAGCCTACTTTGTGCTCTATGCCTGTCAAACATTTTGAATGTTGGAAAACAGAAGAAGCCCCCAAACAAAATTATCTTTGTTAAGCTGGAGTTAAGGATATGAGCACATACAGTAAGACAGAAGAGTATAGAGACAGTCTTGGTCTTAGACGCTGTGACGTTTTCTATTAACACTTTAGACTCTCAAAGTTGATCAGAAAATTCAAAACTGATATTTTTTGCTACATGTAAATATTGGTACTTAGCTGTTTGTTAGCTCTTTCAGGAACAATTTAAATATAAAGTTTAAATATTTTATTTTCCAAATCAAGGTACAATGTTCATGTTTAACTTGATGTCTGCACCAATATTTATATTCATAATTGCACAGGGTAATACTTCAGAACACCCAGGGAGATACCAACAGACCTTCCCGTAAGTGTGATATGCATGTGTTGAATGGGGCTGGGTGGTGACTGCGCTTCATACAAGCTGCTGATTGCTCTCTGGGCAGTGTGTCCTCATAACCAAATTTCCTCGTGTCCTTAATGTTTGGGTTGCTTTTTGGAGTACTTGAGCAATTGTAACTGTTACACAACAGAGGGTTTTTCTCCTGGGATATTTTGAAACTTGCATGCAACCACAGCATTCCTGGGGTTGGAGTGTGTATTAGGATGGGGATCTAGAGAAAACAAAGTAAAATAATTAAGTAATTCAAGGGTATATGTTTTAACAGCCAAACTTTAATGTTTCCCATCAGAGGGACACCATCTGCACCTGTTGCACATGTGGTACATTGCATTACACATTCAGAAGGTACATTTCTGTGTAAGTAGGCTCTGAATGAGCTCTCCCCTGACATCTAGTGATGAACTAGGGGAAAGATCTGAGGAAAAAGACTTAGCAGACGCACCTCTGCCTAGAGAGGATCAGGAGAAAGACCCACATTGCCAAAGTGATCTATTTTGGGTTAAAATTCACTTTAGTATTGAATACAGGAATAATGAAATGTTGTTATCCTTATTGTATGAGTAAATGGCAGCAGGTCGGTACTTAGCATGCCCTGATTGAGGGGGTCACCCTCCATTTAACTTCATTCAGTAAGAAGGGCGTAGTGATGCGAAATCCAAGTAAGAGTTCTTACCTGGTGGTGTGGACCTGTTTAAAGGGTCCTAGAAGCCTGGTTTGATTTTCGCCCCCACCCCACCCCACCCCAGTGTTAAGAGCCAACTAGATTCATTTTTCCTGAGTGACCACGTTAATTGATCTGAGGGGGATGAACCTTAGCCCTAGTATGGAGACAGCATTGTGCAGAAGAGGCAATCAGCAGAGTGGTTCCCCACTACCCAGTGAAATCATGGAGAACTGGGCTAAGTGGTGGAATCTCAGAACAGCATCGCAGTGAGAGGCGGAGGTGATGACTGTGGCAGGAAACAGCAACAGAGACAAACAGTGGCAGAGACACTGATGAGCAGAGGAGCCAGAAGAGGGGCTGCAGCCTGATGCACCCTACATAGATGTGTGCCAGGCTCTCTCTCGCCACAAAAGGGACAGGGGTTGTGGGAGTTTGTGAACCACGCCAGGTACGTGCCTGTGCTTATGGCTCCGTGGGGGAGCCTCCAACTAATATTTCTGGTGGGCTGTGGAACCAGAGTGGAGTACAGACTGACCCACCTGGGTTCCTCGTCCTCCTCAGGTGACTGCAGGTCCCACCACTCAGCGTCAGGGCAGGACACAAGAGTGAGGAAGTGGATGATATGAAGCATGAGCACGTACAGAGGTTCTCTGGGTGCAGTTTGGAGGCAGACTGACTTCATATAATGCTGCTGGCTCCTGTGGCATATCAGGGCATCTGGAGAGGCCCCTGGAGGTGATGGGCGGGGGGGAGGGTATGGGACAGTGGTGTAGTGGTAAAATAAATGCATAAAGTAACCTAAACTAAACTCCACATTCCCCAGATGAGAAGTGGGTAAATTCCATTTACCCTTGACTGCACTATGGGTCAGGGAGGACTACATAGAGAAGGAAGAGAACTCATTGAGGAAGGAGACCGAGGCGAGAAGGGTGAGGGGAGTTCCCTCTCTCTGGGAAGGGCCTGGTGAAGGCAGGCTGCAGAGAACTACAGAAGGTAGGTTAGGCTTCTGTGGGAGACCTGGCGATAGGGCCTGTAAGAAGTAGGCTGGTCTCTACGAGAAGTTGCCAGAGTCCCTGGGGAAGGGAGGGGAGGCAAAGCAGTGGGCAAACCTGCTAGGAAAAAAACTGGCTAGGAAGTCTGCAGGGAAAAGCCCTGGGAGACAGAGCTCTGCCAAAGGAGCAGCAGAGCAGAAATTCGGCAGTCCCTGGAAGAAGTAGCATAGTCCAAGAGGGGCAGAAGGACCTTTTGTTAGGATGTTGGTGTGGATTCTTTCATTGTACTTTTGTTACCCCAGAAGGAGACAGAACTGGAAAGAGGTGACTTGGCTGGAGGGCTAGACCATAGAAGACATAGCCACAAACAGGCCATCACAGGGCCCAAGAAGTGATCAATAGGGGTCGCTAGAGGCTAAGACGACTGTAATACCGTGACCTGGCGCTAGGGATTCAATGGCAGTGAACGTAGCCATAGGCGCTGACTCCATGGGTGCTCTGGGGCTGGAGCACCCACAGGGAAAAATTGGTGAGTGCTCTGCACCCACTGGCAGCCAAGCTCCCCTCCCCACCTCACCTCCGCCTCTTCCCCTGAGCATGTCGCGTCCCTGCTTCTCCGCCTACCTCCCGGCGCTTGCCACCGCAAAACAGCTGTTTTGGGGCGTAACAAGCTCTGGGAGGGGGAGGAGTGGGAACGTGGTGCGCTCAGGGGAGGAGGTGGGGCTGGGGTGGGGATTTGGGGAAGGGGTTGGAATGGGGGCGGGGTGGGAGGGGCAGGGCTGGGGGCAGAGGGGAGGTTGAGCACCCACCGATGCAGAAGTCGGCGTCTATGAACATAGCCACTTATACTCCCTTTCAGTCATACAGTAAAATCTGTGCCTGTTCTTTGAACAGCACGGAAGCTGTGAACAATACATGTCAAAAGAAATTTGAAAACACCGAAAAACAAATATATTCCTAAAAGAGATGCAAGAAAAAGCTTAAATTCAGGGTAGATCGTCTTGACACGTTTATGATCTGTTTACATATTTTATACAACTTGATCAATGTGCCATATATTCTCTCACCGTATAAATAAAATGTGTAGTTCCAAATGGAAAAATTGTTATATGATTCCCATCCTTCTCCAGCAGCATTTCCTGGCGGGACGTGGGGAAAGCAATACATTAGTGCAATACAAATACAAGTGCAATACGTTTCCGGGCAGGTGGGAGGAGAGTGGGAAACAGTACATTAGTGCAAAAAGCAATACAAACCTGTCTTCATACATCCTGAGAACTGAGATTCTCATAGGGTCAGATTGTGAACGCCTCACTCCCACTGGTGAACAGCTACTCACATGAATATTGACATTGATTTATTGGGATTTCTTGTGCCGGAAATTGCTCCCTAGTGGGAGTAAGGAGGTCACAGAATGGCCCATAATTAGCTTTGAGAACCTTGGATGAAAGGCATCATATTACAAAACGATTTAGAATTGTGTGTGAGAACTCCTATTTTCCTCTAAAGGTATGTATTTGGAGCTATTGAACCATGCTGGGCAATGATCACATATCCAATGCTAAAGTTTTTTGTACTCTTCTATGGGTCAGTGTAGCGGGGTGGTCACCGGCTCCTGGCCTTGGAGAGGGCTGGGGCTGGGAGCCTTAGGCTGGGCTGATTGGGAGGCAACCTCAGCTGTGGCCATGCCCCAAACAGACTCAGCTGGCCCCATAAAAGATAGGGAAGCCAGGGCCAGACATACAGTCTTCTCTAGCTGTAGAGGGAGATAGGCCTGGCTGCAGGGAGCTAGAGAAGGTACCTGGAGTGGAGCAGGGCTGGGGGAAGGCCAAGGGAGCTGGGGAGCTCCAGCCTGGAAACCCCCCCAGGCTGTGGCCTAGTAGAAGGCCAAACAGGTACTGAGGTTGCAGGGGACAGCCCAAGGCTAGGTGGAGGCAGAAAAACCCAACCTTGCTTGTGATGCGTGGCTTATATTGCCGTATGTCCCAGGGAACGGGGCTAGTTGGTGACTGGCAGTAACCTGATTGAGGCAAGGTGGGGATAAGGGAGTGGGGGTTCCTTGGGGAGGGGAGACCCTGAGAGTGAGGGGTTACTGGCGGGGGCAGCACCCCAGGTAACAGAGCATCGGAGTCCAGGGACGTGGGGCCTAGCGGCAGTGGGACACCGCCCTGCAGAGGGTGCTCCAAGGCTGGAAATGAGCTAATTCCCAAGACACCAGCAGGAGGCGCTGCAGGGGTGAGTCCCACGTCGCTACAGTCAGTATGTTTAATATGGATATCAATTTCTCTGATCTGTCTATGAGTTTAAAAAAATTCTCCTATTACCTTAGTATCTAGACACCATAAACTGGATTTTGAATAATATTACTGCTTTCTCTTAAAGATCGAGCCCTCTCCACTTCCTTT